>NW_027361672.1:42830000-43242500 GCF_039654945.1 Dendrobates tinctorius | reverse complement strand
TAAAAAAAACAAAACAAACCACAATACTCACCTCTCCTCCTCGCTCCCACGCTGATCCCGGCCTCAGTGTCAGGAGCTGCCCCCTCTGCCAGACACACAGCGGGTGCGCGATGTAGTGACGTCATCGCGCACTGGCTGTGAGCCAGGAGCAGAGAGGACTGAGGGCGGCGCCGGCCCTGATTTACAGCTGTAGTCTGCAGAGCGGCTTACTGGGCTGGGGGCGGGGCCTCTGGGGGTGGAGACCTGAAATGATATTCACTGCTTCGCAGTGAATATTCATTTCTCTTTAGCAGCGGGGACAGGGGCTCCTGCCTCCTGACACCCGCTGCTGCTCCGCTGGCAGGGGCCCCCATAGCAGCTGCATGGTGTGCGACACACCACTGGCTGGGGGCCCCTGGAGCAGCGGGGGCCCTAGGCAACTGCTGGCCCTGTATGCCAGCAGGTGCCAGGGCCCACCAGATGCCAGGGCCCACCGGAGAATCCTCCGGTTCCCCGGTGGGCCAGTCCGACGCTGATTGAGTATATAACCTTTGGGCGGTCAGCCATTCTACCCTATTACTGTTAGTTTGATCCGATATATAGGCTGCCTCCGAGTCCTTCAGACGTCACTCCATCTCGCCATCTTCTTCCGATGTCACCCACTTAAATGTGTGAGATCGTAGAGGATAGACAGCCCCGTAGATAGGCTTTAAGAGCATCCCAAAATATATTGATATTTCGGGACGAGACGAGACGAAGCAACGTAACTGATCTATCGTTCTATCAGGGGGTGATATCAATTTTAACCAAAAAGGGTTCAGCTTCCATGCTATCCTGTCAGTGGCCCATATTTAAGCTTGAGAATAACTGGACTATGATCCGAAATCCCCATGCTTCCATGTTTAATATCATCCACCCATGCTGCCAAACTAATGGACCCAAAAATGTAGTCTATGCGAGACAAAGAGCGTTTAGTGGAGGAGTGGCAAGTATATTCCCTCGTCTCTGGATGGCGCACCCTCCATAGATCCAGCCACCCACTACCCGCCATGAACTGTGACAGTTGGGATGTGCCCGATGGGGGGACCCCACCCTGTGTTCCATCGCCCAGTCTCAATTTATCAAGATGGCCATTCATAACCAAGTTAAAATCTCCCATGCAGATGACATGTGCGTCCGGATAATTTAAAGCAAAGCTCAATGCTTTCTGGATAATAGATATATTGGCCGGAGGGGGATTATAAGGCTGTGTGCACATGCTGCGGATTTTGCTGCGGTTCCGCAGCGGTTTTGGCCGCTGCGGATCCGCAGCAGTTTTTGCTGCGGTGTACAGTACCATGATTCCCTATGGGAATCAAAAACCGCAGTGCAGACGGTGCGGAATTTTCCGCGCGGATTATCTGCGGTTTTCAATCCGCAGAAAGAATTGACATGTCAATTCTTTCTGCGGATTCCGCTGCGGTTTGCCATCTCCTCCATAGAGATGAAAAACCGCAGGGCAAAACCGCAGAGCAATCCGCAGGTAAAACCGCAGGTCTTTTGACCTGCGGTTTCACCTGCGGATTTTACAAAATCCGCGCGGATGAATCCGCACCTAAATCCGCAGCGTGTGCACACAGCCTTAAAACAAAGAATGACATATTTCTGAGAGCTAATCAGCGCATGTATGAATACAAATCGTCCCTCGGGGTCCCTCCGGGCCTCCCTGACCTCCCACCGAACATCTTTATGAATCAACAGTGAAACTCCCCTCGAGTAGCTGGTGTGAAAAGCATGTAGATACCACTGCACCCATGGTTTATGTACCCACTGAACCGTATCCATGGGTCAGGTGTGTCTCTACCAGAGCCACAATGTGAGGTCGGTAATGTCTAATTTGTGAGAACACCTTAATTTTTTTCGAGGAGTTTTTACACCTCTTACATTCCAGGTCATACAAATCAGCTCAGAACCCATTCCCTTCCGTCTGGATATTAATCATAGAGGTGCTCAATCCAGATGCATAGACCCCACACATATAACAGAATTTGATGTCGGCTGCGGCCTCCAACTAAACAACTATAAAAATTAAGACTTTTGAAAAAGAAAAAGCAAAACAGGAACCTAATAACATAGGCGTACAGTCTTACGCCCCCATCAAAAAATAAACAAGGGGATACCATCACTGAGCTCAGTGTCCGGTACAGCTGGTATCTGGGAACTCGCCGAGAGAGCTCCAATTAGACCGTTAAGTGAGTGGATCTGAAGTAACAACCGCCACATTAGGATTCTTTCGCGGGGGGACCCCCGTGAGACCGCAGCCAATCAGCCGCTTCCGCCGGATCTGTAAAAAATACGGAGGAACCCTCATGAGCGACCCGAAGTCGGGCCGGATATATCATCGAATATATAATGTTCCTGTCTCTGAGCCGTTTCTTGACCTCGGTGAATTGTGCCCGCTGTTTCTGCAGTTCCATGGAGAAATCCGGGAAGATAGAAATGACAGCAATATCAAACTTAATCGGACTTTTCTGCCGCGCAAGTCGCAGAATGGTGTCTCTGTCCTTACAATTGAGCAAGCGTGCCAGGAAAGGTCGAGGTGGAGCCCCCAGAGGCAGTGGTCTTGTAGGGACCCTGTGAGCTCTTTCAACGGCGAACATAGAGGAGAACTCATCCCCCAGGGAGGTCTTAATCCAATCTTCCAAAAACTGCTCAGGATGCTGACCATCCGAGCGCTCAGGCAGACCAACGATACGGATATTATTCCGGCGCATTCTGTTTACCAAATCATCCGCCTTTTGCTTCCAAGCGTTCATGGAGCCTGCCACCTTTGTTAATTTGGCTTCCATGGGTGTAATGGTATCTTCTAGCCTGGACACTCTTGACTCCACCTCCGTAATGCGCCCTTTCATGGCCTGCATATCCTGACGGAGTCTCCCCACCTCCGTATAAACCTCCTCGATTTTCTCCGTCAGGGATGTCCTGGTCAAGGAGATAGCCTGCATCAATTGCTCAGACGCTTGTTTAAGGGTCAATTCCTCCTGTTCCGTCTCCTCCTCACCCCCAGACTGGCGATTTTTGCACTGAGCTTGGGAGGTGGTGCTCCTACTATGTCGTGCACTTTCAGCGGGGTCCGGTCTAGCAAACTCCTTTAATTTCTCTGCTGCCGTTCCCGACCCTTTTAAGCGGCTCATGATTGTCTGCAGCATGGTCAGACGGAGCAGCCAGAAATATGCAGTCTAGGTGTCGCCCACCAGAGAAGGTGCAGCAGGGCTGGAAACAGTCGATTATGTAGCAAGCTGCAGCAGGATGCCTCTGAGAATGTGGGGACAACGGTTAGGTGCAGTGCTAATCTTTATGGCCAGGGGAAGGAGAGGGGGGGCCCCACGAAAGCAGCTGCAGTAGGAGAGGGCGCAACGAGCCCTCCCTAGTGATGGCGCCAGCCGGCGCAGTGAGCAAGTGTAGGGAGGGAATATCACGCAGGGCCCAATTTTCAGGGCACTCACCGGGCGCCTTTCCGCTGTCTGTCGGTGTCTTCACTGCCTGGCGGCGGTGCAGCAACTTGACCCGGCGCTGCAGCTCTCTGTGTCTGAGCCGCGCGCCCAAGATGGCCGCCGCCTCGTGAGGAAGCTGGCCGCCCGCTCCTGTCTCTCCCGTCGCCCGCTCTCACAAGCTGCTCCGACCTGCCGCAGGATACTCCGGGGGTCCCGGTGTCTCAGAGGGTCCAGCTAAGCGCAGGTAAGCCACAGGAAGGGGGTCTTCAGCTCAGGATTCATCAGGATGCAGCGGAGCTCTCTTCACAGGCGTCCTCTCCCACTCACGGCATAGCCACGCCCCCCTCCTGGGTTGTTTTGGCTTTATGTTTTGGGTCAACCAATCAGTTTGGCTGCATTTGGCTGGATCTGAGCACACAGTATGGCTCTAAATACCTCAAAATTCATTCGGCTGCTTCTGTCCTGTGTCACATCATCAATAAACACTAGTGACCCAGTGCCACTGGCAGCCATGCATGCCCAAGCCATCACACTGCCTCCGCCGTGTTTTACAGATGATGTGTTATGCTTTGGATCATGAGCTGTACCACACCTTCGCCATACTTTTCTCTTTCTTTCCATCATTCTGGTAGAGGTTGATCTTGGTTTCATCTGTCCAAAGAATGTTCTTCCAGAACTGTGCTGGCTTTTTTTTATGTTTTTTTAGCAAAGTCCAGTCTAGCCTTTTTATTCTTGATGCTTATGAGTGGCTTGCACTGTGCAGTGAACCCTCTGTATTTACTTTCATGCAGTCTTCTCTTTATGGTAGATTTGGATATTGATACGCCAACCTCCTGGAGAGTGTTGTTCACTTGGTTGGCTATTGAGAAGGGTTTTCCCTTCACCATGGAGATTATTCTGTGATCATCCACCACTGTTGTCTTCCGTGGGCGCCCAGGTCTTTTTGCATTGATGAGTTCACCAGTGCTTTCTTTCTTTCTCAGGATGTACCAAACTGTAGATGTTGCCACTCCTAATGTTGTAGCAATTTCTCGGATGGTTTATTTCTGTTTTTGCAGCTTAAGGATGGCTTGTTTCACCTGCATGGAGCTCCTTTGACCGCATGTTTTCTTCACAGCAAAACCTTCCAAATACAAGCACCACACCTCAAATCAACACCAGGCCTTTTATCTGCTTAATTGAGAATGACATAACGAAGGGATTGCTCACACCTGTCCATAAAATAGCCTTGGAGTCAATTGTCCAATTACTTTTGGTCCCTTTAAAAACAGGGTGGCACATGTTAAAGGAGCTGAAACTCCTAAACCCTTCATCCAATTTTAATGTGGATACCCTCAAATGAAAGCTGAAAGTCTGAACTTCAACTGCATCTGAATTGTTTTGTTTAAAATTCATTTTGGTAGTCTAGAAACAAAATTAGAAAAATGTTGTCTCTGTCCAAATATATATGGACCTAACTGTATGAAACGGCAATAGTTGTTAAATTGCAGTATCCACCAATGACCGGGTGATCATCTGATAACGGGCACCTTCATAACGTTATTAACTTGCAGATTAACCCCATATCTGCAGGTTAACAGTGTTAATAGATATGTCAGGTTCTCTTTAAAACTATTTTACTACTTCCTAACTTGTAAAGTTACATTAAATTGATAGATTAGCTCCAAGCATTTAGATCCCTCGGTCAAAAAATGATGCCAGTGATTATAGCTACAGGTCCAATAAAACCTAGAATGGAAGACAATTCAATATTGATTATTGAGAAAGGGACTAGTATCCATAAAAGGCAAAGTAAATTATGTCTCCTGAAATTATTGAAAACATTACAAGTACACTGGGTGCAGAAATATTAGGCAAATGAGTATTTTGATCACATCATTCTTTTTAAAGGTTGTCCTACTCCAAGCTTTATAGGCTTGAAAGCCAACTGCCAATTACGTAAATCAGGTGATTTGCATCTCTGTAATGAGGAGGGGTGTAGTCTAATGACATCAACACCCTATAAAAGGTGTGCTTAATTATTAGGCAACTTCCTTTCCTTTGGCAAAATGGGTCCGAAGAAAGATTTGACGGACTCGGAAAAGTAAAAAATTGTGAGATGTCTTGCAGAGGGATGCAGCAGTCTCGAAATTGCCTAACTTTTGAAGCGTGATCAACGAACAATCAAGCGTTTCATGGCAAATATCCAACAGGGTCGCAAGAAGCGTGTTGATAAAAAAAGGCGCAAAATAACTGCCCATGAATTGAGGAAAATCAAGTGTGAAGCTGCCAAGATGCCATTTGCCACCAGTTTTGCCATATTTCAGAGCTGCAACGTTACTGGAGTATCAAAAAGCACATGGTGTGCCATACTCAGGGACATGGCCAAGGTAAGGAAGGCTGAAAAACGACCACCTTTCAGCAAGAAACATAAGATAAAACGTCAAGACTGGGCCAAGAAATATCTTATGACGGATTTTTCTAAGGTTTTATGGACTGATGAAATGAGAGCGACTCTTGGTTGGCCAGATGGATGGGCCCAAGGCTGGATCTGTAAAGGGCAGAGAGCTCTACTCCGACGCCAGCAAGGTGGAGGTGGGGTACTGGTATGAGGTGGTATCATCAAAGATGAACTTGTGGGGCCTTTTCTGGTTGAGGATGGAGTGAAGCTCAACTCCCAGACCTACTGACAGTTTCTGGAAGACACCTTCTTCAAGCCGTGGTACAGGAAGAAGTCGGTATCATTCAAGAAAAACATGATTTTCATGCAGGACAATGCTCCATCACATGCATCCAAATACTCCACAGCGTGGCTGGTCATTAAAGGTCTAAAAGAAGAAAAAAATAATGACATGGCCCCCTTGTTCACCTGATCTGAACCCCATAGAGAACCTGTGGTCCCTCATAAAATGTGAGATCTACAGGGAGTGAAAACATTACATCTCTCCGAACAGTGTCTGGGAGGCTGTGGTGGCTGCTGCACGCAATGTTGATCGTAAACAGATGAAGCAACTGACAGAATCTATGGATGGAAGGCTTTTGAGTGTCATCGTAAAGGTGGCTATATTGGTCATTGATTTTTTTTGTTTTGTTTTTGTATATCAGAAATGTTTATTTCTAAATTTTGTGTTGCTCTATTGGTTTACCTGGTGAAAATAAACAAGCGAGATGGGTATATATTTGGTTTTTATTAAGTTGCCTAATAATTCTGCACTGTAATAGTTACCTGCACAAACAGCTATCCTCCTAAGAAAGCCAAATCTAAAAAAACCCCACTCCAACTTCCAAAAATATTAAGCTTTGATATCTATGAGTCTTTTGGGTTGCTTGAGAACATAGCTATTCAATAATAAAAAGAATCCTCTCAAATACAACTTGCCTAATAATTCTGCACACGGTGTATTCTGTAGAAAATGGAAAAACAGATAATTCATTCAATCTGTAACCAATACAAATATGGGGGGTAATAAAATGGTTCAAACATCACTGGAAAATGGTCATGAGCTAAAGATAAGCAGATGGATCTGATGTGGAACATAATAATCAGGTGATATAGGGGTCCGCCTGAACCACTGACATCAAATGGATAAACCAGGAGACAGCAATGCAATGGGTTTATGGGTCTGAGGGGAATCACAAAAGCAGAAGGGCAAAAGAACAAGACACTTGGAGACGTGAAACCCTCGGGAGCTGCAGGGGGTCTCTTTACAGAAAAGCTCTTTGTGCATCATGAGGGCTTAGGAGAATTTACTCCATAAGAATAATCGGTGCCCTTCCATCAATATGTAAATCAACACTGAAAATAATGCATAAAATTAATGATTCAGCATATAATGTATGTAAATATTGACACATATGTATATGTTAAGTCCTTAACCCCTTTACGACCTTGCAATTTTCTGTTTTTGTGTTTTCTTTTTGACTTCCCCTCTTCCCAGAGCCCTAATGTTTTTACTTTTCCATCAATATGGCCATGTGAGGGCTTGTTTTTTTTGCGGGACGAGTTGTATTTTTGAACAACACCACTGGTTCTGTCATATTGTGTACTGGAAAACGGAAAAAAATTCCAAGTGCGATGAAATTGCCAAAAAAAAGTGCAATTCCACAATTGTTTTTGTTTGCTTTTTTTACCCATGTTCAATAAATGCTAAAACGGATTATGATCCTCCAGGTCATAACGAGTTAAAAAATATCAAACATAAATAGGTTCTTTTTTGTTTGAGTTGTGAAAAAAAAGCCAAAGTTTGTAAAAAAATAAATAAAATATTGCCAGTTTCTGAGACCTGAAGCGTCTTCATATTTCGAGATCTAGGGATGAGTGAGGGCTTATTTTTTGTGCGACGAGCTGACGTTTTTATTGATACCATTTTAAAGGTAGATACAATGCTTTGTCTGTTATTGTATTTTATTGCAACATTGAGGTGACCAAAAAACGTAATTCGGGTGTTTTGATTTTTTTTCTCGTTACGTCATTTACCGATCGGATTAAGTTACTTTATATTTTGATAGATTGAACATTGATTGTTTTATTTTGAATGAGGCAAAAGGGGGCCGATTTCAACTTATATTTTTTTATATTTAAAACATTTTTTTATTTTTTTTCTTGCTTCAATAGTCTCCATAGGAGATTTGAAGCTGCAATCTTCTGATCGCTTGTGCTACACATAGCAGAGCTTCAGCCTTCAGATTCTGCAGACATGCCGGCCCATCATTGCACCGCGAACAAATGACAGGGGTGTCGATGAGTTGGTATTCTGGCACGCTGAAGTTAAATGCTGCTGTAACATGCTAACAGCCACAGTGGATCGCGATTCCACCCGCGGCTTTAAGAGGCGCAAGACAGTTGATCCGAGTGACAAGATTCAGGTGAAACACCCGAGGGATCCATTCACAGTAATGCGGTAATAGAGTTATTCTGGACTCCGTCTCGCCTCTGTTCAGCGGTGTCCTTCTTTTCAGAAGTGCACAAAAGTGTGGCCAACCGCACTTTTATGCAAGCCTAAAAAGACGGACACCGCCGGATCACAGGCCAGACGGTGTCCACAGTGACTCCATCTGACTCATTATAGGAAATTTTCTGCTGGGGGTTCCATCTGAATCACATATTTCAGAGATTTACACGGAAACCCCGATGCAAGCGCTCAGTGGAGAGCACAGGATAAATGTGCGATCTTTGGAAGGCAGAATGAACAAAACAGCAGCAGGTGAAGAATTGGTTTTTATTTATTGTTTACACTGTTTCTCATGCAGTAAAATTGATTACACAACTTTATTCTTCAGGTCGGTGCAATTACAGAGATACTAGATTTTTATCTTTTTTATGTTTGGCAGCTGTCACACACTAAAAAACACTTTTTTTTTTGCATCACCATATTTTGAGAACCACAATTTTTCTATACTTCTGCCAACAGAGTCATGTGACAGCTTGTTTTTTGAGGGACGAGTTGACGTTTTATTTGTACTATTTTCAGGCTCATAACATTTTTGATTGCTTTCTATTCCAATTCTTGGGAGGCAAAATTAACAAAAACCAACAATTCAGGAATTGCTTTTTGGAGGCGTTATTATTCCATTTCGAACGTGGTGAAATTGATAATGCAACTTTATTCTTCTGGTCAGTACGATTACAGCGATACCATATTTATATAATTTTTTACACTTTGGCGCTTTTACGTAATAAACTTTTATAGAAAAAATAATTATTTTGCATTGCTCTATTTTCAGATTTTGCACAACTTTTTTTTTTTAATTCGTTTATTAAACATCAGGGTACAAAGAATGCACAACATACACATTAGCTTATGATAACAGACACCATCCAAAGCACACATGTAGTAAAATATAATACAAAGAAGTTGCACACTCTATCGATGAACAAGGTAATATGTACACTTCCCTCCAGGCATACGCAATGGATAATTATTTATGCTTTTTCCAACATATATATCAATCCGATTTCACAAACCTTGTCATATCATGCAATGGTAAGATCTAACTAAAACTTCTAAACTACAGCTAGCACTACATCAACTAATATCTACTATTTCCGCAGCCTGGTTTCCTATATCATATTGTGCCGCCTGTCATGTCTCAGTCTTGCAAAGTAAGGTGAGAGGAATTCCACCTCTCCCAGATCTTTTCAAATTTACCCGGGCATCCCCTATTTTGGTATAACGTGCGCTCATATGGAACAATTGAATTCAGCACCTTGATCCAAAATCTAAGGGTAGGACATGAACCCCCATCCACCGCAGCACCAGCACCTTCAGCGCCATAAGCGTCTCGCGCAAGAAGACCCCAGTATAGCGATCCCAAATCTCCTCCTCCCACACCCCAAACAAGCAGACCAATGGCTCTAGAGGGACAGGGGCCTGCACCAGGGACGTCAGTAGTGTAGTCACCTCTTTCCAGTAGTGTAGGATAGTGGGACATTGCCACACCATATGAATGAAATCAGCATCTGGCGAGTGACATCGCAAACATTCTGAAGACTGAAGCCAACAATCCTGAAAAGTCGCCTCGGAGTCAAATATGATTGATTATATACAATTGTATCATTCTGTTATTAATAGATGGTGATACTCCAATCGGAGACTCCAGAATCTCCTCCCACTCCTCTCTTTGCGTATCAGGGATGAGTCGTTCACACTTCTTAATAGAGCTTATGGCCGATTATGCCCCTACTGACAGCATATATGTATACAAGGAGGATATGAGACCCTGGGGGCCCTGCGAATTAAGAATTCCTATCAGAGGTAACGACGAGATAGTACAGTCCACACCCCTGTCCCTCATTTGTGATTGAAGATCCGATCTCAGCTGCAAATAGCGGAAAAACTGAGATCTCGGAATATCATGTGTGGCCTGCAATTGTTCAAAAGACTATAACCCCTTCACCCCCAAGGGTGGTTTGCACGTTCATGACCGGGCCAATTTTTACAATTCTGACCACTGTACCTTTATGAGGTCATAACTATGGAACACTTCCATGGATCCCGGTGATTCTGACATTGTTTTCTCGTGACATATTGTACTTCATGTTAGTGGTAAAATTTCATTCAAATAACATGCATTTGTGAGAAAAACGGAAATTTGGCGAAAATTTCGCAATTTTCCAACTTTGAATTTTTATGCCCTTAAATCACAGAGATATGGCACCCAAAAAACTTGATAACTAACATTTCCCACATGTTTACTTTACATCAGCACAATTTTGGAACCAAAATTTTTTTTGGTTAGGAAGTTATAAGGGTTAAAAGTTGACCAGCGATTTCTCATTTTTACAACACCATTTTATTTTTACGGACCACATCACATTTGAAGCCACTTTGAGGGGTCTATATGATAGAAAATACCCAAAAGTGACACCATTCTAAAAACTGCACCCCTTAAGGTGCTCAAAACCACATTCAAGAAGTTTATTAACCCTTTAGGTGCGTCACAGGAATTTTTTTGAATATTTAAAAAAAAATGAACATTAACTTTTTTTCACAAAAAAAATACTTCAGGTTCAATTTTTTTTATTTTACCAAGGGTAACAGGAGAAATTGGACTGCAAAAGTTATTGTGCAATTTGTCCTGAGTACGCTGATACCTGATATGTGGGGGGGAACGACTGTTTCGGCGCATGGCAGAGCTCAAAATGGAAGGAGCGCCGTTTGACTTTTTCAATGCAAAATTGTCTGGAATTCAGATCGGACGCCATGTCACGTTTGGAGAGTCCCTGATGTACCTAAACAGTGGAAACCCCCTACAAGTGACCCCATTTTGGAAACTAGACCCCCCAAGGAACTTATCTAGATATGTGGTGAGAACTTTGAACCCACAAGGGCTTTACAGAAGTTTATAACGTACAGCGGTACAATTAAAAAATCATATTTTTTCCACAAAAATGATCTTTTCACCCTCAATTCTTATTTTTTAAAAGGGTAACAGGACCCTAAAAGTTATTGTGCAATTTGTCCTGAGTACGCTGATACCCCACATGTGGGGGTAAACCACTATTTGGGCGCATGGCAGAGCTCGGAAGGGAAGCAGCGCCATTTGACGTTTTTGGCTGGAATTGAGATCGGACACCATGTCGCGATTGGAAAACCTCTGATGTACCTAAACAGTGGAAACCCCCCACAAATGACACCATTTTGTAAACTAGACCCCCCAAGGAACTTATCTAGATGTGTGGTGAGCACTTTGAACTCCCCAGTGCTTCACAGAAGTTTATAACGCCCGGGCGTGAAAATAAAAAATTCGTATTTTTTTCCACAAACATGATCTTTTAGTCACCATTTTTTTATTTTCCCAAGGGTAGCAGGAGAAATTGGACCCCAAAAGTTGTTGTCCAATTTGTCCTGAGTATGCTGATACCCCATATGTGGGAGAAAACTACTGTATGGGCACACGTCGGGGCTCAGAAGGGAAGTAGTGACGTTTTGGAATGCAGACTTTGATGGAATGGTCTGCGGGTGTCATGTTGCCTTTGGAGAGCCCCTAATGAACAGTGGAAACCCCCCACAAATGACCCCATTTTGAAAACTAGACCCCCTAAGGAACTTATCTAGATGTGAGGTGAGCACTTTGAACCCCCAAGGGCTTCACAGAAGTTTATAATGCCCGGGCATGAAAATAAAAAAAATCGTATTTTTTCCACAAACATGATCAATTAGTCCCCAAATTTTTTATTTTCCCAAGGGTAACAGGAGAAATTGAACCCCAAAAGTTGTTGTCCAATTTGTCCTGAGTACGCTGACGCCCCATATGTGGGAGAAAACTACTGTATGGGCACACGTCGGGGCTCAGAAGGGAAGTAGTGACGTTTTGGAATGCAGACTTTGATGGAATGGTCTGCGGGTGTCATGTTGCCTTTGGAGAGCCCCTAATGTACCTAAACAGTGGAAACCCCCCACAAATGACCCCATTTTGAAAACTAGACCCCCTAAGGAACTTATCTAGATGTGAGGTGAGCACTTTGAACCCCCAAGTGCTTCACAGAAGTTTATAACGCTCGGACGTGAAAATAAAAAAAAATCATTTTTTTCCACAAAAATGATATTTTTGCCCCCAATTTTTTATTTTCCTAAGGGTAACAGGAGAAATTGGACCCCAAAAATTGTTTTGCAATTTGTCCTGAGTAGGCTGATACCCTACATGTGGGGGTAAAACACTGTTTGGGCGCATGTCAGAGCTTGGAAGGGAAGGAGCACCATTTGACTTTTTCAACTCAGAATTGGCTGGAATTGAAATCAGATGCCATGTTGCATTTGGAGAGCCCCTGATGTGCCCAAACAGTGGAAACCCCCCAATTATAACTCCAACCCTAACCCCAACACACCCCTAACCCTAATCTCAGCCCTAGCCCTAGCCCTACCCTACCCCTAATGGAAAAATGGAAATAAATACATTTTTTTTATTTTATTATTTTTCCCTAACTAAGGGGGTGATAACAGGGGTTTTGATTTACTATTTATGGCGGTTTGTATGTTTGGCGGCTGTCGCACGCTAAAAGACGCTTTTTATTGTAAAAATAGTTTTTGCATCACCACATATTGAGAGCTATAATTTTTCCGTATTTTGACCCACTGAGTCATGTGAGGTCTTATTTTTTGCGGGACGAGTTGACGTTTTTATTGGTACCATTTTCGGACACGTGACATTTTTTGATCGCGATTTTTGGGACGCAGAATGAACAAAAACCAGCGTTTCATGAATTTCTTTTGGGGGGTGCGTTTACACCGTTCCACGTGCGGTAAAATTGATAAAGCGGTTTTATTCTTCGGGTCAGTACGGTTACAGCGATACCTCATTTAGGTCGTTTTTTTATGTTTTGGCGCTTTTATGCAATGAAAACTATTTTATATAAAAAATAATTATTTTTGCATCGCTTTATTCTGCGAGCTATAACTTTTTTATTTTTTCGCTGATGATGCTGTGTGGCGGCTCGTTTTTTGCGGGACAAGATGACGTTTTCAGCGGTACCATGGATATTTATATGCGTCTTTTTGATCGCGCGTTATTACACTGTTTGGTGGTATGATAATAAATCATTATTTTTTGCTTCGTTTTTTATTTTTTAAGGGGTTCGCTAAAGGGGTTAACTAATGGGACAGTTTTATAGGGCGGGTCGTTACGGACGCGGCGATACCTAATATGTGTACTTTTATTGTTTTTTGTTTTTTTTTATTTTCAAAAAATGGATTTATTTGGGGGAATATTTTTTTTTTTTTTGTAATTTATTTGGCGATTTTTTTAAAATTATTTTAACGGTTATTTTTTATTTTTTTTTTACTTTATTAAATAGTCCCAGGTGGGACATCACTGTTCTGTGACAGATCGCTGATCTGTCACAGGCAGTGCACAAGGCTTCCTCATGCCTGCGCTTTGCAGGCACTGAGGAAGCCAGCTTCCTGCAGACCCCCGAAGGCCCCCGTCGCCTTCTTGGATTCGGGGGCCTGCAGGAAAGGAGCCCCCGGCAGCAGCGCTGCACATTGCGCTGCCGTGGGGGGCTCAGGGAAGCACGGAGGGAGCCCCCTCCCTGCCGATGCTTCCCTTTAACCCCCGGTACACCGCGATCATGTTTGATCGCGGTGTGCAAGGGGTTAACGTGTCGGGGGCGGTCCGTGACCGCCCCTGACACATTGTGCCGGGTGTCAGCTATGATAATCAGCTGACACCCGGCCGCGATAGAGCGGCGCTCACCACGTGGGCGCCGCTGATCGCAGTAGACGTACTATCCCATCCATGGGCATAGGGGCCCGGGTCCCATGGACGGGATAGTACGTCTGATGTCAGGAAGGGGTTAAAGGTTAAAGGTCCCCTGGTCATACAAGTCACCCACTGAAGAAGCTCCACACTGGGTCCAAAAAACAGCGGATGGGTGATTCAGCAGCTCGAGAAAATAGTTATTACTCCACAGAGGCATTTCCACCATAACATCTTTAAACCCTATTACCTTCTTGATTTGTCTCCATATTAATCGTGCCAGCCGGAGCAGGGGTAACAGACGTGGAACATTAGTTTTTTCCAACTCAAGAAAACCTAATGGGCAATCCGCTCGTGCAGCGTGAAGCAGGTGGCTTTCAGAATTAGGGAGGCAATTACCTGTCATCCATTTATTTAAAGCTTTATCCTGCCCAGCTAAGTAATATAGGAAAAAATCTGGCAGCGCCACCCCACCTCCCTTCTTTGGTCTTTGTAAAGTGGACAATTTAAGTTTGGGCCTAGTTTTCCCCCAAATAAAGGACGTGACCAGGGAGTTAAGATTAACAAAAAAGGACTTGGGCACCGCTACCACACTGTGTTGGAGCGAGTAGCCAAATTTAGGGAGCAGTATCATTTTAATCAGATTAATGCGTCCAGCCACAGATAATGGGAGTCTACTCCACAATGCAAATTTAGCTTTAACCAGTTCCAGCAATGGATGGACATTAAGTTGTAGATCAAGCGTACTATTATTGGATATGTGGATGCCCATATACTTAAAACTAGATACGATAGACAGTGAGGAGAGAGCCTCCAGCTGGGGCATCGGGGCATGGGAAAGGGGTAACAGGGCAGGCTTTTCCCAATTTATACGTAAACCTGAATATTTACTAAATCTATCTATAAGGGATATCACCTGTGGCAAAGTGTCTTCCACATCATTCAAGAATATCACCATGTCATCGGCATATAGGCCTATGGTATCTACCCGGCCTGCTATATCTATACCTCGGATATTAGGGAAGGATCTTATGCGTATTGCTAGTGCCTTGATCGCAAGGGCGAAGAGAGCCGGGGAAAGAGGGCAACCCTGATGGGTACCCCTATGCAATGCAAAAGACTCAGATATAAATTATTTAGTATAATACAGGCCTTGGGTTTCATGTATAATATTTTGATCCATGTTATAAATTTATTGCCAAAGCCATACCTTTGCAAACATGTGGAGAGAAAAGGCCATTCAAGAGAGTCAAAAGCCTTGGCAGCATCTAACGATGCCAATGCCCATCTGTTGTCTGGCACCAGGGAACTATATTGGACTATTGACTGGACTCTTCTGATGTTAATAGAAGTACTTTTACCAGGCATAAAACCCGTTTAATCTGGATGTATAAGATTCAATATAATTGAATTCAGTCTAGTAGCTAGAATCTTGGTGAAAATTTTATAGTCCACATTTACTAATGAAATGGGACGATAGGATCCACATTCCAAAGGGTCCTTCCCCTCCTTCCGAAGCACTATGATATTAGCCCCGTAAAAGGACTCAGGCATAGAATTGCCTTTCCATATTCCCAGAAACACCTTTACCAAAAGTGGCGTCAATATATCTCGATACTTCCTGTATAGTTCAATAGGGAACCCATCAGGTCCAGGGGCCTTCCCAGAAGCCATATCTGTCATAGCATTATCTATATCCTCTGCGGTGAACTCAGCGTCCATAAGGGCTCGCTGTTCCGAATCTAATGTGGGGAATGATATATTAGTCTAAACACCCCAAAGTGTCAAAGTCACTTTTAGATTCATATAATGACCTGTAGTAATCTTGAAAGCAGCCAAGAATATCCTCGGTCGAAGACACCAGTGTACCGTCCACCCTACGAATCTGCAATATCGTATTAGAGGTGTTATGTTGGCGCACCAAATAGGCCAAGAATTTGCCCGTCTGGTTCCCCAATTCAAAATAGGATTGGCGGGTGAAGAATAGTTTGCGCTTAGATTTAGTGTCCACATGCTGAGTATTTAACCTCTGGGCAGCCAGCCACTCACTCCTGTTCCCGCTAGTCTGGTTAGATACATATGTTGCCTCTGCGTCTTTCAGTCGTTGCTCCACCTCGTCATCCTCCCTTGCAGTCACCCGCTTAATATAAGAAATCGTGGGGGATAAACAGCCCCTCAGGTATGCCTTAAGGGCGTCCCAAAATAAATTAATATCCTGGGGTTCCGGATGGGACGCGATGAAGCAATTCAACTGATCAATCGTTCTGTCGGGAGACCCCATCAGTTTCAACCAGAAAGGATTTAACTTCCAAGCTATCCCACTGTTTACTTGCCCATATTTGAGTTTAAGGATGACCTTGCTATGGCCCGAGATCCCCCTACTTCCATGTTCTATATCAGTCATCCACATTGCCAGACCGCTAGAACCAAATATATAGTCTATACGTGATAGAGACCGTTTAGTGGATGAGTGGCAGGTATATTCCCTTAACTCAGGGTGACGCACCCTCCACAAATCCAGCCACCCGCCACACCCCATAAATGACGACAACTGGGTTGTAGTCGTTGGAGAGGACCCCCCAGTCGCTCCATCATCCAGCCTTAATTTATCAAGGTGATTGTTCATGACCATATTAAAGTCGCCCATACAAATAACATCTGCGTCTGGGTAGTTAAGGGCAAAACTCATTGCCTTCTGTAGAATGGATATACGAGCCGGAGGGGGGTTATAAATACATAAGACCACATATTTCCTGGTGTCTATCAGTGCATGGACAAACGACCCTTGGGATCCCTCCGAGTTTCCCTCGCCTCCCATCTGACGTCTTTATGTACCAACAGCGAGACCCCCCTCGAGTAGCTGGTATGGAATGTATGGGCAGACCATTGCACCCAGGGTTTCTGCATGCACCGCGCCGTATCCCTAGTCAGGTGCGTCTCCACCAAGGCCACAATGTGAGGGCGATAATATCTGACCAGTGAAAAAACCTGATCTTTTTTCGAGTTTTTATTCCCCTCACATTCCATGTCATACAGATTAGCTCCGACCCCATATTTTACTCCACTGAACATGGTGCATAGTATTACCCGGGCAAAACTTAGAGACATCACTTAGAGGCCGATATTGTTGTCGATTGCGATTATAACCTAAAAAATACCAAAAACCACTACGGAAAAAAAAACAAAGTGAAAAAACAACAAACAACATAGGAGCAGAGTCCTGTACTCCCATCACTAAACAAATAAGGGGATACCATCACTGAGCCCAGTGTCCGGTATTGTTGAAAGCCTGAACGCCTTCGAGTAAAGCTCCAATCAGCCGATTAATAGAAAAATACCGGCCAGCAATAAATGCCCTAGGATTCTTTTTCAGCAGCCCCTCCATAGGATCGCAGCCACTCCGCCGGGTCTGTAAAAAACAGAGTAGAACCCCCGTGGACCACCCCCTTAGAACGACTCATTTTAACACACCAGTGCGCAGCCGGGTAGTAGAGACAATGCACTCCAAAGCCCCCTGAGTCAGAGTTACAGATGGAGAATAGTGATCAAATGGTGGCTGCAGGATCTCAGGAGCAGCACCGACCCACAACGTCTCACAGGGAGGCAGTGTCCAGCTCCAGGCGGCAGACAAGGGCCCTGTAACTCAGGGAGAGACCCTAGGATCAAACAGGGGCAACAGCCAAGGAGGGGATCTAAGTCCCTACAATGGTAGCGCCGGCAGGGTAGGCAATATAATAGAGCAGGCAATATAATAGAGAGGGGAGCGCGGGGCCCAATCTTTCAGGGCACACACCGTTTGCTCCCCTCAGTCAGTCAGAATCTCTCTCACCCTCCTGCTGTTCCCCCAGCGCTGCATCAAAGGAGCCCGGCGCCGCATCTCACATGCAGAGCGCGCGCCTTCAAGACGGCCGCCGCTCTGTGCAGGTCCCGCCGGCCGCTCAAATCCTCTCAGCCGCGGGCACTTCAAAGATCCAGTCCCGCTCTCCCGTGGGGGTCCAGGAGCGCCCCCAAGTCCAGAGGGGTCAGAAGACGGGTGAGTACACCGCCGGAATGTGGGTCTGCTGGCCGGATAATCCACAGGATGGCAGGAGTTCTCAACAGCACGTCCTCACCGCAGTGCTACATAGCCACGCCCCCTATTTTGCACAACTTTAAAATGTTTCCACTGATGGAGCTGTATGGCGGCTTGTTTTTTGCAGGACAAGATAACGTCTTCAGCAATACCATTTTTATTTCCATTGGTCTTTTTTATCGCGTTTTATTCCATTTTTTTTCAGTGGTATGATTAAAAAGCATAGTTTACCACTTTTTTTTAATGGCGTTCACTGAAGGGGATAACTAGTGTTGACAGTTCCATAGATCAGATTGATATGAATGTGGATATACGAAATACGTGTACATTTTTCCTTTTTGTACATAAAAATGTACATATACACATATATATATATATATATATATATATATATATATATATGTATATATATATATATACACACACACACACACACACACACACACACACACTCACTTTTATTATTTTGCAATTTGAAAAGATTTATTTTTACAATTTAGTTTTTAACTTTTTTTTGCTTAGTCCCGCTATGGGAGTTTCACTTTTTTAACATTGATCGCAGGTATAATGCATTGCATTATACCTGTACAGAAGCTTCTTACACCATGCTTTGAAGATGGTCTAAGAAACTTTCTGTAGCTTGGTGAGCTGAGTCACCATGTCAACGATTGGGCACCAGCACTAATGTCACAGGAGCGCCGTTCGGAAGACAGAGGGAGCTTCCTCCCTCTGCCGCTTATCTATCAGTTACACGCAGTGACAGTTTCAATGCATGATGGACACTGCAATTCATGATGTGGGAACTGACACCTTCATAACGTCCTATATCTGGGTTAATTTGAGAGAAGAGTGGAAATTAAAAGTTTTGTTTGTTTTTTTTACTTTGTAATCCTTTTTTACAATTTAAAAAAAAAAAAAAAGTATTTGATATCACCGCATTCGTAAAAGTCCATTCTATCAGTTATTATTTTAACCATGCATTAAACAGGGGAGAAAAAAAAAAAAAGAGTTGCAACGCAAGAATAGCATTTTTTGGTTGCTGTGCTAGTATACAAATGGTAAAAATGAAAATATACGTTAAAAGATATCTCTTGAGGAAAACATCCCTGGGGATTGGAGTCCAGGGAGCAACAAATAAGGCTCTACCAAGGAGGAAGCCAACCAAGGAGAGGATATTCCAAGGAGATAAGAAGGCCACAACAAGGAGGCACCAAGGGAGATGCCAGTGAGATATTGACTGCAGATGAGACCTGAGTATGTAAGGTTCTCTTTTTGTTAACTATGATATTATGGAAAATACTGTAACCTTACAGGGAATCTGTCAGTAGTATAAACCCTCCTAAGCCGTCTATATAGGCACACAGGTCATAGCATGCCGAATAAAAGGATACCTTGTATAGCCGTAATCTGATCATAGAATCATAGAATCGTAGAGTTGGAAGGGACCTCCTGGGCCATCTGGTCCAACCCCCTGCTCAAAGCAGGATTCGCTAAATCATCCCAGTCAGATGTCTGTCCAGCCTCTGTTTGAAGACTTCCATTGAAGGAGAACTCACCACTTCTGGTGGCAGCCTGTTCCACTCATTGATCACTCTAACTGTCAAAAAGTTTTTTCTAATATCTAATCTGTGTCTCCTCCCATTCAGTTTCATTCCATTGCTTCTAGTCTTTCCTTTTGCAAATGAGAATAAAGTTGATCCTTCTACAATGTGACAGCCCTTTAGATATTTGTAGACAGCTATTAAGTCTCCTCTCAGTCTTCTCTTTTGCAAACTAAACATTCCCAAATCCTGCAACCTTTCCTCATAAGACAGGGTTTGCAGACCGGTCACCATTCTGGTCGCTCTTTTCTGAACTTGCTCCAGTTTGTTGATGTCTTTTTTAAAATGTGGTGCCCAAAACTGGACACAATATTCCAGATGAGGTCTGACCAAAGAGGAGTAGAGGGAATATCTGTTTCCTGATGTCTTATTCCAGAGCAATCCACATTTTTCTTATATGATAATGAGCTGTTAAGATCTGAGGTCCGAACGCTGATCTGATCTGCATGAGAATCTGCTTCCAGAGATTATTGTAAAGGGAACCTTTCAGGTCCCCCCATACCCTCTAACCCAGCAGCATTCACTTATTTAGGAGTAAATTCCCTGAATAATCAGCCCAGTATAACGTTTTTCTGTACAAATGAGGTTTAAAACAAAGTATCGTATTTATAATGTCCCTGTTTCCTATGCTAATGAGGGCTTTGGCTAGTCGATGGGGCGTTAGTGCCCCAGACTATTTGGCCCATCTCTATGTTATCACGTCTCTGTTGGCGTGATAAAATAATTTGCACAAGCTCTGTCATCGCCGCTCGTGCAAATCTGGAGCATGCGTGCTGTTCATTTCGGCAGCGTAACTGCGTCTCTGAAGCCAGGTGTATGCTTCCCAGCTTCAGAGGCGTGCACTGCGCATGTCCGGAAGTTCATAAGGCTACTTTCACACATCAGTTTTTTGCCGTCAGGCAGGATGCGGCTATTTTTAGAAAAAACGGATCCGGCATAAATTTTGGAGAACTGTAGAAACGGATCCGTTTTTCTGCTGGATCCGTCTAGCAGGTTATATCTGTTTCCTGGGGGCTGGCCAATTGGATCGGAGCATGCGCAGACTTAAAAAAACGGATCCAGTGGCTGGATCCGTCTTTTTCTGGATCCGGCGCATTCCGGCGCCCATAGACTTTCATTGTAGCAAAAAGCCGGAAGCGTCGGATCCGGCGCTTCCGGCTTTTTCGCCGGAGACAAAAAACGTTACAGTAGCCGTTTTTTCCAGACGCCGGAATGAGACAAGTAGCTGGATCCGGCAAAAAACGGATGAAACGCAATGCCATCCGGCGCTAATGCAAGTCAATGGGGAAAAACTGGATCCAGCATTGCATTTTGCCGGATCCGGTTTTACAAAAAAAAGCCGGATTGCGCCTGACGGCAAAAAACTGATGTGTGAAAGAGGCCTAAGAGGGCTTCCAGTCATGCGCAGTGAGCGCCTCTGAAGCAACTCGTGCAAATTACGTTATCACGCCCACAGAGATCTGATGATGTGGAAAAAGGGCCAACTAGTCTGGGGATCTAGCCAAAGCGCCCATTAGCATACCAAATGTGGACAATATAAATGCTTTTTTCAAACCTCATTTGACCAGAAAAAGCATTACACAGGGCTGGTTAGGCAGGGAATTTACTCATAAATAAGTGCATGCTGCTGGGGTGGAGGGCATGGGGGACCTGACAGGTTCCCTTTAAATAATAAATAACTGCAAATATCTGCAAAATAGGTATTATTTTACTCAGCATCCTATGACCTGCGTGCCATATTGACAGCTTTGGAGGGTTGATCCTACTGACAGATTCCCTTTAAGAAATTTTCAATTGTACACTGTTCATTTGATCTAGAATATAGAACCATATCTTTTCATACATGCTGTTGCCATGCTTTCTTTGCTGACCATCCCCTACAATCTAGGTAAGCGGATTGTTATTGTGCAGTATTCTTGTTGTATGATATTGGTACTGACAGTAATAATATTCTAATCATTTGATATTTATATCGCTCGCAGTAATAGTGTTTCTTACAGGACACATCATCGTTCTCCTTTACCTGTAGTTGTAGGAATTGAACTTCTGGCTTTCTCTTAATAACACCTTGTAAAGATTTAACACTTGCGTCCGACTTGAAGATGCCATTTTTTTTTTTTTTTCCTTCAAATGATACAAGGGTTTTTGTCACAGAAATTCTGACATAGGATCAGAGAAGATTTTCTGTGCAGGGAAAAAAATGATAAATCTTAAATGAGTGAATATGAAATGAAGATTTAAATAAAACATCTACAAAAGCCTCCATCAGAGTCAGTACTATGTACATTTATAACAGGGTAGAAAGGGGTCCCATATGACACTCGCGTGAAACTGGCCTAAGGGTGAGATGCCACCTCGCTACAATTGCTTCTAAATCTGTGATCAATATGACAAATCTGCTAGAATCCATTTGATGCCAGCATTAAATTGTGCTATGGGGAGGGAGGGGATCTGTTACACCATTTCCACTACTTCATCAAACACAATTGCAGGGGGGCTATACTTTTTCATAGCAGCTAGACCGCAAATAAAGGCAGGCTTTAATAGATTAAAAAAACTGACAATAAATTACAGAAATACTGCACAAATACTGTGTGTTGCACAAATAATCAAGTAACAGCAGGTTCATGTCCTCCATGAATATATATATATATATATATATATATATATATATATATATATATATATATATATATATATATATATATATATATATATATATATGAGTGAGGTAGCGCTGTCATTCAAGTAGGGGATACTAGCTCAGCAGCCACAAAATCAGATCCGGCACAGGTTTTCATAAAGCATAACACAGTCCATGCGGTTTATTCCTCCTTCATAAACCTATAGAAGCAACATAAACAGCATTACACCATAGCGTCCATTATAGCTTCACTCTGGTTAAGCCTGTGGTCACCCAGGTTACTCAATGTCCATACTCAGGCTCTTCAGCCTCATCATTATCTCACCCACGTCAGGGTTCTCTCATGGTTGTCGCTCCACGCTGCAGACATCCACTCTCTCCTCTGGGACTCTCAGACGCTGGCAGCCATTACACACAGTCACTCCACAGGCTGTTAGCCAGGAGTTGATTCTCCTAGCGGGACCTTCCACACTGGACCAACCGGGTCCCAGCATTCACCCCATGTGACCTACCCTGGCCACATTATAAGGGCCATAGCCACGCCCACCGGGTCACATGACTATGACCTCATCACAGGTCCTTCACACACTCACAGTCTTTTACAAAAGGGTTCTTAAACACACCGCCTGGGTGGGTTTGTAGGTAACCAGGCCCACCCAACTGTCTAGCTACCTGGATACTTCTCCCCTACACCTTGGAACACCTCAGCAGTATCACTGCTGATCAATACGCATACATAAGTCTCCATCTCAAGGCCACCCACCTTGAGATTTATAACCATCCTTCAGGATTCTGCCACTCATCCTTTCTCTTGGGATATCCACACAGCGCCCCCTAGTGGACACAGTGGTTACTACACCACTATATATATATATATATCTATCTATCTATCTCAAATCATCCGTCTTCCCTCCATTTATAAAACAAAACAAGAACTACAAAAAAAAAAAAACACATAATAAATGTACCGTAACTAAAAATTTGCTAGAACTGTTAAATTTCGGTCATCTTGTTTCCAAGAACATGAAATAGTGATCAAAAAATTATATACAACTCAAAATAGTATAAAACCCCAAAAACTCACAACATGATAAACAAACCCGTACACCGCTCCATCAACAGACAATGAAAAGCTAGGAGTCTCAGGAAACGGAAACACAAATCAAATTACCGTAGTATTTTTTATTTTTTTTTAATTAAAGCAATAATTATACAAGATTTGTAATCATTTTACCGATCAGGAAAATAAAGTTACCGTGTCAATTTTACCGCACAGTGAATTTTGTTAAGCTCAACCCCAAGCAACAATGGTGCAAGTGTTCCAACCCATTGCAACAAACCATTTTTTTCCCCCCATTTTTCTGGTCCCACATAAAAAAAAAAAAAAAAAAAAAAAGCACGGTGTCTATATAAATTGACAAGTAAAAAAAAAAAAAAAAAAGTTAAGCTTTTTGGAAAATGGGGACAAAAAATAAAAAAGGGAAATATTGAAAAATGACCACTGTGAGAAGGGGTGAAAAACAAGGGTGTAGGATGAATCTTGGAATGAGCTATGAATCATATGGACTTTAAGGTTATGTTACACAGTTATGATCAGAAGTTTACATACCCCGGCAGAATTTTTGCTTCCTTGGCCTTTTTTCAGAGAATATGAATGATAACACCAAAACCTTTTCTCCTCTCATGGTTAGTGGTTGGGTGAAGCCATTTAGTGTCAAACTACTGTGTTTTCTCTTTCTCTATCCCCCGTGACGGCACCACGGAGAGAGGGGATCCGCCCCACGGGGACAGGAAACCTACCGATAAAAAGACGGTACCTCTCTCCCTCGTCAGTTGGTTTCCTGTCCCCATAGGGAACCTACAGACTCACCAGTTGTCATTGGATGCCGGGGCCAGTCATTCCGGAGGACGACAGCAGGGGTTCCCTGTCCCGGCTGGGGTGGTAACCCGAGGCGCCACCGCTGGAAGGTCAGCGGGCCTCCAGGGTGTGTGTGTGTGGGGGGGGGGAGGCAGCAGAAGCGCTGCTGAAGCTAAAACCAGGGACCCCGAGTCAGACTTTAGCGATAGGGATAGCGAACCTTCAACGTTAAACTCGGACAGTTCAGCATCCGACTCCTCATCCTCCGAAGAAGGGGGTCGCAGCTGTTTCCCTATCGAAGAAACGGATAGTTTAGTGAAAGCAATTAGAACAACTATGGGGTTGGTAGACACCAGACCCAAAAGAACTATCCAAGATGCTATGTTCAGCGGGTTGGAACAAAAGAAGAGAAGATCATTCCCTATGAACGAGAAAAATCAAGCTCTGATTCAGAGAGAATGGAAAAGGCCGGAAAAAAAAAAGGGGCTCCTGACTCCAAAAAGGAAATATCCCTTTGAAGACCCAACCTGTTCTTATTGGGAGAAAGCGCCAAAAGTGGATGTAACGATAGCAAAAGCCTCAAATAAATTCGCCCTGCCGTTTGAGGATATGGGAACATTAAAAGACCCTATGGACAAAAAAGTGGAAACATTCCTAAAAGGTTCCTGGGAGGCAGCCGGAGGACTGAAGCCCGCCATAGCCGCCACATGCACCGCTAGAGCCTTAATGGTGTGGCTAGATCCGTTGGAGAGCCAGCTGAAAGACAAACCCCAGAGAGGCGCGATTTTAGACTCAGCCCCGTTGATGAGAGGAGCGGCGGCTTTTCTGGCGGATGCATCCGCGGATTTAATCCGTCTGGCAGCCTCATTTTCAAATGCGGCAAGGAGAGCACTCTGGCTCAAATGCTGGACGAGGGACCTGCAGACAAAATCCAAACTCCCTTCGAAGGCGAATTTATTTTTGGCCCCACGCTGGATGATATCCTGGACAAAGCGGGGGATAAAAAGAAGTCTTTCCCCAACCAGCCCAATTTCCCCTTCAAACGGTTTCTGAGCAGGAAATTTATACAGAGAAAGCCGCCTAGAAACTCCCAGGATAAGTAGGAGGACAGAAGAGGAAAAGGGAAAGGGTTCATGTTCGGGAAACCGGCAGACAAAAAACAACCCCAATTAAGGTGTCTCCCAGGTAGGAGGAAGATTGGGCCACTTCTTCCCAGCCTGGGAAAAAATATCAAACAGTTCCTGGATCTTAAGCATAGTAAAAACAGGCCTCAAATTAACCTTCCACACCTCACCCAAACCCTCTTTTGTAGTGACCCAGCAGAGGCAGTCAGCGGAAGAGCAAGCAGCAGTCCAACAAGAGATTCAGACCCTGGTGGAGAAATCAGTGCTACAAGAGGTCCCCCACCAGGAAAAAGGAGAAGGCTTTTATTCCCCTATCTTCCTTAGGAGGAAGACAGACGGGACACTCAGGACGATAATAAACCTAAAAAGATTCAAACAAGTGCCTGATAATCCATCCTTTCAAAATGGAAACAAAATCCGCTGTAAAAATGCTGTTTCCGGCCTGTTACATGACGGTACTCAACTTAAAAGACGCATACGATCACGTCCCCATACACAGGGACTACCGCCAGTATCTCAGGATAGCAGTCGCTATAAGGGGAGAGATAAGGCACTACCAGTTCAAAGCTCTCCCATTCGGGCTGGCCATCGCTCCGAGAGTCTTCACAAAACAGGGATTTTTGTGAGTACTCACCGTAAAATCCTTTTTTCCGAGACGCTCATTGGGGGACACAGAGACTGTGGGTGTGTGCTACTGCCGTCTGGAGGCCGACACTAAGTATACAAAAAAACAAGTTAGCTCCTCCTCCGCCGCATACACCCTCGCCCCGATAGCGAGCGGAAACCAGTTTAGTGCCAAAGCAGTCGGAAAAGCTGACAGCAATTTAGCTCTACCGCAAAAAATCATATGTCTGAAAAAAAGGACCACCCTACAAATAAGGGTTTATACCCATCAAAAATAAACAAAAGCCAACTGGCTATCAGGGTGGGTGCCGTGTCCCCCAATGAGCGTCTCGGAGAAAAGGATTTTACGGTGAGTACTCACAAAAATCCCTGTTTCTCCTTCGCCTCATTGGGGGACACAGAGACTGTGGGACGTCCCAAAGCAGTCACTGGGTGGGAGCAACTCATCAATCTACACCACATGCCTACCTGTTCAAAGGTGTGCCACTGCTGCCTGGAGAATCCTCCTACCCAGGCTCGCATCCGACGAAGCCTGCGTATGTACGTTGTAATGTTTAGCGAACGTGTGCAGGCTTGACCACGTTGCCGCCTTGCATACCTGCTCTGCCGAAGCCTGATGCTGAAGCGCCCAAGAGGCGCCCACTGCCCGAGTCGAGTGCGCCCTTATTCCAGGTGGAACCGGCGTGCCTCTAATACGGTAAGCCTCTTGAATAGTAAGGCGAATCCATCTGGCTATGGTCGACCGTGAGGCCGCGAGCCACTTCCTGCGCCCTTCAGGGATCACAAACAACGAATCTGTTTGGCGAAAAGGCGCTGTCCTCGACACATACCTCCTGAGGGCCCTCACCAGGTCCAGTGTGTGGAGCGCCTTCTCAACTCTATGTACTGGAGCTGGACAAAATGAAGGCAAAATGATGTCCTCATTAATATGGAACGAGGACACCACCTTCGGCAGGAACGGCGGAGGTGGTCTCAAGACTACTTTATCCTTAAAAAAGGTCAGAAACGGGGCTCTACAGGATAGGGCTGCCAGCTCCGAGACCCGCTTAATAGAGGTTATTGCTACCAAAATCACGACCTTCCTGGTAAGGTATGGCAATCCGACCTCCTGCAATGGCTCAAAAGGAGCTTCCTGCAGGGCCCCCAGCACCAGATTAAGGTCCCATGCGTCTACAGGAGCTCTAAAGGGGGGCACTAGATGCCAGACTCCCTGAATGAAAGTCTTGACCTGCATAATACTAGCGATCTTTCGCTGGAACAAAACAGACAAGGCCGAGATCTGTCTCCTCAGGGAACTCGGAGCCAAACCTGCCTCCAGGCCTGACTGCAGAAAGGCCAGAATGTTGGGAACTGAGAAGGCCAAAGGCGCAACCCCGTGCTCTCGACACCAGAGAAAGAAATCCTTCCAAGTACCATGATAGATTCTCGCCGAGGCCGGCTTCCTGGCGTTAATCATCTTGGCTACCACCTCACGCCCAAACCCCGCCTGGGTCAGGACCCAGGACTCAATGGCCATGCCGTCAAACACAGGGCCCCTAAGTTCGGGTGGTAGATCGGCCCCTGGGACAGTAAGTCTGGCCGTTCCGGTAGACGCCATGGCACGTCTGCGAGGAGCTGTACTAGATCTGTGTACCAGGCTCGACGGGGCCAGTCTGGGGCCAGCAGATCTTCCTGATTACCCTCGGGAGAAGAGGCAGAGGGGGAAAAAGGTACGGGAGCCGAAACTGGCTCCATGGAAGAACCAATGCATCCGCTGCAATCGCTCGCGGGTCCTGAGACCGGGCAACAAACTTGTCTAACTTGGCGTTCTCTCTGGAAGCCATCAGATCCACGTCCGGAGTTCCCCACCGCTGGCAAATCTGCCGGAAAACCTCGGGGTGCAGGGACCATTCTCCGGCCGCAACCCCCTGCCGACTCAGGAAATCTGCTGCCCAATTTTCCACGCCTGGTATATGGACCGCTGAAATTACTGAGTGGTGCCTCTCGGCCCAACGAAGTACGTGTTCTATCTCGCGCATGGCTGCCCTGCTGCACGTGCCTCCATGGTGATTCACATACGTCACTGCCTTGGCGTTGTCTGACTGGACCCGGACTGGGCGACCCACTAGCCAGTGCTGAAAATGCTGCAACGCCAACCGCACTGCTCGAATCTCCAACAAGTTGATCGGCAGAAGGGCCTCCTGGGGAGACCACTGCCCCTGAGCTGTGTGATGACAAAACACTGCTCCCCAACCGAGAAGACTCGCGTCGGTTGTGACCACCAACCACTGATCTGGAGGAAAGGATTTCCCCTGAAGGAGAGAGGAGTCGCGCGTCCACCATTGCAGTGCCTGCCGGACCTGAAAGGACAACCTGCACTGATGATCCAGGGAGAAAGGACTCCTGTCCCATGCTGCCAAAAGAGCATGCTGCAGGGGGCGAAGATGAAACTGCGCAAACGGGATTGCTTCTATTGCTGCTACCATCCTTCCTAGCACCCTCATCCCAAATCGAATCGTGTGAGGGCCTGGCCGCTGAAGACTCCGAACCCCTCGCCGGAGCGCCTGGGCCTTGTCTCGAGGGAGAATTACCAACCCTTGGGAAGTGTCGAAAATCATCCCCAGGAATGGAATCCTCTGAGCCGGGGTAAGACATGACTTCTTCCCATTGACTAACCATCCCAGGCGGGATAGGGTATCCAGCGTAATGCCGACATTCTCCTCGCACGCCTGAAAAGACGATCCTTTCACTAACAGGTCGTCCAAGTATGGCAGCACTACTATGCCCCGAGAATGAAGAATGGCCATAACGACCGCCATCACTTTCGTGAAAACCCTGGGTGCCGTGGCCAACCCGAACGGCAGAGCCACAAACTGGAAATGCCGGCCATTTATCGCAAAACGAAGGAACTTCTGATGCGGAGGAAAAATAGGGATGTGCAGGTAGGCATCCTGGACATCGATTGAGGCCAAATACTCTCCCTGCTCCATGGCCGATATCACTGACCGGAGGGATTCCATCCGAAAGTGCCGGACCTTGATGAACCTGTTTAGGAGCTTTAGGTCCAAAACCGGTCTTACTGTTCCGTCCTTCTTGGGGACCGCGAACAGGTTGGAATAAAATCCCTGGGCCTCTTCGCCCTCTGGTACCGGGATAATGACCCTGTTGTGCAGAAGAATCCTGATGGCCCCTAGCAATGCCTCTGCCTGGGATTGCAATTTGGGAAGACGGGATTGAAAAAATCTCCTTGGAGGGTGTCCGATAAACTATATTTTGTACCCGAATGACACCAATTCCGCCACCCATGCGTCGTGTGCCACCTTGACCCAGACGTGGCGGAACCCGAGCAGACGACCGCCTACTCTGGTGTCCTCGGGTACCTGATGCCTCAAGTCATTTTGTAGAGGGCCTCTGAGACCTAGCTCCCCTTGACCTGGGTGGACGGCCCCGCATCCTCCCCAGCGGGTTGGCTCTATACGTGACCTGGCGCTCTCTGTCTTGGTTGCGACGAGTCGGGGCAGTAGAACCGGCCGCTGATGCCCATCCTGGGGCGCGAAATGCCCGAAAGCGCGCCTGTGGTTGACGAAAGGGCGGTCTGCTCTTCTGCTGTGGGAGAAAGCTACTCTTTCCCCCCGTGGCATCTGAAATAAGCTTGTCTAGCTTCTCCCCAAAAAGCCGATTACCCTGATAAGGCAGAGATGTTAACGACTTTTTAGAAATCGAATAGGCCCGCCATAGCCTTAGCCACAAGGCTCTCCTAATGGCGATAGCGTTTGCTGCGGCTAGCGCCGCGCAATTAGCCGCATCCAAGGATGAATTAATTAGATAGTCTCCTGCCATCGAGATCTGATTTGCTATCTCAGACACCTCTAACGGCAAATCTCTGTCCTGCAGGACTTTGTTCAAAGACTCCGACCACGACATCATGGCCTTGGCCGCCCATGTAGCTGCGAAGGAAGGCAAAAGCGCTGACCCCGATGCCTCATACACCGAGCGGGCTAGACCCTCTATGAGCCGATCCGTGGGGTCCTTAATGGAAGACCCACTAGGCACCGACAACAATGATCTTGAAGCCAGGCGTGACACTGGGGGATCCACAATCGGAGATTCCGCCCACTCTTTACTCTTTTCTGGTGCAAACGGGTACCTTGTCTCTAGCGTTTTCTGCCCTGAAAAACGCTTGTCTGGGCGTTCCCTGTGCCGCTGTACCGTGTCCTCGAATTCAGGATGGGTGCTAAACACCCTATGTGGGCGCCTGGCCTTTTTAAAAGATATCTTATGCCCTGCGGCCAGGGAGACGTCCTCCTCAATACCAAGAGTCTGATTGACGGCCTCAATGAGACTGTCCACTGTCTTCCGACACCCGGGAATATCCAGATCCAAGGCTTCCTGCCTATCCTCATCCAAACTCTGCTCGCTCTCAGACAATGGTGATGGAGAGCGAGATGCCGCACTCACAGATGCCGAAGCACCGGAGGGGCCCGGAGACGCCATATGGGTTCTTTCCCTGTGCCTCTCTTTAGAGAGGGTACGGCCCCTGCAGGCCGGCGGCTCAAGTGAGGTGGATGAACCTTCCCAAACCGGAGAGTCGTTGTCTCTACCCCTATCCGGGGCCTGAAGGGTCTCGATCTCCTTCGTAAGTGAAGCCATAGACCGAGATAGCGATAACGCCCATTCCGGGGGTTCCGACCCCCTGGGCTCCGTTGGCGGGGAGGGCTCCTTGGGGCGTTCGGAACTACAGGCCTCACATATCTTAATGGTCTGCGCTCGCGTGAACACAGCCCCACAGGAAATGCATGCGGTATAAAGGAAGGTGTGCTTCTTCCCTTTTCCAGACATACTGCGGAAAAAAACTTTTCCTATATAGTATGTCTTTTTTTTTTTTTATGGCATCCAGGGGTATGAGGAGAAGGAGGACAACCTGCCCTAGTGTGGCCAAGACGGGGTCGCACTTACCCGAGCTCCGGCTGCCTCCCCGTGCTCCTGTGCTGCTGCTGGCGCTCGACTGCCGTCTGGAGGCTCCCAGCTGCTGTCTCCCTGGGTAGGCTGCGATGCTTCCTGACCGCGGCCTACCCCATTCTGACGCCGGGGCCTCCATTTTATCCAGCGCCCGCCCAGTATCCAGGGGCGGCGCTGGATCTGACGTCGTTGGGGGGCGGGCGCCGGACCCGACGTCACGCTGGGGGTCGGACCTTCCCCCTGCGTCCTAGGCCAACGCCGCGGCCCAAATTTCGGCCCTGCCTTCCCCGCGGCCTAGGCCGAAGCCGGGGACTAAACCTGAGCCCTCTTCCATGCGGCCTAACTCGCCCTGGAACTGGCGCCTACTCAGCCCGGCGTACTCCTTCCCCCGCCCGGCCACCGAGCGCCGTGGCGAGGGAGAAGGGGAACACGCCGCTGCCCCTGCTGCGCCGAAGAAGCCCTCCTGCTCTGCCTGCAGGCAGGAGAGGGGAGCCGCTCCAGCCCCTGGAAAGTACGCTGCAGCCCTGGCCTGTAAAAAACCTCCCGCTGCCCAGGAGCCCTGCTTACCCTGAGGTAAACCGCATCTTCGGACGGTGCAGGCACCCTAGCTCCGTCCGCCTTGGCTGGGCGAGGAGAGGGACCGTCCGCCACCACGCAGTACCCGATTGGAGTAGCCGTGGGGCCGCACAGACTAGTCTTGTGCCTCTGTGCAAGCCCATGGTTTCGCTACCTAGGGGTGGACAGGGCTAAGTCTGGCATACTGTCCCACGTCGCGGGAGAGGGAACGTGGAGGGACACTTGCACGTGGTCGCCCGTTGATGGTTTGGGGAAATCGGATCCTTTCAATAGGATGCGTTGCCCCTGTCATATCTTCTTTAAAATAAAAAAGAAAAATAGATGTCTGGGGAAAAGTCCCAGAGATGTCCCTCGGTGCGGGAAAGGATACGCGGAGGAATACTCGTGCGTGCTCGCCCGTTGATGTTTGGGGGGAGATCGGACCAATAGGGTCCGTCGCCCCAGTCTCCTCTTCATAGCAAGAAAATGTTAAAAAAAAAAAAAAATAGTCTGGAGAGACCCAGACTGCGTGTGCCTCCATCAGACACTAAGCAAAAAATGGTTTCCGCCCGCTATCGGGGCGAGGGTGTATGCGGCGGCGGAGGAGCTAACCTGTTTTTTTGTATACTTAGTGTCAGCCTCCAGACGGCAGTAGCACACACCCACAGTCTCTGTGTCCCCCAATGAGGCGAAGGAGAAAATCATAGCGGAAGTCATGGCACATTTAAGGGAACAGGATGTGCTTATAGTTCCATACCTAGACGACTTTCTAGTGATAGACAACTCCCCTTCTCACTGCAGGGACCAGCTGAACAGGACTGTGGAAACACTAACCAAACTAGGTTGGCTGCTGAATCTGCCGAAGTCTCGGACGACCCCGAGCCAAGTACAAGAGTACCTGGGCATTACCACAGACTCGCTCAGACAAGAGTGCCGGCTCCCAGAGGGGAAAGTGACACACATGAAACAGATAGCGACAGCCGCAAAAACTCACACAGCGACAACACTAAGGAAAGCCATGTCCCTGCTCGGCTCAATGACAGGCTGCATCTCGGCTGTTCAGTGGGCCCAAGCCCATACAAGAGATCTCCAGTGGGAGACACTGGCTGCTGAGTTTTCTCTGCAAGGAGATTTAGAAGGGCGGTTAGACATCTCACCCGAAACAGCCCACTCACTACAGTGGTGGACGGAGCCATCCAATCTATCCCGGGGAGTCCCTTGGGTAATGTCGATTTTTCGAGTCCTTACCACAGATGCAAGCCCCAGGGGGAGGGGGGCCCACTTGGACAACCAGGTAGCACAAGGGGTCTGGACGGGGGATGAAGTAGCAGCGTCCTCAAATATGAAGGAGCTCTTAGCGGTAAAACTCGCCCTCCTGTATTTTCTGGACTCCCTCAGGGCCCACCACGTAAGGGTAATGTCGGACAACCGCACAATAGTCGCTTACTTGAATCATCGGGGGGGACAAGATCCCGCGCCCTAAGGGAAGTGACAAAATCAATTCTCCAGTGGGCAGAGGGAAATCTAAGCTCACTGACTGCACTGCACATAAAAGGGACAGACAATGTGACGGCAGACTTCCTAAGTCGCACACAATTAAGACAGGGGGAGTGGGAGTTAAACCAGGGAATTTTCGCTCAGATCACGACGCTATGGGGGAAACCAGGTATAGATCTATTTGCCAACAGAACAAACCGGAAGGTGGAAACCTTCAACTCCATAGACCCCTCCGGAAAGCCCTTATGATCCCATGGCACTTCCCCCTTGCCTATGCATTTCCACCAATAGCCCTAATCCCATCAGTTCTGAGGAAGATTCGGGAGGACAGGGCAAGGGTAATATTAATAGCCCCCTTCTGGCCGAGAAGGACGTGGTTCTCTTGGTTGAGGAGGATGTCCATCTCCGACTCTTGGGTCCTCCCAGACATCCCAAACATACTCTCACAGGGCAAGGTACTGCACCCCCAGGTGGAGAACCTACATATGACGGCCTGGAATTTGAAAGGGAGCTGTTGAGCAACAGGGGGTTCTCCAAAAATTTAGTGTCTACTCTCCTAAGGTGCAGGAAACCGGTAAACACGAAACTGAACGGGAGGATCTGGAGGAAGTTCCTCTCAGTATCAAACACCAGAGCGGGGGGGAGGTGCCTCTATCAAAATTCTTAGAGTTCCTGCAGAAGGGCTTAGAGCAGGGCTTAGCTACCAGCACATTGAAAGTTCAGGTGGCGGCCCTAGGAGCCCTTTACAACAATGACCTGGCAGGGAACCGTTGGGTGGCCAGATTCATCAAAGCAGCCGGTAGATCCAGGCCTATACCTTCCCTAAACACTCCTCCCTGGGATCTAAACTTGGTCCTCTCGGCCCTGTCCAAATCTCCCTCTGAACCATTAGAAGAGGCTCCGCTAAAACCGATTTCACTCAAGACCTCCCTCTTGGTAGCCCTGACATCGGCCCGCAGAATCAGTGATATCCAGGCCCTGTCAGCCTTCCCTCCGTTTACTCAGATCCTAGAGGATAGGGTGGTACTTAGGACAGAACCAGCTTACCTGCCGAAGGTAGCATCCCGATTCCACAGGACTCAGGAAATCTCCCTCCCTCCTTTTGCCCCAATCCCAAAAACAGGGGAGAAGAAGCATTACACACATTAGATGTGAGGAGATGCCTAATTGAATACCTAGCGGCCACCAGGGAGTGTAGGAAGGATAGGTCTCTTTTTGTCTGCTTCCAGGGGCCAAGAAAGGGGTGAAAGGCATCAAAGAGCACGCTGACGAGGTGGATAAGAGACGCGATCACCTTGTCGTACTTGTCGCAGGGGGCGAACGTCCCAGACAGAATAACAGCCCATTCTACAAGAGCGGTGTCAACTTTCTGGGCAGAGAGAGCAGGCGTCTCCATTGAGCAGATATGTAGAGCCGCTACTTAGTCCTCTCCTTCGACCTTCTTTAACCACTATCGGCTGGACCTAGCCACCTCCTCAGATCTAACCTTTGGTAGAAGGGTGCTGGAGGCAGTGGTCCCCCCCTAAAAGATAGTCTCTGCAATTCTCTCCATGGTGCCGTCATGGGGGATAGAGAAAATCGTAGTTACTTACCGTTAATGGTGTTTCTCTGAGCCCATGACTGCACCCGTACATTCCCTCCCTTCACGCATGGGGTGCGCACTTATTGTAAATACAGTTTAGTTAAAGGTTACATGGTGTCTCCTCTACGCAGTTTAATGATTATAGAAATTTCGTATTTTTCTTAAGATTGTTGTGTTAGTATTAGGCTGAAGTTCCGTTAATGCTCTGTAAAACAACTGAAGCGGGAGAGAGGTACCGTCTTTTTATCTGTAGGTTTCCTGTCCCCGTGGGGCAGATCCCCTCTCTCCGTGGTGCCGTCATGGGCTCAGAGAAATATCGTTAACGGTAACTACGATTTTTTAAATCATAATGACACCCCAAAACATCTAAGTGACCCTGATCAAAAGTTCACATAACCCATTTCTTAATACTGTGTATTACCCCCTCTATCATCAATGACAGATTGAAGTCTTTTGTGGTAGTTGTGGATGAGGTTCTTTATTTTCTCAGATGGTAAAGCTGCCCACTTCTTCTTGGCGAAAAACCTCCAGTTCCTGTAAATTCCTGGTCTGTCTAGCATGAACTACACGCTTGAGATCTCTCCAAAGTGGCTCAATGATATTGAGGTCAGGAGACTGAGATGGCCACTCCAGAACCTTCACTTCGTTCTGCTGTAGCCAATGACAGGTTGACTTGGCCTTGTGTTTTGGATCTGAGGGTAATCTCAAGGTAACAAGTCCATCTCTAGAAATCTTCATGTTCCTTTGTCTATAGTGCGGAACATAAATCAAGAAGTTTACAACCCATGGCACTGTAATTAATCTCGCTGGATATGGATGACAGAAAAAAAAATGATGAAAGGTTGCAATGCAGGATCGTCCGGATGGTGGATAAACATCAACAATCAAGTTCCAAAGAAATTCAAGTTGTCATCTAGGCTCAGTGCGATCTGCAGACATTTGAATTAAATAAAACACTATGGCAGGAGACCCAACAGGACCCCAGAGACACAAAAATAGCTAGACTGTAGTTTGCCAAAATGTATGCAAGGAAGCCAAAATCCTTCTGGGAGGGCGTCTTGTGGACAGATGAGACCAAGATAGAGCTTTTTGGTAAAGCACATCATTCTACTGTTTACCAAAAATGGAATGAGGCCTACAAAGAAAAGAACACAGTACCTACAATCAAATATAGTGGATGTCCAGAGATGTTTTGGGGTTGCTTTGCTGCCTTGACAGTATGCAAGGCATCATGAAATCTGAACATTACCAACAGATTTTGGTATGTAATGTAGTGCCCACTGTCAGAAATTTGAGTTTGTGTCCTTGGTCATGGGTCTTCCAGCAGGACAATGAGACCAGACATACTTCAAGAAGCACCCAGAAATGGATGGAGACAAAATGCTCGAGAGTTCTGAAGTGGCCAGCAATGAGTCTGGATCTAAATCCCATTGAACACCCGTGGAGAGATCTTAAAATTGCTGTTTTGAGAAATCACCCTTCAAATGTGAGAGACCTAGAGCAGTTTGTAAAAGAAGAGTGGTCCAAAATTCCAGTTGAGTGGTGTGAAAAGCTTGTTGATGGTTATAGGAAGTGATTGATTCCAAAGGGTGTGCAACCAAATATTAAGTTGAGGGTGCCAACATTTTTGTCCGGTCCACTTTTGGGGTTTTGTGTGAACTTATGACCAATTTGCCTTTTTTTTTTTTCCCCTTTTTTTGTGTTGTTCCAATACACACACATGAAATAAACATGTGTATAACAAAACGCGTAATTACAATAATTTTCTGTGAGACATACTTCAATCTAGATCAATTTCAAGGGTGCCAACACTTTCGGCCATGACTGTATGTACAATGGATATCCTCTAAATTGTCCCTCATCTCCACTCATTCATATACAATACAGTTAAAAGTGGAAATTGTGCAGAAAATGTCCATTGTTCAGTCTGGTCCTTCTTGGCAGCTGGTCCAGGGTAGTCTTAAAGGCAGACAACAAGTTTGTGAGCAAAGTCTGCACTCACTCTGTGTGTCACAATTCCCTGTGCGGGTGGCTGCATACCTGCAGTTGGGAGAAGCCAATCGTGTCTAGTCTGAATGTGATCGCATACATGTGATCATATGACAGCTTGCTCGCACCAGCAATACTGGAGAATCTTGACAGTGGTCAGGATTCAGATGTCTGCAGTAATATAGATAGTCTACAGACATTTCTCTGAAACTTGGACAACCCCTTTCAGTTTTGCAGATGACTTCCTTGGCGCCTTTGTCGCTTACCACCTCATCATGATGCCATAGGCTGTAGTATGCTCCTGAAGCACTCAGGGTGCCAAGCCGAGAATGGTGTGGAGGACTGGACACTGGATCACAGTAGTGCAAATCTCTTTTTGATCATCTCTGTACACAAATAAAAGCCAGGTTCACGCTTAGGCTGGTTTCACATTCGCGCTTTTTAAGCGCACGCACGGCCGGGGGTAGCTCCGCCCCCGAGCCGGCTCTCTGCCCGGCGTGCCCGCCCCTTCCTTGTAGCGCAGCCTCCTAGCGCACAGCGGCGCCTGCGATCGGCGCACCCTATCTTTAGCATAGGGTGCGCAGATCGTGCGCAGGCCGTGCGCTAGTTGCGCTTTGACCTGCGCTGCGCACTTTTGACGGTGCGCCGTGCGCGCCAAAATCAAACTTTTCGGATTTTGGCGCGCACGGCGCACCGTCAAAAGTGCGCAGCGCAGGTCAAAGCGCAACTAGCGCACGGCCTGCGCACGATCTGCGCACCCTATGCTAAAGATAGGGTGCGCCGATCGCAGGCGCCGCTGTGCGCTAGGAGGCGGCGCTACAAGGAAGGGGCGGGCACGCCGGGCAGAGCCGGCTCGGGGGCGGAGCTACCCCCGGCCGTGCGTGCGCTTAAAAAGCGCGAATGTGAAACCAGCCTTATTCAGAAGTTTCTTGCATTTTTTTTTTGCTTTTTCCAGGTTTAATAACAATCAGAAATTAGCACAATGATAAAATATAATGCAGTAAGGCGCACTGAGGTCAATAGACAAATACAGCTAAAAATATATATATAAAAACGGGCACAATAATAGGCATCAAGGTGGGCATCGCAGGGAGTTATCAAATGCGCTAAATAGTTATGGCCCACGATTTCACACCACCATAAGACAGGCAGTGATGCTTCTCATCAAATTCACATCACTCCAGCCTGGCACACACGGGTTCTGGGAATCAGAGCTGGCATCAAAGTGGACAGACAGCCAAATTTCACAGATTTGAATAAGTAACTGGTGTTTTTAAAAGGGTTAAATGGCTTTGGGCCACTGATCTTACACAACCGTTACACAGAGAGGGTTGCCCTACATCAAAAACAGGCCACGCCAGCCTGGCCCAAATAGGTTCTGGGCCTTACAGCTGGCATCAAAGTGTTACAAATGTGAATAAGTAACTGGTGTTTCTACAGGGTTAAGTGACTTTAGGCCAATGATCTCACACCACCTTTATACGGATAAAGACGTACCAGGCCAAATGAATTCTGGGCATTCGTGTTGGCATCAAAGTGGGCATAATGAATTTTCACAGATCTGAATAAATAACTAGTATTTTAATGGGTTACTTATTCAACTACTTGAAAATTGGCTATGTGGTCACTTGGATGCCCAGGACCTGTTTGGGCCAGGTCGGAGTGATCTGCTTTTGATTCGGTAGATGTGTAAAGGCTATGAGTGATCAGTGGCCCAAAGTCACTTAACTCTTTAAAAACAGCAGTTACTTATTTAACTCGGTGAAATTTGGCTATTTATTTGCTTTGATGCCAGATCTGATGCCCAGAAGCCATTTGGGCCAGACAGGAGTGACCAGTGTATGATGCCTGGCATCTCTATCTGTGTAATAGTGATGTGAGATCAGTGGCTCAAAGTCTTTTAACCCTTTAAAAACACCACTTACATTTTCAAATCTGTGAAAATTAGCTATTCGCCCACTTTGATGCCAGCTCTGATGCCCAGAACCCATTAGGCCAGGCTGGAGGGTCCTGGATTTGATGTGTGGCATCACTATCTGTATAGTGGTGGTGTGAGATCGGTGGTGCAGTTATTTAACCCTTTCGATAACTCCTTTCAGCTCCCACTATGATGGGCCACTTTTATCATTTTTGTAGCTGTATTTTTTAACCCTACGTACCTCAGGGCTCCCGCCGAGTTGTGTTTTATTATTGTGCTATTTCTGTTACTTATTACATCTGTAAAAAATAAAAAATTGCGAAAAAGAAACTGCCAAATAAGAAGTTGGAGAAATAGGAAACCAACCCCAGCCTCGTGTGAGCCCGCATACAGGTCAGACGATGATGTGGACACTGCTAGTCTTATGTCAGGACTTGTGTGAAGCTCTTCATGTCATAGACAATTGTAAGAAGTGCGGGTGCATGACTGTACACAATGAGGGGTGACTGTACAGGGTGAGGGGGGTGACTGTACAGGGTGAGGGGGGTGACTGTACAGGGTGAGGGGGGGGTGACCGTACAGGGTGAGGGGGGGGTGACCGTACAGGGTGAGGGGGGGGTGACCGTACAGGGTGAGGGGGGGGTGACCGTACAGGGTGAGGGGGGGGTGACCGTACAGGGTGAGGGGGGGGTGACCGTACAGGGTGAGGGGGGGGTGACCGTACAGGGTGAGGGGGGGGTGACCGTACAGGGTGAGGGGGGGTGACTGTACACGGTGTGGGGGGTGACTGTACACGGTGAGGGGGGGTGACTGTGGGGGGTGACTGTACACGGTGAGGGGGGTGACTGTACACGGTGAGGGGGGGTGACTGTACACGGTGAGGGGGGGGTGACTGTACACGGTGAGGGGGGGGTGACTGTACACGGTGAGGGGGGGGTGACTGTACACGGTGAGGGGGGGGTGACTGTACACGGTGAGGGGGGGGTGACTGTACACGGTGAGGGGGGGGTGACTGTACACGGTGAGGGGGGGGTGACTGTACACGGTGAGGGGGGGGTGACTGTACACGGTGAGGGGGGGGTGACTGTACACGGTGAGGGGGGGGTGACTGTACACGGTGAGGGGGGGGTGACTGTACACGGTGAGGGGGGGGTGACTGTACACGGTGAGGGGGGGGTGACTGTACACGGTGAGGGGGGGGTGACTGTACACGGTGAGGGGGGGCGACCGTACAGGGTGAGGGGGGGGCGACCGTACAGGGTGAGGGGGGGGCGACCGTACAGGGTGAGGGGGGGGCGACCGTACAGGGTGAGGGGGGGGCGACCGTACAGGGTGAGGGGGGGGCGACCGTACAGGGTGAGGGGGGGGCGACCGTACAGGGTGAGGGGGGGGCGACCGTACAGGGTGAGGGGGGGGCGACCGTACAGGGTGAGGGGGGGGCGACCGTACAGAGTGAGGGGGGGGCGACCGTACAGGGTGAGGGGGGGGCGACCGTACAGGGTGAGGGGGGTGACTGTACACGGTGAGGGGGGGCGACTGTACACGGTGAGGGGGGGCGACTGTACACGGTGAGGGGGGGCGACTGTACACGGTGAGGGGGGGCGACTGTACACGGTGAGGGGGGGCGACTGTACACGGTGAGGGGGGGCGACTGTACACGGTGAGGGGGTGACCATACAGGGTGAGGGGGGGCGACTGTACACAGTGGGGGGGTGACTGTACACAGTGGGGGGGTGACCGTACACAGTGGGGGGGTGACCGTACACAGTGGGGGGGTGACTGTACACGGTGAGGGGGGGGCGACTGTACAGGGTGGAGGGGTGACTGTACACGGTGAGGGGGGTGACTGTACACAGTGGGGGGGTGACTGTACACGGTGAGGGGGTGACCGTACACGGTGGGGCGGGTGACCGTACGCAGTGAGGGGTGACTATACACAGTGAGGGGGTGACTGTACAGGGGGGGGTAAATGTACAGGTGGGGGGGTGACTATACACAGTGAGGGGTGACTGTACACAGTGGGGGGGGGTGACTGTACAGGGTGGGGGGTAAATGTACAGGTGGGGGGTAAATGTACAGGTGGGGGGTGACTGTACAGGGTGGGGGCTGACTGTACAGGGTGGGGGGGGTGACTGTACACAGTGAGGGGTGACTGTACACAGTGGGGGGGGGTGACCGTACAGGGTGGGGGTGGGGGGTAAATGTACACTGTGGGGGGGTGGCTGTATACGGTGAGGGGTGACTGTACACGGTGGGGGGTCCAGCGCCCGGGCCCCACTGATCAAAACCACTCATGTCAAAAGTATCCTCACTGGGCAGGTACGAGCTGGGGGACGGTAAGTTACTAATAGGAGCTAATGTGCCTGTATGGAGCAGGAGACATAGAGAACCTCAGTGACGGGCGGCCGGTGGCTGTGTGGTGCCTGACACTGTGCTGGATGTACACGGGACACTCACTCTGCTCCGCGACCAGGTGGCGGGAGATGCCAGCTCTCAGGAGGTACAGGTACAGGACCTTGGGTGATGTCACAGTCAGTCATGTGATTAATCACGTGTGTGGGAGGAGTCAGACTGCAGCTGGGGGCGTGTCCTATATGGGTGCTGCTGAGCTGGAGTTGCTGCCTGCTCCACAGGCGGACAGCGGCGGCGCAGAGCAGGGCAGACCAGACAGTGCGTGAGGCTGCGGCGACAAGTGTGCTATGTGTCGCTACTACGTCGCAGTGCAATAGAGACGGGGTTAGATTGCCACTGCGAGAGGCAAGTCACAAACATAACGAGACTGGCCTTCTCGCACCTGTGTTGTCGCTGGCCACTTGTGTCGCAAATTCAATTCAACTATTGCATTGCGACCTAGCAGCGACAGCTTGCATGGTTTGGTCGCAGCCAGAATCGCCCCCGCCTATGACTGGAATCGCACCTGAGTTCTGACATTCCAGGTGTCTGATGCTTTTTGGGGGAGTAGTGATGTGTAACTGGTGGAAGTGGAGGGGCCCCATTGAATAGTCTGGGATCTGCAGGCTGTGTTTTTCCGTCCATTCTGACACCACAGAACCCAGACACCCCCGGTAACACCCAGAGGGGGCCGTCTACTTCTGTTTACACCAGGTTTATAAAAAAACACTTTGGTTGCATAATTCTGTCTGTTAGGCCTCTTTCACACATCAGGTTTTCGCCGTCAGGCGCGATCCGGCTTTTTTTTGTAAAACCGGATCCGGCAAAATGCAATGCCGGATCCAGTTTTTCCCCATTGACTTGCATTAGCGCCGTATGGCATTGCGTTTCATCCGTTTTTTGCCGGATCCGGCTACTTGTCTCATTCCGGCGTCTGGAAAAAAACGGCTACTGCAACGTTTTTTGTCTCCGGCGAAAAAGCCGGAAGCGCCGGATCCGACGCTTCCGTCTTTTTGCCACAATGAAAGTCTATGGGCGCCGGAATGCGCCGGATCCAGAAAAAGACGGATCCAGCCACCGGATCCGTTTTTTTAAGTCTGCGCATGCTCAGATCCAATTGGCCTGCCCCCAGGAAACAGATATAACCTACTAGACGGATCCGGCAGAAAAACGGATCCGTTTCTACAGTTCTCCAAAATTTATGCCGGATCCGTTTTTTCTAAAAATAGCCGGATCCTGCCTGACGGCAAAAAACTAATGTGTGAAATTAGCCTTACTAAAACAGTACAGCCAAACGGAATGTCAGAAAGCAAATGTGAACACAACCTAAAAGATCCAGGGTAGAGCGGTGTAAGGCTATGTTCACACTTGCGTTAGGAGGCGCAGCGTACGCTTGCCGTGCAGCTCCGCCCCCTACCGCGCCCCCTCCGGTCAGCTCTTCCTATGGGCGCATGGCGCTGCATGCAATCTGCGTACCCTATCGTTAGCATTGGGTACGCAGGCTGTGCGATGGTATGATTTTGACGGCGCGTGCACCCCTTTGATGGTGCGCCTTGCACATTAAAATGCAACATGGTGCATTTGGCGCACATCGGCGCACCGTCAAAAGGGAGCATGCGCCGTCAAAATCATACCATCGCACAGCCTGCGTACCCAATGCTAACGATAGGGTACGCAGATTGCATGCAGCGCCATGCGCCCATAGGAAGAGCTGACCGGAGGGGGCGGAGCTGCATGGCGAGCGTCCGCTGCGCCTCCTAACACAAGTGTGAAACTAGCCTAAGTGTGTGAGTGTATAGGACATCACTTGTAAAGCTGTGGGTGTAGTGCACATGAGAGCGTACATATCATTGGTGCACAGGGGCCACTACCATCTCCAGAGCAGGCGGAAGTGTGCATTATGATGAGCTATTGGACTGCAGGGCCCATATAGTGTTACTGCACAGTGGCCGCTTCTGCCTGTGCCTGCTGATGAGTGCAGAGATTGTACAGTGTGTCATACGTTGTAGTTACGTCGTAAAGTGTGTCATACTGTACATTGCAGTTATAATGTACGGTGTGTGATACGTTGTACAGTGTTTTATACATTATAATTATATTGTACAGTGTTATATATTGTAGTTATATTGTACAGTGTGTTATATATTGTAGTTACATCATACAGTGCTTGTCATATATTGTAGTTATATTGTACAGTGTATGATATATTATACTTACATTGTACAGTGTGCATCACACATTGTAATTAACTACACAAACGTTGACCAGCATCTCCGAACATAATAAAAGCAAGTGTGAACAGGTGCAAGCCGCTATGACTGCATAATATAATAATAATAATAAATTTTATTTCTATAGCGCCGACATATTCCGCAGCACCTTATATTTCAGAGGGGACTTGTACAGACAATAGACATTACAGCATAACAATAATCACATAGATTATAACAAATACCAAGAGGAATGAGGGCCCTGCTCGCAAGCTTACAGTCTATGAGGAAAGAGGTAGACACGAAAGGTGGGTGGTAACAATTGCCCTGATTGTATGGACCAGCCATAATGTTAAGTGTGTAACAGTACAGACACAGAGGGCTAATGGATGCATAAAGCATGTGGGAACATGATGCAGGGAACCTGGTTATGGTAAAACTTTTGACTGTGCCACTCAGGGATAGATTAGGTTAATATGTTGAGGCGATAGGCCAGTCTGAATTAATGCGTTTTCAGGGCACGCTTAAAATTGTGGGGATTGGGGACTAATCGTATTGACCTGGGAAGTGCATTCCAAAGAATTGGTGCAGCACGTGTAAAGTCTTGGAGACTGGAGTGGGAGGTTCTGATTATTGAGGATGCTAACCTCAGGTCATCAGCAGAACGGAGGGCGCGGTTAGGGTGGTATTCTGAAACAAGGGAGGAGATGTAGGGTGGTGCAGAGCCATGGAGGTCTTTGTGGTTGAGGGTAATAAGTTTATACTGAATTCTGGGGTGGATGGGTAGCCAGTGTAATGACTGGCACAAGGTAGAGGCATCGGTGTAACGATTGGTGAGGAATATGATCCTGGCTGCAGCATTCAAGACAGATTGGAGAGGGGAGAGTTTGGTAAGAGGGAGACCGATTAGAAGAGAGTTACAATAGTTGAGACGAGAATGAATAAGAGAAACAGTGAGAGTTTTTGCGAAGTCCAAAGTAAGAAAAGGTCGAATTCTAGAAATGTTTTTGAGGTGCAGATGACAAGAGCGAGACAGTGATCGTATGTGGGGCACAAAGGAAAGCTCAGAGTCAAGTATGACCCCAAGACAGCGGGTATGTTGCTGGGGAGTAATAGTGGAACCACACACAGAAATAGCAATGTCGGGTAAAGGTACATTAGTAACGGGAGGAAACACAAGGAGTTCAGTCTTTGACAGGTTCAGTTTCAGATATAGTGAGGACATGATGTTAAACAGTGAATACAGCATAACTCTGTGAGCGCTGAGATGCATGCAAACATTGAATATATATTATGTTATATAAAAAATACTTATAAAAATGAAGGTACTTAGCGCATAAATTGGGCAATTCATGAGAGCCCATCAACCATGGCAAGGTGATCTTTCTTGGATGGGAACCTAAACCTAATATTTCTCAAACTTGCAAAGGGCAGATTGGACCCAGCATTCAATAAAAACAGCCTTAGGCCTCCTTCACACTACTGATGTTTCAGGTACTGGACAAACCAGTGCCTGTGTTGCCTGTGTGTGTCATTTGTGTGTCGTTCATGTGCTGTCATGTCGCCGTCAGACTCTGGGCCGGCTGTTCCACCCTCAGCCACTAGGAGGCGACGGACTGTCACGCCGCCCTCGGGCTCGGGGCCTGCTGTCCAGGCCTCGGCCACCAGGAGACGCCGGACTGACATGTCGTCGTCGATCTCGGGGCCTGCTGTTCCGCCCTCAGCCACTAGGAGGCGCCGTGGCTCGTGCCCGAGGGCGGCAACAGTGAAAGGGCTTCTGCGCAGGCGTCTACTGGACGCAGACTCCGCTCCTCTGTCAGTCATGAAGGGGCTGGTGCATCATCATCAGGTCTGGTCCTTGGGGGCGGTCCTGATGACATCACCAGCCCGGGAGCCTGTGAGGGACGACCTGATCCCTCAAATACCTTGGGACTGGGCTTGCAAGCCGCCGGATATATTCTTGGTTCCCCTACGTGTTACTTGTGATTGCCTATTGTTAACTCCGACCTCAGCCTGAACTTCTGACTACTCTGTTGCCTGCCGTTTTTGTACCTTGCATTTCTCCCGATTACTGACGCTGACCTTGGCCTGGATTCCTGACCCCCTCTACTGCCTGACGATTTTGTACCTCCGCTACTCTCCCGGTTTTTGACCTCTGCCTGGACTCTCGACTCTGCCTCTGCCTGCCGTTTCTGTACCTCCACTGCTCGCCTGGTTTCCGACTCCATTTTTGGCTCCCTTCCTGCTTTTCTATTGCGACCGTTCTGCTCTGGCACTCTGCTCCTGTTCAGACAGCGCTTCCTGGGCTCTGCAGTAAATCCAGATCCCTGTATAGGGGTAAAGGGTGTCGGTGCTACTCGGGGTGCTGTCTGTCTGCAGCCCAGACTTGCAGACGGACGCGACATGTGCTTTCCGTGTGCCACACACTGGCGGACATACCGCATGTGCAGCCGGTGCGGCTGCACCGGGGCCTGGAGGTGTCGGGCATCCCCTGCAGGACGGCTAATAATGAGGGCAATCTGGCCTGTTTATTCGGCCCTGAGGCTCCGGGGGCCCCCTGGCCAGATTGCCCTCATGTGTGGCGGGCAGGGAGAGATCCCTGCAGCTCCGCTGCCTGCAAGAGAAAATGGCAGCAGAGCAGAGCTGCAGCGATATGTCCTGCTTCCTGTGTCTGACACAGTCAGCGGCGCGCCTGTGCGATAGAGAGGAAGCTGCCGGTGATGGTGATGCAGCCAGAGAGCGTGCGGAGAGGTGCTGTGTGTGTGTGTATGTATGTGTGTGGGTGTGTGGAGAGGTGAGAGGTGCTGTGAGTGTGTGTCGCTGCAGGGGAACATGCAGAGAGGTGAATGGTGCTGTGTGTGTAGGTGGAAGAGAGGGCAGTGATAGGAGAGAAGGCAATGATGAGGGTGGTAGGGGAGAAAGCAATGATGGTGGCAGTTGAAAGGACAATGATGGGGTGGCGGGAGAGGAGGAAATGATGGAGGTTGTGGAATGGGCAATGATGGTGGCAGTGGAAAGGACAATGATGGGGGTGGTGGGAGTGAAGGCAATGATGATGGCAGTTGAAAGGACAATGATGGGGGAGGAGGAGGAAATGATGGAGGTGGTGGAATGGGCAATGGTGGGGGAGAAGGCAAGGATGGTGGCAGTGGAAAGGACAATGATGGGGCTGGTGGGGAAGGAGGTAATGATGGAGTTGGTGGGGGAGAGGGCAATGATGGGGGTGATGGAGAGGGCAATGATGAGGATGGTGGGGGGAGAAAGCAATGATGGAGGTGGTGGAATGGACAATGATGGGGTGGTGGGGAAAAGGCAATGATGGTGGTAGTGGAAAAGGCAATGATGGAGGTGGTAGTGGAAAGGACAATGTTTGTGGAAAGGGCAATGATGGGTGCAGGGGGTGGAGAACAATGAGGGGTGTGGGGGATTGGGATTGAGCTGCCGCCTCATCACCACCAGAGCTGCTGCACCCCGACCTTCTGTCTCTTCACCACTATCCCGTAGAATGTAAGTCCGCAAGGACAGGGTCCTCTCTCCCCTCTGTACCAGTCTGTCATTGTAAATTTGTTTACTGTTAACGATATCTATAACTTTGTATGTAACCCCCCATCTCATGTACAGCACCATGGAATTAATGGCGCTATATAAATAATAATAATAATAATTGGGATGGGAGGAAGGGGGATTTATAATGGATTTAGGAACAGGGAGGTGGAGGAAGACGTTATATCGCTTATTATGCCTAACAGACCCTTAGTATATGGTGTACTCACTTACTATGTCTAACACAGTCCCTTAGTATATGCTGTACTCACTATGTCTAACACAGTCCCTTAGCATATAGTGTACTCACTTATTATGTATAACACAGTCCCTTAGCATATAGTGTACTCACTAATTCTGTCTAACACCATCCTTAGTTACATAGTTTCCTCTTTTATTATGTATAACATTGTCCCTTATTACATACCATCCTCTCTAGTTATGTATGGTGTCGTCGCTCATTATATAGCTTCCTCTGCTGTTATGTATAGTGCTGTCTCTTACATAGTGTATTCTTGTTATTTTTGTTATTCACGGCATCCTCTTTTATTACATAGTCCCCTCTCTTTTTAGATATAAAATGACTGCTGTTCGAGGAGGCGGTGACCAGACTACCAGTCCATCAGCTCCTCCATTAGAAAGGAAGCTTTCCCATGCTCCATCAGCCATCATTGCATTATACAGCTAACAAGACAGGACGGTATGTAATAAACAGGGCTCTATATAATCCAATATGTAAGGGACGGTTCTGTACATAACAAGAGAGGGCACTGTAAAAGGGACAGCAATATACATATTAAAAGAGACTATGTAATATATATACATGTATGTGTGTGTGGCTATATCTCTATATATAACAGTGAATGTATGTATGTGTGTGTATCACCAACCAATCACGAAGCATCTTTCATTTTACCAGAGCTGTTCAAAAGAAGTTGAGCTATGATTGGTTGCTGTGAGCAACAGTTTTCCTTGCAACCAATCACTAAGCATCTCTCATTTCACCAGAGCTGGTTAAAAGTAGCTGAGCTGTGATTGGTTACTATGAGCAAGTTTTCCCACTTGACAACACCTCAGCAGACACTGACATGGTGGGAGAAGTCTAGCATCCCCAGGAACATAAGCTCCCAGCCATTGTCTGACCCCCAGAAAGGAGCAGAGAGCATATGACAGAAATGAATCCCCCCTCCCTGCCCATATACACATCAAACATCCTCCATCCCATAGGCACATCTTCCCTCTTAAAGGGATTATTGGTATGGAAGTTAGAGCAAATCCATCTAGGGCTTTGGTTTTGACTCCAGGCCTCTCTTAAAGGGATCCCTGGTATGGAAGTTAGGACCGTTCCAATGAGCTCTGTGGTTCTGACCCCAGGGTCTCTTAAAGGGATCATTGGTATGGAAGTTAGGGCAAATCCACTCTGCGCTTTGGTACTGACCCCAGGCCTTGCTTAAAGGGATCTCCATTATGGAAGTCAAGGCAAATCCATCCAGCGCTTTGGTTCTGACCCCAGGCTCTCTTAAAGGGATCTCCTGTATGGAAATTAGGGCAAATCCCTCAACGCAATGATTCTGACCCCAGGGTTCTGTTAAAGGGATCATTGGTATGCAAGTCATGTCAAATCCACTTAGCGCTCTGGTTCTGACCCCAGGCCTCTCTTAAAGGGATCTCCGGTATGGAAGTTAGGGTAAATCCCTCAGCGCTCTGATTCTCACCCCAAGCTTCTATTAAAGGGATCTCCAGTATGGAAGTTAGGGTAAAACCCTCAGCGCTCTGATTCTCACCCCAGGCTTCTATTAAAGGGATCATTGGTATGGAAGTCAGGACAAATACACTCAGCGCTCTGGTTCTGACCCCAGGCATCTCTTAAAGGGATCCCCGGTATGGAAGTCAGGACCGTTCCACTCAGCGCTCTGGTTCTGACCCCAGGCTGACGGGATGATGTGGGATATTAGGGGTAGTAGTCCGGTGGCTTTGACAGGATGATGTGGGATATTAGGGGTAGTAGTCCGATGGCTCTGGCTGGCGGGACGATGTGGGATATTAGGGGTAGTAGTCTGGTAGCTCTGGCTGACGGGATGATGTGGGATATTAGGGGTAGTAGTCCGGTGGCAATGACGGGATGATGTGGGATATTAGGGGTAGTAGTCCGGCGGCTCTGACGGGATGATGTGGGATATTAGGGGTAGTAGTCCGGTCGCTCTGGGTGACGGGATGATGTGGGATATTAGGGGTAGTAGTCCGGTGGCTCTGGCTGACAGGATGATAAAAGGAAGGGGGCCCAGACACATTTCTTGCACAGGGGACCCAAGCTGTCAGTGTCCGCCCCTGGATACATTGTACAGTGTGCCTGTCATACACCATGGATACATTGTACAGCGTGCTTGTCATACACAGTGCATACATTGTACAGCGTGCTTGTCATACACTGTGGCTACATTGTACGGCGTGCTTGTCGTACACTGTGGATACATTATACGGAGTGCTTGTCATACGTTGTGGATACATTGTGCGGCGTGTTTGTCATACACTGTGGATACATTGTGCGGCGTGCTTGTCATACGCTGTGGATACATTGTACGGCGTGTTTGTCATACACTGTGGATACATTAAAAAATTCTTTATTAATTAACAATTTTAAAAATATTTGCATAGTTCAAAAATACAGTACAGGAACAAACAAATATGACACCAACTAGCTCCCCACAAACAGTGTTAACTGCTGCTTAGCATGAGACAAGGCGCCATTACAACCTCTCATTTTGCAATTTTACCACTGGTATGGAGATTTTAAAACTGCCTATAACAGACACCATCCCCCTTGTTCATTGCTGTGCCAAACTACACCCACACAATGGCCACACTGGGGGATGTCACAATAAAAATCAGGCCTTCAAAACCACTACCCATCTTCCTCTAAACATGCAATCACAACTCGGGTGTTAACCCATGCTGAAGTAAACCAAGAGGAGAATGTGCCCAACCTTAATAAAGTGTAAGTATTTACATATTGCAACAGTCTGCCTTGCACACATTACCTGGATCCCTGCAGCATCAAGACCAGTGAAAAGGAGCCTGTGTCACTCAGCCCCGACGCGCACGTTTCGCCCTGCTTCCTCGGGGGGCATGTCTACACCGAGGGTACGATCACCTTATATATGCACCCTGGCCCTGGGTAAGAAATTCCACAATCATAGGAAATGTATGTTGCCTGAGTGAACGTGGACGGCGCATGCACCGACGGAGCTCCGCTCCTGTAAAAAAGCGGCCATCAAGGCACGGCCATGGTGGCTAAACCACATCCCCCCGTGATGACGCGGTGATGGGGTGTGGAGCCAGCAGCTAATGCCGTTGCCCGGAAGCCCGAGCGCGCCCAAGTCCGCGCATGCGCACTACGTCACTCTGGGTAATAGAACCGTGTGTGCCTAAATCTCGTGAGAGTTCGCGCTTATGCCGTGTTGCCGAGAGACAATGAAACCCGCGGCTAATACCGGTTGCCTGGATACCCAAACCGCACAAAAGATTGCGCATGAGCTGTGCTACCACTACAGAGTGAGAACCGCTGCTTTGCCAATTACCTGGATGCCACCAAAACACACATCACCATATTACCACATTTGCATGGTAGATCACTCCAATATTTAAATGTTAGATCACATAAACAAACAAATCAGTGGTATTACTGCTGGAACACCCCATATCATTGCACCGTGGTCCACTATGGAAACGGAGTATCAATTAGAATACCATATACAAAAGCTAATAGTTAGCAAAAGCATACTCAAGCCTCCCATATACATACAAATAATCCCCATAGACAATGATAAACGGTTGCCCAACACAAACACCCCTAACTGATGATTACTTTAATGGTGTGATACCTAACTTATTGACAATATATGGCAGAAAAAATATGTCGATTAACCAATCCTACTGGAATGATACCTTCCTCCCAATCCCTCCCTCCCCACATGATTGATAATGAAAAAATGTCCAATAGAGCAGAAGGAAGTCTAAAATGGAGAAGATCCATGGTGCATTTCCACATCCGGGATTAACCATAGCCGTAAGCTACCGGCATAGTGATGTAAACACACTTCCTCCATGTTGACCATAGTAGCAGGACACCTCTTGCAATCCGGGGTAACCTTCAGGAACCAAGGACTCCATCACACCCATGCCAGGAATATGCAATATAGAAGAGACAAAAATAAATTAACTAGAAAATTCATAACACATAAAAAATGCAAATATGCACCCACGACGATCTCCTGCACTGCATCACTGAGAGGTTACTATAGTTCACTGGTCTCACTTTATGGCAAAAGCTGCGTGGGAACTTTCTCACACAGCAATGCCAAAAGTGAGACTAGGGACTATTTTTTTACAGTGGCGGAGGAATACAGTGCGGAAGGATACCTACCTCCCGTCATTGTACTCCTGGGGCCCCTAGAGAGCGGTGGCATCAGCTGATGCTGCTGTTCTCCACGGGAGATCGTCGTGGGACACTCGTGGATTTCTGCGGATCAGGGAGTATATCGGTTGTTTGTTATTTTAATATTTTTTAAAGATGACACTGGCTTCGGGGAACAAAGTGACAAGTGATGGTGAGTATGTACTCTATGTTATATGTACTGTATGTCTATATGCATGTATTGTATGAATGTATTGTATGTAGTGTGTATGTTGTATGTCTGTAGCATGTTTTATGTATGTTGTATGTATGTAGTATGTATGTAGTATGTATTATGTATGTATGTTGTATGAATGTAGTATATATGTATGTATGTAGTATGTATGTATGTTGTATGAATGTAGTATATATGAAGTATGTATGTAGCATGTATGTATGTTGTATGAATGTAGTATATATGTAGTATGTATGTATGTTGTATGAATGTAGTATGTATGTAGTATTTATTTATTTTTTTTTTACATTCAACACATTAGCCGGATGATGGGACTACTACTGTCCCATCATTGGCTAATGTGTCAATCACTGTCATTATAGCAGGCATAGCCCGATGGGACTTGTAGTCCCATCGGACGATGCCTGCACACACACACAACCCCCGGCAGGCCCGCACAGACCCCCGGCAGGCCCGCACAGACCCCCGGCAGGCCCGCACAGACCCCCGGCAGGCCCGTTCAGACCCCGCCCGCACACACATACACGCACAGTGTCCGCCCACGCACCGCCCACACTCTTCCCCCCTCCCGAACTGGATATGCAAGTAAAGAAAGGGTTTTTTTTAATTCCGATATTTGTGCCCCATTGACTTGCATGGGACTTCCGGTATCGGAATCGGCGATACCCGATACTTTTTGGGTATCGGTCTGATCCAATCCGATCCGATACTTCTCAATATCGGAAAGTATTGCTCAACACTACTCAGGAGAGATTTGCTGCAAGGCAGTCTCCTCTGCAATCTCTTCTGCAGTGGATAAAGAGCAGGAGACTGCAGAATGTGAGGGTCTGGATTCCTGCATAGCGACCGCAAAAACCTGACTCCTAACAGTTCCCTTGAAAGTATTGGAGTCTGTATTTTCCCTTTATAGGGGGTTTTTTCTTCCTTTTTTGTTTTGGTTTTATTGGTAACTCTTGACTTTTTAGGTGGGTGCATATTTGCATTTTTTATGTGTTATGAATTTTCTAGTTCATTTATTTTTGTCTCTTCTATATTGCATATTCCTGGCATGGGTGTGATGGAGTCCATGGTTCCTGAAGGTTACCCCGGATTGCAAGAGGTGTCCTGCTACTATGGTCAACATGGAGGAAGTGTGTTTACATCACTATGCCGGTAGCTTACGGCTATGGTTAATCCCGGATGTGGAAAATGCACCATGGATCTTCCCCATTTTGGACTTCCTTCTGCTCTATTGTACATTTTTTCATTATCATTCATGTGGGGAGGGAGGTATTGGGAGGAAGGTATCATTCCAGTAGGATTGGTTAATCGACACATTTTTTCTGCCATATAGTGTCAATAAGTTAGGTATCACACCATTAAAGTAATCATCAGTTAGGGGTGTTTGAGTTGGGCAACCGTTTATCATTGTCTATGGGGATTATTTGTATGTATATGGGAGGCTTGAGTATGCTTTTGCTAACTATTAGCTTTTGTATATGGTATTCTAATTGATACTCCGTTTCCATAGTGGACCACGGTGCAATGATATGGGGTGTTCCAGCAGTAATACCATTGATTTGTTTGTTTATGTGATCTAACATTTAAATATTGGAGTGATCTACCATGCAAATGTGGTAATATGGTGATGTGTGTTTGGTGGCATCCAGGTAATTGGCATAGCAGCGGTTCTCACTCTGTAGTGGTAGCACAGCTCATGCGCAATCTTTTGTGCGGTTTGGTTATCCAGGCAACCGGTATTAGCCGCGGGTTTCATTGTCTCTCAGCAACACGGCATAAGTGCGAACTCTCGCGAGATTTAGGCACACACGGTTCTATTACCCAGAGTGACGTAGTGCGCATGCACGGACTTGGGCGTGCTCGGGCATCCGGGCAATGGCATTAGCTGCTGGCTCCACACCCCATCACCGCGTCATCACGGGGGGATGTGGTTTAGCCACCATGGCCGTGCCTTGATGGCCGCTTTTTGACAGGAGCGGAGCTCCGTCGGTGTATGCGCCGGCCACGTTCACTCAGGCAACATACATTTCCTATGATTGTGGAACTTCTTACCCAGGGCCAGGGTGCATATATAAGGTGAACGTACCCTCGGTGTAGACATGCCCCCCGAGGAAGCAGGGAGAAACGTGCGCGTCGGGGCTGAGTGACACAAGCTCCTTTTCACTGGTATTGATGCTGCAGGGATCCAGGTAATGTGTGCAAGGCAGACTGTTGCAATATGTAAATACTTACACTTTATTAAGGTTGGGCACATTCTCCTCTTGGTTTACTTCAGCATGGGTTAACACCCGACTTGTGATTGCATGTTTAGAGGAAGATGGGTAGTGGTTTTGAAGGCCTGATTTTTATTGTGCTATCCCCCAGTGTGGCCATTGTGTGGGTGTAGTTTGGCACAGCAATGAACAAGGGGGATGGTGTCTGTTATAGGCAGTTTTAAAATCTCCATACCAGTGGTAAAATTGCAAAATGAGAAGTTGTAATGGCGCCTTGTCTCATGCTAAGCAGCAGTTAACACTGTTTGTGGGGAGCTAGTTGTTGTCATATTTGTTTGTTCCTGTACTGTATTTTTGAACTATGCAAATATTTTTTAAATTGTTAATTATTAAAGAATTTTTTGATACTTTATGAATCATTGGTTTATGCTCATGTCTTTTGGGGCCGTGTAGGAGCCACCAGTGGGTTGATTCATATTTTGTATTCATGAGCTCACATGTGTTGTGATTTGGCAATTCAAGGACTGATATATTGTGATTTACTGTTGTTCTAACAGTGTGCCGTTGGACTATGGATTTCAAGTCTAGAGAAAATTCTTGGCTAGCAAAAGCGACTGATGTTTTTAAGAAAGGTACAGGTTCAAATATGAGTTCTTTGTGTGTTAATAGTCAAGAGGTTTTAAAGAAATACAGAAACATACTTCACAAGAAACCGAAAGTCTGGTGGACGAGGACTGCCCTACAAAATTATTGGGACTAAAAAATCATCCCACGTGGGCTGAGAATCCAGGTTCTTCCTTCCTTTGAGTTGGAAGATGACATCTTGATCCAGAGATGGATAAAGGCAGCAAATACTTGTTCCCTGGAATTTATCCAGATAATTATTGATAAAAACAATATGACCCTGGTTAGAATGGAGGATGAAATTAAAGACCTGGAAAAAAAACTACAGGCTGAAATGACGGCTGCCAATTTCCAGGAAGCCATCTCCAATTTGGAGAAGGATATGGAAAAATGGGAGAAAACAATCAGTACGGATAAATTCAACAAGTTTGAAAGGGATAATACAGATTTTGCCACAGGCAAGATTTTTCGCTAGCAGATGAAGAAAAACTCAGTTAAAAGGGACTTTTCACGAAGCTCTTCTGCACAATCATTCTCTTCAGTCAGTGAGAACGAGAGCCAAGCCATTGAGGTGGACACAAGACCACGCACCAGACAATTGGGAAAGAGAGATCAGCATTTTTTTAAAATAAATCGACGGGATGATCAGTTAAAGGTAATCAACCTGTCCCAACACATATTAACAGACAGTCAGGTGGCTGTGTTGCAAAAGGGATTGATTTTTTTTGTTTCATCCTATTTAGACCCCTTTACGTTAATCAAAGACCTACATTTATTCTCAAGAAAACTGGTCCTTCAAAAGATTCATACAAAACCTGAGAATCTTGATTTTTTTCCGACAAGAGAGGAGCAGGAAGCTCTAGCTAACTTGCAATCCCTTCTGGATGAACAAACTGAGGAGGTGAGCAATATTCCGAATCATTTGATTGGAAAATCAAAAAAATTTCCCCCAATATCATTGGTACCGGCGGTGGAGGTGTTTACCAAGCTTGTGGCAAGGGATATTGTTACGTTGTCATCTAAACAGAAAAGAGGGTCAAATTTAACTGATCTTGAAAGAAGAGCTCTATCCGCGATGGAGGGGTGGGATGACGTGGTGTTTAACCCCTTCATGACCCAGCCTATTTTGACCTTAATGACCTGGCCATTTTTTGCAATTCTGACCAGTGTCCCTTTATGAGGTAATAACTCTGGAACACTTCAACGCATCTTAGCGATTCTGAGATTGTTTTTTCGTGACATATTGGGCTTCATGTTAGTGGTAAACTTAGGTCGATAATTTTTGCGTTTATTTGTGAAAAAAACAGAAATTTGGCGAAAATTTTGAAAATTTCGCAATTTTCAAATTTTGAATTTTTATTCTGTTAAACCAGAGAGTGATGTGACACAAAATAGTTACTAAATAACATTTCCCACATGTCTACTTTACATCAGCACAATTTTGGAAACAATTTTTTTTTTGTTAGGAAGTTATAAGGGTTAAAAGTTGACCAGCGATTTCTCATTTTTACAACTATATTTACAAAACCATTTTTTTTAGGGACCACCTCACATTTGAAGTCACTTTGAGGGGTCTATATGGCAGAAAATACCCAAAAGTGACACCATTCTAAAAACTGCACCCCTCAAGCTACTCAAAACTACATTCTAGGAGATTATTAACCCTTCAGGTGCTTCACAGGAACTAAAGCAACGTGGAAGGAAAAAATGGACATTTTATTTTTTGCACCACAAATTTTCTTTTATCATTAATTTTTTTCATTTTCACATGGGCTACAGGATAAAATGGATCCTAAAATTTGTTGGGCAATTTCTCCTGAGTACACTGATACCTCATATGTGGTCATAAACCACTGTTTGGGAGCACGGCAGGGCTCGGAAGGGAAGGAGAACATTTGACTTTTTGAATGGAAAATATGCTGGAATATTTAGCGCTTGCCATGTCGTGTTTGGAGAGTCGCTGTGCGCCTAAGCACTGGAGCTTCCCCACAAGTGACCCCATTTTGGAAACTAGACCCCCCAAGGAACTTATCTACATGCATAGTGATCACTTTGAACCCCCCAGGTGCTTCACAAATTGATCGGTAAAAAAAAAGTACTTTTTTTTCACAAAAATTTTCTTTTGGTCTCAGTTTTTTCATTTTCACATGGGCAACAGGATAAAATGGATCCTAAAATGTGTTGGGCAATTTCTCCTGAGTGCACAGATACCTTATATGTGGTCATAAACCACTCTTTGGGCGCACGGCAGGGTCCGTAAGTGAAGGAGCGCTATTTGACTTTTTGAATGGAAAATTCGCTCCAATCGTTATCGGACACCATGTCGCGTTTGGAGAGCCCCTGTGTACCTAAACATTGGAGCTCCCCCACAAGTGACACCATTTTGGAAACTAGACCCCTTAAGGAACTTATCTAGATGTGTAGGGAGCACTTTGAACCCCCAAGTGCTTTACAAAAGTTTATAACGTAGAGCAGTGAAAATAAAAAATCATTTTTTTTCCTCAAAAAAGATTTTTTAGCACGCTATTTTTTATTTTCACAAGGGTAACAGGAGAAATTGGACCACAAAAGTTGTTGTCCAGTTTGTCCTGAGTACGCTGGTACCCCATATGTGGGGGGGAACCACTGTTTGGGCGCACAGCAGGGCTCAGAAGGGAAGAAGTGCCATTTGACTTTTTGAAATGAAAATTAGCTCCAATCGTTAGCGGACACCATGTTGTGTTTGGAGAGCCACCGGGGGGCCTAAACTTTGGAGCTCCCCCACAAATGACCCCAGTATGGAAACTAGACCCCCTAAGGAACTTATCTAGATGCATAGTGAGCACTTTGAACCCCCAGGTGCTTCACAGAAGTTTATAACGCAGAGCCGTGAGAATAAAAAATATTTTTTTTCTTAAAAAAAATATTTTTAGTCCGCAATTTTTTATTTTCACAGGGGTACCAGGATAAATTGGACCCCAAAAGTTGTTGTACAGTTAGTCCTGAGTACACTGGTACCCCATATGTGGGGGGGCCAACTGTTTGGGCACACGTCGGGACTCAGCAGGGAGGTAGTGACATTTTGAAATGCTGACTTTGATGGCATGGTCTGAGGGTGTCATGTTACATTTGCAGAGCCCCTGTGTGCCTAAACACTAGAAACCCCCAGCATGTGACCTCATTTTGGAAACTAGACCCCCCAAGGAACTTATCTAGATGTGTGGTGAGCACCTTGAACCCCCAAGTGCTTCACAGAAGTTTATAACGCAGAGCCGTGAAAATAAAAAATCATTTTTTTTCCTCAAAAAAAAAAAGATTTTTAGCCCGCAATTTTTTTTCACAACAGTAACAGGATGAATTGGACCCCAAAAGTTGTTGTACAGTTTGTCCTGAGTACGCTGATACCCCATATGTGGGGGGGAACCACTGTTTGGGCACACGTCAGGGCTCGGAAGGGAAGTAGTGACATTTTGAAATGCTGACTTTGATGGCATGGTCTGCGGGCATCATGTTACATTTGCAGAGCCCTTGATGTACCTAAACTGTGGAAACCCCCCCCAAGTGACCCCATTTTGGAAACTAGACCCCATAAGGAAGTTGCCTAAATGTGTGGTGAGCACACTGAACCCCCAAGTGCTTCACAGAAGATTATAACGCAGAGCCATGAAAATAAAAAATAATTTTTTTTCCTCAAAAAATGATTTTTTAGCTCTCAATTTTTTATTTTCACAAGGGTAACAGGAGAAATTGGACCCCAAAAGTTGTTGTCCAGTTTGTCCTGAGTATGCTGGTACCCCATATGTGGGGGGGAACCATTGTTTGGGCACACGTCAGGGCTCGGAATGGAAGTAGTGACGTTTTGAAATGCAGACTTTGATGGAATAGTCTGCGGTCGTAATTACGTTTGCAGAGCCCCTGATGTGCCTAAACAGTGGAAACCCCCCACAAGTGACCCCATTTTGGAAACTAGACCTTCCAAGGAACGTATGTAAGATGTGTTGTGAGCACTTTGAGCCCCCAAGTGCTTCACAGAAGTTTATAATGCAGAGACATGAAAATGAAAAAATCATTTTTTTCCACAAAAATAATTTTTTAGCCCCCAATTTTTTATTTTCCCAAGGGTAACACGGGAAATTAGTCCCCAAAAGTTGTTGTGCAATTTTTCCTGAGTACGCTGATACCCCATATGTTGGGGTAAATCACTGTTTGGGCACATGTCAGGGCTTGGAAGGGAGGATGCACCGTTTGACTTTTTGAACGCAAAATTGGCTGGAATCAATGGTTGCACCATGTCGCGTTTGGAGACCCCCTGATGTGCCTAAACAGTGGAAACCCCTCAATTCTAACTCCAACCCTAACCCCAACACACCCCTAACCACAGCTCTAACCCTAACACATCCCTAACCACAAGCCTAACCCTAATTCCAACGCTAACCCTAATTCCAACCCTAATTCTAATCCTAATTCCAACCCTAACCCTAATTCCAACCCTAACCCTAATTCCAACCCTAACCCTAATTCAACCCTAACCTTCTTTCCAACCCTAACCCTCTTTCCAATCCTAACCCTAACCCTCTTTCCAACCCTAACCCTCTTTCCAACCCTAACCCTAACCCTCTTTCCAACCCTAACCCTTTCCAACCCTAACCCTAACCCTCTTTCTAACCCTAACCCTCTTTCCAACCCTAACCCTAACCCTCTTTTCAACCCTAACCCTAACCCTCTTTTCAACCCTAACCCTAACCCTAATGGAAAAATAAAAATAAAAATATTTTCTTTACTTTATTAGTTGTGCCTACCTATGGGGGTGATAATCGGGGGGTTTATTTACTTTTTCTTTCATTTTGATCACTGTGAGAGTGATCAAAATGAAAGAATGGAATCTGCAGCTGCGCATGCGCCCGCCATTTTCAAGATGGCGGCGCCCATGAACCGGACCCGCCGGACACCGGGAGCGACAGGGGGACTTAGAAGGTGCCGGGGGAGGTGAGATGGGGTGAGGGGGTTATCGGAAGCTGGCGGGGAGCAGGGGGAATGGGAGGGGGGCAGATGATGACAGCGGCGGCAGATCGCCGCTGTCATTCAGTTGCGGGGGGGGGCGATCGCCGGTGGGGGGGGTGGAATCGGTGTCTCCAGCCATGTCCGATGCTACAGCAGCATCGGCCATGGCTGGATTGTAATATTTCATCAATTTTCATTGATGAAATATTACTATCGCTCTGATTTGGCTGTTTCACTTTTAACAGCTAATCAGAGCGATCGTAGCCACGTGGGGGCGAAGCCACGCCCCCTGTGGCGAAGAACAAAGCCCCCTGTATCTGCGGGTCGGGTGACCTTTCAGTGACCTAGGTCACCCGACCCGCAGGGGGCTTTAAAGTCATGACGCCACATGGGCGTCATGGGTCGTTCTGGCACGACTTTTCATGACACCTACGTGGCGTCAAAGGTCGTGAAGGGGTTAAGATGGCTGATAAAGGTGGCAATATTGTTATATGGCCAAAAAGCATGTACATCTGCCAGGCCGAGAAATTGCTGAATAATAGAAACTGTTATAAACAACTCACCTTTAATCCAACCAGTAAATTTCAAACGATATTGGTGGACATTTTGGAATCAGCCCTTGAACACCACATCATTCCGAAGAGATTGGATGATTTGATTAAAAAATTGAAACCCAAATTGCCAACTTTTTATCTTATTCCTAAGGTCCTCAAGCAAAGAGGGGTTATGCAAGGTGATTTGTGACATCATTGATTATTATTTAAAGCCACTGGCTGAGGAGCTTCCATCGTGTATTAAGGACACGACTGCAGCTTTCAACCACCTGAACCATGTTCACCTAAACACTGAGATGGTGTTAGTGACAGCGGATGTTGAGGCGCTCTATGCCTCCATCCGTCATGAGGATGACATCAGAACGGTCCGGTGGTTTTTACTCGTCAGCAATGTAACTAAACCCATGGCTGCCCTTGTGATTGAATCGTTAGAATTTGTCTTAAAACATAACGTGTTTACGTTTGACAAAAATTTTTTTTTACAACATCAAGGTACTGCCATGGGGGCTGCTTGCGCTCCGTCTTATGCAAATTTATTTTTGGGGTTCTGGGAGCGAGAAATTTTTATTAGCGATCAAATACCTGGAATGAATCGCATCCACAACTGGATGCGATTCATCGATGATGTTTTGTTCATATGGGAGGGATCACTTGAGGACCTTGAAACTACCATGAGTTGTCTAAATGACAATGTGTATAATATTCATCTTACCTATAAATTTGGACGTTCCATTGATTTTTTGGACCTCTCTATTGCAGCTTTCAAAGAAAGGGTTCTGTCTACTACTATCTTTCGCAAGGAAACTGCTACGAACTCTCTACTCCAGGCCAATTCTTTTCACCCAAAGTCATTGATTCAGGGTATCCCTATTGGGCAATTTCTCCGAGTTAAATGCCTATGCTCGGATAATCAACAATTTGAGAGGCAATCAAAAGATTTGGCTCAACGATTTGAGGCACGTGGCTACAGCCATAGAAGTATTCGGAAGTGCTATAATAGAGCCAAGAAGACTCCAAGGGATGCATTATTGTGCCAGGCACGTAAAGACCATTTGGGTGACAATAAGGTGAGGTTCATTACTCCTTTCCATGATCAATGGAATGAATGTAGAGATGTTTTAAAAAAGTATTGGAGTGTTTTGCTCACGGATCCGGTCTTGGGCAAATTACTTGACCCTGTTCCTTCAATGGTGGCCAAACGAGCACGAAATTTGCGTGACCGGTTGGTGCACAGCCATTTTGAATCAGGTAATAGGGAGCCCACGGTGGTGAATACAGGCTTTTTTCCTTGCGGGTTATGTAAGGCCTGCGCCAATGTGGTAAGAAGCAACACCTTCGTGAATCATGATGGGTCACAAGTGTTTGAAATTCGAAAACGTATTACTTGCTCTTAAAAAGGAGTAATATACCATGCTTCATGCCCATGTAAGAAGGTGTACGTGGGGCTTACGTCCCATGAACTCAAGATTCGTACAAGGGAACATTGTCTGGACATCGGAAAGGCTAAGTCTGCCATTGATGACACGGGATTAAAAACGCTTCCTAGACATTTCAAGAAATTCCATGATTGTAAGCCTCTTGTGTTGAGAATTAGGGGGATTGATATGATAACTTTGAGATCAAGGGGTGGAGATATTGTTATGGAACTGGGGAAATTGGAATGTAAATGGATCTATAGGTTAGGTACACTTAGTCCGGCAGGTTTGAATGAAAATGCTGGTTTTGGGGCGTTTCTATAAGTATTGGAGTCTGTATTTTCCCTTTATAGGGGTTTTTTTCTTCCTTTTTTGTTTTGGTTTTATTGGTAACTCTTGACTTTTTAGGTGGGTGCATATTTGCATTTTTTATGTGTTATGAATTTTCTAGTTCATTTATTTTTGTCTCTTCTATATTGCATATTCCTGGCATGGGTGTGATGGAGTCCATGGTTCCTGAAGGTTACCCCGGATTGCAAGAGGTGTCCTGCTACTATGGTCAACATGGAGGAAGTGTGTTTACATCACTATGCCGGTAGCTTACGGCTATGGTTAATCCCAGATGTGGAAATACACCATGGATCTTCTCCATTTTAGACTTCCTTCTGCTCTATTGGACATTTTTTTATTATCAATCATGTGGGGAGGGAGGGATTGGGAGGAAGGTATCATTCCAGTAGGATTGGTTAATCGACACATTTTTTCTGCCATATAGTGTCAATAAGTTAGGTATCACACCATTAAAGTAATCATCAGTTAGGGGTGTTTGTGTTGGGCAACCGTTTATCATTGTCTATGGGGATTATTTGTATGTATATGGGAGGCTTGAGTATGCTTTTGCTAACTATTAGCTTTTGTATATGGTATTCTAATTGATACTCCGTTTCCATAGTGGACCACGGTGCAATGATATAGGGTGTTCCAGCAGTAATACCATTGATTTGTTTGTTTATGTGATTTAACATTTAAATATTGGAGTGATCTACCATGCAAATGTGGTAATATGGTGATGTGTGTTTTGGTGGCATCCAGGTAATTGGCATAGCAGCGGTTCTCACTCTGTAGTGGTAGCACAGCTCATGCGCAATCTTTTGTGCGGTTTGGGTATCCAGGCAACCGGTATTAGCCGCGGGTTTCATTGTCTCTCGGCAACACGGCATAAGCGCGAACTCTCACGAGATTTAGGCACACACGGTTCTTTTACCCAGAGTGATGTAGAGCGCATGCGCGGACTTGGGCGTGCTCAGGCATCCGGGCAACGGCATTAGCTGCTGGCTCCACACCCCATCACCGCGTCATCACGGGGGGATGTGGTTTAGCCACCATGGCCGTGCCTTGATGGCTGCTTTTTGACAGGAGCGGAGCTCCGTCGGCACACGCGCCGTCCACGTTCACTCAGGTGACATACATTTCCTATGATTGTGGAACTTCTTACCCAGGGCCAGGGTGCATATATAAGGTGAACGTACCCTCAGTGTAGACATGCCCCCAGAGGAAGCAGGGCGAAACGTGCGCGTCGGGGCTGAGTGACACAGGCTCCTTTTCAATGGTATTGATGCTGCAGGGATCCAGGTAATGTGTGCAAGGCAGACTGTTGCAATATGTAAATACTTACACTTTATTAAGGTTGGGCACATTCTCCTCTTGGGTTAATACCCGAGTTGATTGCATGTTTAGAGGAAGATGGGTAGTGGTTTTGAAGGCCTGATTTTTATTGTGCTATCCCCCAGTGTGGCCATTGTGTGGGTGTAGTTTGGCACAGCAATGAACAAGGGGGATGGTGTCTGTTATAGGCCGTTTTAAAATTTCCATACCAGTAGTAAAATTGCAAAATGAGAAGTTGTAATGGCGCCTTGTCTCATGCTAAGCAGCAGTTAACACTGTTTGTGGGGAGCTAGTTGGTGTCATATTTGTTTTTTCCTGTACTGTATTTTTGAACTATGCAAATATTTTTAAAATTGTTAATAAAGAATTTTTTGATACTTTTTGAATCATTAGTTTATGCTCATGTCTTTTGGGGCCGTGTAGGAGCCACCAGTGGGTTGATTCATATTTTGTATTCATGAGCTCACATGTGTTGGATTTGGCAATTCAAGGACTGATATACTGTGGATACATTGTGCGGCGTGCTTGTCATATGCTGTGGATACATTGTACGGCGCGCTGCTTGTCGTACGCTGTGGATACGCTGCTTGTTGTATGCTGTGGATACATTGTATGGCGTGCTTGTCATACACTGTGGATACATAAGTACGGCGTGCTTGTCATACACTGCGGATACATTATGCGGCGTGCTTGTCGTACGCTGTGGATACATTGTACGGCTTGCTTGTCATATACTGCGGATACATTGTGCGGCGTGCTTGTTGTACGCTGTGGATACATTGTACGGCGTGCTGCTTGTCGTACGCTGTGGATACGCTGCTTGTATGCTGTGGATACATTGTACGGCGTGCTTGTCATACATCGTGGAAACATTGTACACACCGGCGTGCTTGTCGTACACCGTGGATACATTGTACGGCGTGCTTGTCATACGCTGTGGATACATTGTGCGGCGTGCTTGTCGTACGCTGTGGATACATTGTACGGCGTGCTTGTCGTACGCTGTGGATACATTGTACGGCGTGCTTGTCGTACGCTGTGGATACATTTTGCGGCGTGCTGCTTGTCGTACGCTGTGGATACGCTGCTTGTCGTACACCGTGGATACATTGTACGGTGTGCTTGTCATACACCGTGGATACATTGTACGACGTGCTTGTCATACGCTGTGGATACATTGTACGACGTGCTTGTCGTACGCCGTGGAAACATTGTACGGCGTGCTTATACACCGTGGATACATTGTACGACGTGCTTGTCGTACGCTGTGGATACATTGTACGGTGTGCTTGTCATATACTGCGGATACATTGTGCGGCGTGCTTGTCATATACTGCGGATACATTGTGCGGCGTGCTTGTCGTACGCTGTGGATACATTGTACGGCGTGCTTGTCATATACTGCGGATACATTGTACGGCGTGCTTGTCATATACTGCGGATACATTGTGCGGCGTGCTTGTCGTATGCTGTGGATACATTGTACGGCGTGCTGCTTGTCGTACGCTGTGGATACGCTGCTTGTATGCTGTAGATACATTGTACGGCGTGCTTGTCATACACCGTGGATACATTGTACACGCCGGCGTGCTTGCCGTACAACGTGGATACATTGTACGGTGTGCTTGTCATACACCGTGGATACATTGTACGGCGTGCTTGTCATATACTGCGGATACATTGTGCGGCGTGCTTGCCGTACGCTGTGGATACGCTGCTTGTTGTATGCTGTGGATACATTGTACGGCGTGCTTGTCATACACCGTGGATACATTGTACACGCCGGCGTGCTTGTCGCACACCATGGATACATTGTACGGCGTGCTTGTCATACACCGTGGATACATTGTACGGTGTGCTTGTCATATACTGCGGATACATTGTACGGTGTGCTTGTCATATACTGCGGATACATTGTGCGGCGTGCTTGTCATATACTGCGGATACATTGTGCGGCGTGCTTGTTGTATGCTGTGGATACATTGTACACGCCGGCGTGCTTGTCGTACACCGTGGATACATTGTACGACGTGCTTGTCATACACCGTGGATACATTGTACGGTGTGCTTGTCATATACTGCGGATACATTGTGCGGCGTGCTTGTCATATACTGTGGATACATTGTGCAGCGTGCTTGTTGTATTCTGTGGATACATTGTACACACCGGCGTGCTTGTCGTACACTGTGGATACATTGTACGGCGTGCTTGTCAGATACTGCGGATACATTGTGCGGCGTGCTTGTCATATACTGTGGATACATTGTACGGCGTGCTTGCCGTACACCGTGGATACATTGTACGGCGTGCTTGCCGTACACCGTGGATACATTGTACGGCGTGCTTGTCGTACACCGTGGATACATTGTACGGCGTGCTTGTCGTACACCGTGGATACATTGTACGGCGTGCTTGTCGTACACCGTGGATACATTGTACGGCGTGCTTGTCGTACACCGTGGATACATTGTACGGCGTGCATGTCATACACCGTGGATACATTGTACAGCGTGCTTGTCTTGCACTGTGTGTACTGATTCCTTTCCGAGGCTCTCACATTTATATTCGCGGTAGGAGAAAGCAGTACACGACAATCCTCCTGCCGCACGCCCGGACTCCGCCCTCACACGTGACTAGCACATGGTGGTGACGTCACGTCAGGTCCTTCAGCCTTTAGGAGCTCGGTGTGCCCTGTGTTGTGCCTGCAGTCATGCGCCTCCCTGCGCAGCTCCTGTGAGTGTATAGCCTGCTCCGTGCTGTGGGCTCCGGCTCTTCTCTGCAGCCTCTTTCTATGGAGGCGCGATCACATACTGTCATGTCCAGGGCCGCTGCACCAGCTGACCACAGAGGGGACATGTGACTGGTACCTGTGTGTGGAGGTCACCGGGTGGGGGGAGCGATCCTGCAGGTTTCCTGGTCGCTGACAGTTTCAGTTCTGTACACAATAGTTAACCCTTTGATCAGAAAAGGGCCCTGCTTCTCATTAGAGTACAGCTTCATGTCTCATCTGCTACTAGTCCATGCAAAGGGAGCTGGCCACACAGGAAACCCAGCACTGTATGTGCACAGCCTGTGTGTGGGATTTCACAATGGAAACTGCAGAAATTACTAAATAGATGTTATACCTGATGAAGCTGGTGCACTTACTTTGAAGATGCATGCCGGAATGGTAGTGCAATCCTTTTTGTAAGTTTTCTGTCTGATCCGAAAAAGAGTATGTTGTGAGTCCAGCTAGAGGCTGTCAAAGTGCACTCATTTAGTGTCTGCCCATCTAATGTGATTGACAGCTTCTCAATGTCCTTCCTCCCTGCTGTTGAGGTCTCGTACTACCTTGACTCATGAGCTCTCTTGCAGCACTCGGTGAAAAAAAAATTATCCAGCCACCCTTCTGTGGATTTTCTAAGAAAGTACACGAGGCTCATGAGGTGTAAGAGATCTATTTAATAATGTATACAGTTTATTTTGCTAAATCTGGTGCTGTATCATCTATAAAAGTATACTATGTGTTTTACGTCCAGTAGTAAACCCAGAATTGGTATTCGAGTGTTTAAAGAGAATCTATCAGCAGGTTCTTCATGATGTAGGCACATAGACCCTGATTCCAGTGATGTGTCACTTGCTAGTCTGCATGCTGTCATTTTGCTACAACCACAGTTTTCTCTGCTGCAGATCTAGCATTGCTCAGAATGCTGAGCCCTGTATAACACTGCCCACACCACTGGCAGCTTTCTGTGTACACTGTATAGTGACTGTAAGCTGCTAATCAGTGGTGATGAGGGCAGGATTACACAGAGCAGTTGACAAGGAGGCAGGAGACACCTAGTCCTGTAGTGATAATCTCATGCTAGTAATACACTGATTTTAATAACACAACACACAGCCCAGAAAGTGACATATCACTGAAATCAGGCTCTCTGCCCCCACATCATGCTCCTCTCAGATTACATAGCAAAATTATGTTGACGGATTCCCTTTTAAGGTCCAGAGCCGATTACGGCCACATAATAAGTCAACGTTGCTGTTTATGGTGCCCCCCGCAGAGATGCCCACGTGATTACTGATGATACACTCAGCCGGTGTGTTGGTCCTAATGTCATTGGCACCGCTCACTTCTGATAGGAAAGCTGGCGGCTCTGGGAACTAGCAGATAACCCCTTTAATATAACGCCTCTATATTGCAATCATTGTTATTTGGTTACTGTATGTTGGCATTATTTAGGCCTCACATATTGTCTCCTGCATGTTGTTGCACTGATTGCTTGACAGTATATGGCAGTACTGTATCATTCAAGGATCTCTGTGGAAGTATTATTTGTCACATGACTTGAACTGTTTCTGTACTACAATGTGTGGCACTTATAATAAGTTTCTTTTATAGCATTATTTGCACACAATATGCCAGTATACCATATGAGAGGGCGAGAGGACCAACAGCAGATTCCACACAAGACCCCAATCTAAAGGCCCTGTTACACACAGCGATATCGCTGGCAAGATCGCTGATTTTGTGACACATCAGCGATATTGCTGTGTGTGACATCCAGCAGCGACCGGCCCCCCTGCCGGGTATCGCTGATCGTGCTGGATCGTCCTGGGCCGTTTTTTCATCGCTAGTCTCCCACTGGCCAGCACGTATCGCTGCGTGTGGCAGCGGGAGCGAGCGATCACCGACGCTGCACGCTGGTATCCAATGTAAACATCGGGTTGCTAAGAGCAGCGCGGCTCTTAGCAACCCGATGTTTACCTTGGAAACCAGCGTCACGCTGTAGTGGAGACTGGAACATATTTTTCGAGCATGCTGAAGACACTAGGTTAGCACCCGAGCATGGCGGATAACACCTGATCCCAGCACGTTCAGTCATCAATAATGACGACCTATAAGTATCCAAGCACCTTTAGGAGGGATAGCCAATGACTGCCCAGGTCGTATAAGTAAACCCAAAAACAATTTGGACAGGAAAAATCTATACAAACTGATATCTTTATTATTGAATAATAATAAAAACATTACATAAAATCGGGAGAATTGCATAGATAGGATAAATAGTACAAGTACAGGAGACTGTGAAGTACTATTTGTAATGGTGCATTAGAAATGACTCCTGGCCACCAGGACTAGGCTATGAAACTAGTGGGATATCATAAAATCTACAAATATAAATTATATTAATGGCCCGCTGCTCTATCGGAAGAAGTGAACCCTCTTATCAGACACTGATCAATGTATCCAAGTAACCTAGCCCTGAAGATAGTCACAATATCCATACATACAGTGGTAGTGGAACACGTTTCTCCTCTCTTGTTTTGCTCTTGTTATCCTGGCTATCTTATTACTTATTTGTATTTATTATCCTTTGCTTATATAGTGCTATCTTATTCCGCAGCGCTTTACCAACATCATCATCACTGTCCTCTCTGGGGCTCACAATCTAGATTTCTTATCACTATGTTTTTGGAATGTGGGAGGAAACCGGAGAACCCGGAGGAAACCCACGCAAACATGGGGAGAACATGCAAACGCCTTGCTGATGTTGTCCTTGGTGGGATTTGAACCCAGGACCCCAGTGCTGCTGCAGCAGGTTACTTGGGTGCTGTTTACTACCTGATTCAAGAGGGTTCACTGCTTACACTCCAGAGCATTAGACTGGTTAATTGTATCAGTACGTTTTTACGCCACTAGTTTTCATAGTCTCCTACTTTATGCTAATGTACAGTATTTGTTATCTGCTGGCCAGGAGCCATTTACAATATACTTTAATCTTCTGGTGCGATTTATCCTATGCTGGTGGTTTTTTTTATGTGATTCACCCAATTCTATGTAATGTTTTAATGACACTCATTATTATTGATACGATCAATTTGTGTGTACTTGTTGGAATTTTTTTTGGTTTACCTATACAACCTAAGAGGGCCTATACTCTACAAGATAATCGTTAATTAGCCTTTTTTAGAACACTTGTGTTGCTATTATCTTTCAGGTTACTGTAAACCCATTGATCAAGTAAAAGGCTCATTCATCCCTGTCGAGAACTATGGCAGCCTGTGTGCACTGTGTACTGATCGGCAGCTGTATCATGCAGCTAGGCCAGTCCTCTCGGACCCTAAGTCGAGTCTAGCTTGTATAGTGGGTTGATGTTCCTGGCTGTACCTATCTAAGACCTCATTCAGGCGTCCGTGCTGCACAAGTGTGCTGCTCATTGTTATTGGCACCCCTTCATTTTTTTTCATAGACTGTACAATATCTTCAGATATAAATGGAGATGTACCAAAGTTGTATCCTCAGGATTTTTTAATTAGTGGTTCAAAATAATACAACAATAAAACATTGTTTTTCAACTTACATGTTGCAATTTCAAAGAAGAAACAGAATAAACAGCATGTGCAGCAATAAAGGAACTCCTAGTTAATACTTGGTTGCACACCCTTTGGCATTGATGACAGCCTCCAAATGCTTCTTGTAGCCATCTATAAGCTTCTTGAACTTCTCAGCTGGTATTTTCTCCCACTCATCCTTTGCAGTTTGTTCAAACTCTTGAATGTTTACAGGATTCTTTTTCCCAATGGCAGATTTCAGCTCACCCCAAAGATTTTCAATGGAATTAAGGTCAGGACTCATTGCTGGCCATATTAAAACAGTCCATTTTTTTCATTTTCAACAATTCAATGGGTACTTTTGGATGTGTGCTTTAGGTCATTATTTTGCTTGAGGACCCATGATCTTCAACTCAAACCTAGTTTTCTTACACTGGTAGAAATTTTGCTTTAAAATCTCTTGATAATTCTCTGATTTCATGTCTCCGGTGATAGTCAAGGCCTCCAGTATCAGACACAGCAAAGCAACCCCACAGTGTGATGGATCCTCCACCATGTTTAACTGTTGGAAGGGTGTTCTTTTCCTTATAAGCTTCTTTGTGCTGTCTGTAAACAAACTGTTGCTTTGCACTGCCAAAGAACTCTGTTTTTGTTATATCTGTACACAGAACATTTTCCCAGAAGGATTGTGGTTTGTCAATGTACTCTTTGGCAAAGATCAGGCTTTCCTTTTTATGTATTTTCTTCAGCAATGGTCTCTTCCTTGGCCTTTGCCCATAAATCTGTGTTTGGTTTAGTGTGCGGCGTATGGTACTTGTTGAAGCGATGACTCAAGACTGTTCCAGGTTGGTTGGCCTTCAGGTCTTTGGATGTTTGGCGTGGTGTTTTTCTACCATTGGCCCCAACCTTTGAAGACATTTCTTCGAAATTTTCCTCTTTCCCCCACGTCCAGGGAGGTTTTTGACGGTACCATGCTTGTCAGACTTTTTAATAACATTACGCACTGTTGAAACTGGGATACCAAGGTCTTTGGAGATGGCCTTATACCCTTTGGATGTTTGTTTTTGCTAGTAATAGCAGTTATGATGTCCTCAGACAGCTCCTTTGTCTTCACCCTTGTGACCAAGGAACAGGGCCTACCATGGGGCTTTTACAACACTGAAGTCATCATTCATTGGCTAGTTCATGTCATATGGTACTAACAATCACCAGTGATTCTCATTTGTGATTCACTACAGTTGAGTCAAAATGTGTTTTAATACTAATTTAATGTAAAGGGTTCCAATTATACCAGTGTCACAGCAAGCTTTAGGCTGGTTTCACACTTGCGTTGGGCCGAGCTGCGGAGGGCTGCATACTTCCTCCATTAAGCCCCGCCCACTGCCGCACATCTTCCATTTAGCTCCGCCTACGTCAGCATGCGTCCTGCGTACCTATATTTTAACATTGGGTACACAGGCCATGTGGATGCCTCCATATGCGTCGTTTTGACGCTGAGTTGAATGCAACATGTTGCATTTTGTTGCGGTTGGCGACTTGTCAAAACGACGCATGCGGAGGCATCCGCATACATTCGTTTGGCCTTTGTACCCAATGTTAAAGATAGGTACGCAGGCCGCATGCTGACGTAGGCGGAGGTGAGTGGAAGAGGTGCGGCAGTGAGCGGAGCTTAACGGAAGAAGTACACAGGTGTGACATCCGCAAATGTGAATGTAGCCTTAGATTTGTCTATTTTTCCCTCCCATTTTTTTGTTCTAAATTGTTGTTTATTTGCTCTTTTGTATATAACACCAGTGCTCTATACAAAATAACTGTTTCACTTGATTCATTTTTTTCAGGAGATATTCCACATTATGAACTTAAACTTCTTGGGTGCCAATAACGATGAGCTGGGCTGTACCCATTATAGCCTATGATGCTATTCACATGTCTGTGTTTTTTGATGGACCGTGTGTCCATGCAATATTCACAGAGGCATTTCCGTTTTTTTTTTTCTATCTATGAAAAGGGCTGTAGCGATTCAACTCGCTCAGGAGCAACGGGAGACAATCAGCAGGCATGTTCATTTCTAAGTTCATAGGGTTTATTGCTCCATAACCCATAAACCAGCACATAACATAAGGAATAGCCTTTAGCTCAGGTGAAAGCAAGCATAAGTGTCCATGATTTCAGGCTCAGTCCTGGCGCCTCAGCAAACACAGGAGGCCCATCCCTCCTCACATACAGCCAATATACACAGGCCTCACCGGGTCAGCAGCCTCAGCACGTGGTCTTCAGGAAGGTAGCACACCTTCCTCCACATAGGCCTGCCGGGACCTTCCACATGGCCCAATCAGATCCATGTGCTCGCCCTCATGTGACCGGACCTCAGGTACCTTATATGGTCCATAACCACACCCACAGGTGATCACATGGCTATGACCCCACTAAAGGTCCTATTACACACAGCCACACATATACTTTACTATGACACTCTTAAACACACCCCTGGGTGGGTTTGTAGGTAACCAGGTACGCCCATCTCTCTAGTTACCTGGAGACTTCTCCCTTATACATTGAAGCAACACCTCAGCAATATCATTGCTGAACAACACATAAGTCTCCATCCCAAAGCCACCCATGTTGGGATACACAACGGCCATTCCGTGTTCTGCCATTCATCCTTTCTCCTGGGACATCCACACAGCGCCCCCTAGCGGACTCAGTGGTTACTACACCACAGGGCTAAGTCTTTGGGTCTGTGAAAAATCTGTACAGGACATGGATAGGAGAAGCTCTGTAATTAATTTCTTTATGCATTTATGAAAAACTCCTACACTGATGGTAAAATGGACACACTGATGTCACCAATACCATCTTTTCACATATAAACATGAACGTGTGAATGAGGCCTAAGTGGTATAGAGGGATCACTATACAGTCCATCACAATTGAATACACATGCTGGAGGAATGACAGGGCAATGCATGCAGAAAAGCTATAGTATGCGTGTGACATGCATTGCTGCTGCTTCTGGTACTCTGCACAATACCGCATTCAGTGCAGAGGAATATTGTGGTCCGGATCCTGCCGGCTGGCTGCATGGGCTGTCCTACATATGGCTGCACTCTCCCCCTAGTTACAGGACATGTGTGCAGGTATAGAACAGGATTGCAGATGGCGCTGATTCTTTCTTTGATACGTTCCAGGCATTGTCCTGAAGTCAGGAGGTCCATACTGAAAAACTCACAGCCTTGCTGGAAATGGTATTCCACAGTCAGTAACAGAATTTCTGGTAAGGAATCTTCTGAACTTAGCACAAAGTTGTTATTGCTTTTCATGTCTTGTATTATAGAACGTGCCGACTTTTTATGAGTTACCGTATTCTCAACATTGGACGTTGTCCCCTCTTCACAGGGTTGGGGGTCTCCAACTGCTGGAGATCAGGGCTCTGAAACACTCCAGTCATTGTCTGCTATCTCCAAACTCATATCTTATGGCTTTATCCGTAACTGTCCAAACAAATAAAATATCACATTACTTCTCCCAGATGCTAAACACCAATAAAGGTAAACTACATTAAAAGTATTAACAGTTCCATGTACCGCAAAATGGCACCAAACAAAATATACAGCTTATCCAGCATTTAGCTCCATTGACAGAAAAACAAAAAAGTTGTAAAACATAAAAACCGATACTGACCCACAGAATAATGCTAGGGCAGGATTTTCACATAGCATACATTCACTGTCCAAGTCCGGTTTGCGATGTCTGGATGGGCCGCAGGTCTACTGATCAGGGCTGTGGAGTCGGTTAGCCAAACCTCCAACTCCAACACCGACTCCTCAATTTTCATGACATCGACTCCAACCGACTCCACCAAAATGGGCTCCGACTCCACAGCCCTGCTACTGATCCCATCTTGGTGGCCTCATAGGCTGTTGAGATGCAGTCTGTACTTGAACAGTGAATTTGGATGTGTGAAACCGGCCTTCATGTAATTTTTCCTGCACAATGACCTGCATATAAAGGAAACCCAGGATCGAATTGGCTAGAATTGTTTTTTCATTACTAAGTGTATGGGAAAACCTGTTTTGTTTATCATAAAATGTCTTATCTGTTAGGATCCACATCCTTTTACCTCCAGGGAACCCTGATCCCCTGTTCTTAGTGCAAAGCTTGCTTATCTATATACAGGGTGGGCCATTTATATGGATACACCTAAATAAAATGGGAATGGTTGGTGATATGAACTTCCTGTTTGTGGCACATTTAGTATATGGGAGGGGGGGAAGCTTTTCAAGATGGGTGGTTACCATGGCGGCCATTTTGAAGTCGGCCATTTTGGATCCAACTTTTTTTTTTTTCAATGGGAAGAGGGTCATGTGACACATCAAACTTATTGAGAATTTCACAAGAAAAACAATGGTGTGCTTGGTTTTAATGTACTTTATTATTTCATGTTTATGACCACTTATAAAATGTGTTCAAAGTGCTGCTCATTGTGTTGGATTGTCAATGCAACCCTCTTCTCCCACTCTTGACACACTGATAGCAACACCACTGAATAAATGCTAGCACAGGCTTCCAGTATCCGTTGTTTCAGATGCTGCACATTTCATATCTTAACAGCATAGACAATTGCCTTCAGAAGACCCCAAAGATAAAAGCCTAAGGGGGTCAGATCGGGAGACCTTGGTGGCCATTCAACTGGCCCACGATGACCAATCCACTTTCCAGGAAACTGTTCATGTAGGAATGCTCAGACCTGACACCCATAATTGATGGTATGGTGTGGTATATGGGGTACAAAGATAGTGGGGTCATTCTTCATCAGTGGAAACCTCAGTGCCACTGGATATCTGAAATTGCTACATGTTGATGTGTTGCACTCTTTATACACTGAAGATGGCACGTTCCATGAGTTTTTCCAGCAAAATGGTGCACCACCACATTATGGGTGTCAGGTCTGAGCATTCCTACAAGGAATCTGACCCCCTTAGACTAGTTGGTATCACCAACCATTCCCATTTTATTAAGGTGTATCCAAATAAATGGCCCACCCTGTATATCTCTGTTATTCACCATAATGTAGGCACATAATGCTGACGTCTAAGGTAACGTCTCTCCTTGTGTAAAGTGACATGCCAGTGTCTGGAGACTGTGATAAAACACTCCGGGATCGCCTTTGCTGGGGTCAAAGGTCACGTGCGTTCAGCATGAAACTCAGGCGCACAGCCAGGGTCCGGGTATAACTGACACTGGGTCAGGTTTATTAATGGTGAAAGCAATTCATAAAGAAAAAAAACATAAAACAAATCCTTGCCTGTCTGGCACTAACTAAACAAGGTACAACCTAACTACCAACTGGCGGGCTTCTCCCATCCAGCCAAATCACAGTTGCAGTGGGCACTGCTTTCACTCACGTGTGTCTCTCACACAGACAGGCTCTCTGTGTCCCCAGGCTGAGACACTCACACAACCACCTGGCATCCTTTTATATCCGCCTCCCATTATTCATTAGTAACCAGGTGAGATACTGACCAGACTAGGCCACATAGGAAAGGTATCTGGGCGAGATATACCTGCCCTCATCCACTATTCCCACATGATTCTCACAAGACTTATAGGCAATGCATTGCTCTTCTAGGAATTATCGGTTGTTCCAGCCCCATTTAGGCTATGTGCCCACGTTAGCATTTTAAAACTGATACTAAACCGAACTTCTTCCCAGAAAACGCGCGTTTTTGTTTCCTATGAGTCCAGAAGACGTGAGGAAAAAACACATCAAAAACGCGCGGTTTTGATGCGTTTTTTTCCTCGCATCTTCTGGACTCATAGGAAACAGCTAAAAACGCGGACTGAAGCGGAAAATAATGAGCATGCTGCGTTTTTAGCCGCTAAGCGTTTCCTATGCGGAAAAAACGCATCAATTGGCACAAAAAGGCCAAAATGCATTAAAATTAATGGGATGCTTATTTTAAGTGTTTTTGAAGCGGTTTGACCCCGAAAAACGCTTCAAAAACGCTAAAAAAACGCAACCTGGGCACACATCCTCAGTATCTGGGAAGTGTGGAATCATGTAATACAGTTATTCATTAAGGCTATGTGCCCACGTATGCAGAAATTTCCTGAGCAAAACCTGATTCTGTCCCATGAAATCCGCATTTTTATTTTTCGCATTTTTGTTGCGGTTTTTTTTTTTGCACGTTTTTTCCAGAGCATCCACATTCGCATTGAATATAGTTGGAGATGCGTTTTTTTCCGCAAAATTGATGAACATGCTGTGTTTTTTCCGCGATGTGTTTTTTATGCGAAAAAAACGCATCATGTGCACAAAAATTGCAAAATGCTTTAGAAGAATGGGATGCTTAGTGTATGCGTTTTTTAAGCGTTTTTGCATGGGAAAAAAACGCTTAAACAAGCAGAAAAAAGCGCTTACATTGGGCACACAGCCTTACTATTATTTTTGCTGACTAAAAACAATTCTTGTGTGCAAAAATTAGGAAATAATTAGGTTAACTCCTTCCTGCCAAAGCCCGTTTTCACCTCTCTGAGCAGGACAAAGTTTTTAATTCCGACCAGAGTCCCTTTATGTTGTAATATCTCTAAAATTTTTCAACATATCCCAGCGATTCTGAGATTGTTTTTTTGTTTTTTTTTTTTCGTGATGCATTGTAGTTAATGGTAGTAGCAATTTCAGGTTTATATGAATTGTGCTTATGAAATCATCGGTCAAAAATCTTACAATTTTTGAACTTTACCTTTGGCACCATAGTCATACTGCACAAAGAAGTTAAGAAATAACATTTACCGCATGTCGACTTTACATCAGCTTCATTCATGAAACTGCTTTTTTCGTTAGGTTGTTAGAAAGGTTAAACTTTTTAGCAGCAATTTTTCCTATTTTTCAATGAAATTTTCAAAACTTATTTTTATTAGGGACCACTTCACTTCTGAAGTGACTCTGAGAGGCCTATGTGACAGAAAACACAGACAAGACCCCATTTTAAAATCTGCATCCTCATTGTATTCAAAACCACGTTCCGAAATTTTCACGCTTTAGGTGCTTGACAGGAATTAATGCAAATTGGAAGAAAGTAATGAGAATTTTTTTTTTTTCTAAAATGTCCCAAATTTTTCATAAGAGTAAAAGGATAAAATGGACTCCATAGTTTGTTGTACAATTTCTCCTGAGTGCGCCAATACCCCATATGAGGTTGGAAACTACAGTGCAAAGCTCAGAAGGAAATTATCTCTATGTTGGAGTACAGATTTTGCTGGGCTGGATAGCAGGTGCCATGTCACACTGGCAGAGCCCCTGAGGTGCCAGGACAGAAAAAAAAACCATATGAGGCGCCATTTTACAAACTACATCCCTTAGTGAATCCATCTAGAGGTGCAGTGATCATATTGACACCACTGTTGCCTCACATAATTTAATACCATTGGGCAGTGAAGAAAAAATAATTCAATTTTTACCACTAAAATGTTGTTTTAGCCCCAGATTTTACATTTTCACAAAAGGAAATAGGTAAAAATAGCCCCAGAATATGTTATGCAACTTCTGAACGTGGAAATACCCAGTATGTGGCCTAAGTTTGTAAAATATACCCTTGGAATCTAGGATTTCATCTACGGCTGTAGCGACGATTTTGACTCCTTGGTGTTTCCTGAATTGGATGTTGCGTAGTGAAAATTACAAATATGCCACTGTAGTGGCCAATACATTCTGCCCAAGGTTATGGTTCTAAAGTTATGCTCCCTGTTTATTATTTAGGCTCTCCTCGCTATAGTATTACCGAACATGTTGACTGAGGCGCTCAGAAGAAGGGTGGCATTTGGATTTGACAGCGCAGATTCTGCTGAATTTCTTCTAGGAGAGCCATGTTGCTTTCCCAGAGCCCTTGAATTACCAGTAATGTTGACACCCTCTATTTTTATGTTTACAGGTGATGGAACTGAGTGGGGATTTGCTTTTGTGGGTTGAGTGGAAGCTTTTATTGGTGACATTTTGTAACAACTTTAATACCAGGTTCACATTTATCCTGTTATACGAAATTCATGATTCAGATAACACTCAATGGATCCATTCACTATAATGAGGCAGTGGAATAACTCTGCACTCTGCATGGCCTCTGTTCAGTAGTGTCCATCTTTTCAGAGGTGCACAAAATCGTGGCGAAGCGTGCATTTGTGTTTGTCTAAAAACATTGACCACCACCACTAGATCATAGACCAGACTCGGTCCAGAATCTCCATTTTCCTCATTATAGGGAATCTTCCACCTGGGGTTACATCTGAATCATATATTTCAGAGATTTAAACCCCACTGTAAGCGCTCAGCATAGAGTGCAAGATAAATGTGCGCTGAGCCTTGCTGTAATCTTTGGGAGACAGATCAACAGCAGTTCAAGAATCGCTTTTATTTATTTTTTACGCCATTCCTCGTGCGGTGTAAGTGCTTAGATGACTTTATTCTTTCGATCAGTATGATTACAGCAATTCCAGATTTATAAAGGTTTATTTTCTACATTTCATTACTACCACGCACATATTTTGCATCACCATATTTTGAGAGCTTTAATTTTGCCATGTTCTTACTGACAGTTATGAGAGGGCTTGTTTTTGATGGGGGAGTTAAAGATTTTAGTGATACTATTTTGGGATACATAAAAATTTTTGATCCCTTTCTATGACAGTTTTTTTTTTTCCTTTAGAGTAAAAATTTGTTTTTGTATGGCTATATTCTGAGAGTTATAGCTTTTTCAGTCATCCGCTAAACTGCATCCGCTAAACTGAGTGGTGGCTTTATTTTGCGGGACAAGATGACATTTTCAGGGATATCATTTTTATTGACGTACTAATTTTTGATCGGGTTTTATCCAACTTTTTGTTCAGTTATGATACCAATATGTGTATTTTTTGCTTTCTACATAAAATGCCAATATTTGTTGGTGTAATTTTTTTTTTTTTTACAATAATTTTCTTTTTTTATGTATTTTTTTGTATTGTTACAGTTGTTGTGTGTTGTTTTTTTTTTGTTTTTTTTATATAATACTTCGTCCCCCTATGGTGCACTGACAGAATGCCTTTGAGATCCTGCTTATGGCATGTTCTCACAGGCCACTGTGGCTGACAGACCCGTGGGTCATTATTCAAAGGGTTAACCAGGCAGGGGCAGTGCAAGAATTGGCCCTGGCTGTTACAGCAGGAACTCTGCTATCAGTTAAGACAAGCTCACAGTGACAATTGTGCAGGCACAGATCCTGCGCCTGTATAATCGCCAAGATGTATCAGTACATCTATTTGTGGGAACACACAGCAAAATAGGACATGCTGTTACATCCAAGGTGGGGAAGAGTTTAAAGGGGTTTAAACACTTTTTTATTTACGGTATGTAAAAAAGCATAGAGAGCATCTAATCCAACTCCCACAACCTCAGGTCCAGCGCTGCTCCAGTCTCAGTGATATGACTGTAGCAGTGACGTAACGTCAACAGTAGAGTTGAGCGTCTTTGGTCGGATCGGGTTTCATGATGACATTCATCCACTCAATGCCGACTTTTATTCCCCATTGACTTGCTTTGGGGTCGGGTTTCGGACGAAACTCCGGATTTTTTTTCCCTAGTCGGACCAGTTTCATTCGACTCAAATTTTGTTTCATTCGGGTTTCACGAAACCCGATCCGACCAAAGTCGCTCATCTCTAGTCAACAGCTCTCTTCACCGCTGCAGCAAATCACTGTCCTCTGCTGATGTAGACTTTCATCACTTTAATTTTTTTTCTTCAAGCTATAACAGAGAAAATGCCATCCAAAAATAGTGTTTGTGACCGTAACCTAAATGAGTTTTCCCATTAGTATATATACGGTAATTATTTTTAAGATCTGTAGAGCAGACACCCACCAGTTATAACAGGGACTGCATATCTTAACAGTGGGAATTGGCGTTTTGGGCATATTACTGTAGCAGTGAATATATATATATATATATATATATATATATATATATATATATATTTTTTTTTTTTTTTTTTTCAAACAATGTGAAAAACATATAGCCAGCTCACCATAAAGGAGTTCCTCGATGCAATAATCGGTGTTCACCCTATACTTTGCACGGATCCAGGCAGGGAGTATGCCCCAGCAAATAGAAATATAAGAAAATTGGGATCCAGCAAAAGGATGAAAGTTCACCAGATTTGTAAAAACTTCTTCTTTATTAATCCATTATGTCATAAAAAGTATGAGGAACTCCAATCAATTAGTAGCATTCCAGCAAGGGACTACATGTTCCAGCCATGCTACATGTAGTCCCTTGCTGGAATGCTACTAATTGATTGGAGTTCCTCATACTTTTTATGACATAATGGATTAATAAAGAAGAAGTTTTTACAAATCTGGTGAACTTTCATCCTTTCGCTGGATCCCAATTTTCTTATATATATATATACAGTGGGGCAAAAAAGTATTTAGTCAGTCAGCAATAGTGCAAGTTCCACCACTTAAAAAGATGAGAGGCGTCTGTAATTTACATCATAGGTAGACCTCAACTATGGGAGACAAACTGAGAAAAAAAAAATCCAGAAAATCACATTGTCTGTTTTTTTTTCATTTTATTTGCATATTATGGTGGAAAATAAGTATTTGGTCAGAAACAAAATTTCATCTCAATACTTTGTGATATATCCTTTGTTGGCAATGACAGAGGTCAAACGTTTTCTGTAAGTCTTCACAAGGTTGCCACACACTGTTGTTGGTATGTTGGCCCATTCCTCCATGCAGATCTCCTCTAGAGCAGTGATGTTTTTGGCTTTTCGCTTGGCAACACGGACTTTCAACTCCCTCCAAAGGTTTTCTATAGGGTTGAGATCTGGAGACTGGCTAGGCCACTCCAGGACCTTGAAATGCTTCTTACGAAGCCACTCCTTCGTTGCCCTGGCGGTGTGCTTTGGATCATTGTCATGTTGAAAGACCCAGCCACGTTTCATCTTCAGTGCCCTTGCTGATGGAAGGAGGTTTGCACTCAAAATCTCACGATACATGGCCCCATTCATTCTTTCATGTACCCGGATCAGTCGTCCTGGCCCCTTTGCAGAGAAACAGCCCCAAAGCATGATGTTTCCACCACCATGCTTTACAGTAGGTATGGTGTTTGATGGATGCAACTCAGTATTCTTTTTCCTCCAAACACGACAAGTTGTGTTTCTACCAAACAGTTCCAGTTTGGTTTCATCAGACCATAGGACATTCTCCCAAAACTCCTCTGGATCATCCAAATGCTCTCTAGCAAACTTCAGACGGGCCCGGACATGTACAGGCTTAAGCTGTGGGACACGTCTGGCACTGCAGGATCTGAGTCCATGGTGGCGTAGTGTGTTACTTATGGTAGGCCTTGTTACATTGGTCCCAGCTCTCTGCAGTTCATTCACTAGGTCCCCCCGCGTGGTTCTTGGATTTTTGCTCACCGTTCTTGTGATCATTCTGACCCCACGGGGTGGGATTTTGCGTGGAGCACCAGATCGAGGGAGATTATCAGTGGTCTTGTATGTCTTCCATTTTCTAATTATTGCTCCCACAGTTGATTTCTTCACTCCAAGCTGGTTGGCTATTGCAGATTCAGTCTTCCCAGCCTGGTGCAGGGCTACAATTTTGTTTCTGGTGTCCTTTGACAGCTCTTTGGTCTTCACCATAGTGGAGTTTGGAGTCAGACTGTTTGAGGGTGTGCACAGGTGTCTTTTTATACTGATAACAAGTTTAAACAGGTGCCATTACTACAGGTAATGAGTGGAGGAAAGAGGAGACTCTTAAAGAAGAAGTTACAGGTCTGTGAGAGCCAGAAATCTTGATTGCTTGTTTCTGACCAAATACTTATTTTCCACCATAATATGCAAATAAAATGAAAACAAAACAGACAATGTGATTTTCTGGATTTTTTTTTCTCAGTTTGTCTCCCATAGTTGAGGTCTACCTATGATGTAAATTACAGACGCCTCTCATCTTTTTAAGTGGTGGAACTTGCACTATTGCTGACTGACTAAATACTTTTTTGCCCCACTGTATATAATATGTATGTGTGTGTGTGTATATATATATATATATATATATATATATATATATATCTCATAAATATATGAAAATTGAGAGCAGCACAAGTTGTTAGGGATGATGGGTGAAGGCTTTTTATGAAAACACTTCACAACATAGTCCAAAAAAAAGCAGCCCCATAGATGTGATGTTCCAGCTTTATGGACTGAGCCTTTTTCAAGCAACAATTCAATGCAGGATGCGAATATAAATAAGGAGAATCCAAACACAATCAAATAAACATTGCCAGAACAATAAGGATTACAAATACATTTATGTACAAAAACTCTTAAAGTGCCATAGAGATTAAAGTGACACATATAATGTCTGATCTGAATACACGATTGTGTAAACTTTTCAAAGTTCACTTATTCATTAAAAGGAGTTTTCCACTATTTGGCCAACCCCTTTTGAAACGCAGTAGTGGCCAGTGTAAAAAAAACAAACAAAAAAAAGTGCAGATGCTCACCTCCCGGACCACTGCCGGCAAAACTGTCCTGGGAGAAGTGCAAGCTCTGCAGGTCATCAGTGGCTGTGGTCTCTGGTCTTTTCGATCCTCTTCAGCGATGAGTCCTGCTTGTGTCTTCAACCCAATGATAGCTTAAAATTGGTCTGGAGACCACATAGGCAACGTCATGAAGAGGCAATTACGAGGCAATGTCACACCAGTCATCCCTGAATTATAGTGTGGGTTGGCATAATGTATGGTACCCAGTCCCATTTACTCTTCATTTCAGTTACACTAACAGCTAGTTAATTATTAGGTACCCAACACTCCTCAGGAGTGTATAAATGGGTACTTTAGTAAATGTACCAGCACTTACTTACACATGGAAAGTGTCAAAGTAATGACAGAATTCCCAGTATGTGTAAACAACATAAGCTTCGGTCAAAGGAAATAACGCACCATGTGCAACAAGAAACAAAAAGTACAATACTTTATTTGTCCATAAATGGTTGCATATACAGTAGAAACATATACATTGCATAAAAGCCAAGTTAAAAATGCTTTAAAATCAAGAAAGTGGAAGAGCACCAAAAAGTGTGGTGTAGGATCAACAATTAGTAATTATATTACTCGGTATAACATTTTTAAGGGGAACGTTGCACTGATGGATTTAATCACTGATCTAATACCAATGATCGCAATTAAGTTCAATGCTTCTAGTAAAGGGATTGGAAAAATCCCTAATATGTGACATTTGTAAAAAGGAGAAACAAAACTTTCAAATAAAGGATTAGAATAAGTTGTACCAGGGATACATGTGATGCACAACACTTCAAATAAATGATTAGAAATATAGGGAGGTCAATCTGCTTCTGGAAAATTGATGGTATCAATAGAAATAGAACACTCTCCTTCCAATAAAGAATTTTAAAATTTCCCATACCCATCCAATATGAGATAAGATAAGAAATAACCTGTCAGCAGGTTTTCACCCACAAACTATTTATTTGTGCATGTATCTCTTTCAAAGCAAGTCCAGCAATACCTTTACATGGCCGCTCCGTTCTTCTATTGCTGAGAAATCTACATTTGAACTGATGTGAAAATAGGACTGAAGAACTATTAGTAGTTCTGAAGCTTTTGTCACTCCTGCTCTGTTTCCTGCCAGCATTACCTCTTTCTGCTTGACTGACAGCTCTATACTGTGTGACTTCATGCAAAGGAGCCATCAGTCAAGCAGAAGGAGGTGGATCTGGGTGGAGATTAGAGCTGGGGTGACAGAGGATTCAGATCTACAGATAGTTCTTCCGCCTCATTTGCATATACATTCAAACGCTGAATTCTCAGTAATGAAGGAAGGGACTGGCCATGTAAAGGTATTGCTAGTCTTGTCTTTGAAAGTGTTACATGTGTAATGTAAATAGTTTGGGGTGTGAAATTCTGCTGTCAGATTCCATTTAACCTCTTCACGATGTACATACAGTATATGTTCTATATCTTGTCCCTGACTTTCCGCATCTTTCCCAGTATATGACAGCTGATTTAATTAGGCATCATGTGCCTTTAACAGCCCTGTTAAAAGGAGGGAAGAAAAAAAACGGAAACTCGCTAGAAGTGAAGAGGTTAAGGAAGCCAAATATATTATACCATTATATTGACACCATCCGACATGGATTTAGATAAACATAAAGTAAATAGTATAAAGGTGCTAAAATGAATAGATGGCGTAACAGTCAATAGACTTATTGTTAAACACACAACCCTTCCAGTATGGTATTGGAAATGTATGTGATGTATACCCAGTAGTAAAGCGAATGCCACCAAACCTTATCTATCAAAAATGATCAGTATCAGTAAAAATAGAACCGGCTCCAGTCAATATGGATTTATAAAATTAATCGATACCTATCCAATATGGAATAAGGTTAAAGCAGCTAAGAAAAATATTATGTTATAAAGTTGAAACCATCCAATATGTGAATACATGAAGTAAATGATAAAATTCTGCTATCGTGACTAGAAGGAGTAAGGATAAATAGATCTATTGTAATTTAATATAAACCATAAATATAGAAGAGATAATAACTGGCGAAGAAAAAATACTGAAACAGCCAACATAGAAAAAATCAAAAAAACTCACACAACAAGATTTGGCCTTACCAAAAACCCTGTCTGATGACAAATGCACATCTAGCAGGATCCAGCAGGCCTCCACTAATAAAGGCAAGGGGCAGCACAGGTGCAAACTACTGATAAAAACAACCACCCCACACCTAACAAAACATGGTGGGGTAGACTGCCTAGTAGGAAAAATGCACATAGATGAGGCTTGCATAGGACGCCAGTCACACATACACTCACTGGCCACTTTATTAGGTACACCTGTCCAACTGTGTGTTAAGACTTAATTTCTAATCAGCCAATCACATGGCGGCAACTCAGTGCATTTAGGCATGTAGACATGGTCAAGACAATCTCCTGCAGTTCAAACCGAGCATCAGTATGGGGAAGAAAGGTGATTTGAGTGCCTTTGAACGTGGCATGATTGTTGGTGCCAGAAGGGCTGGTCTGAGTATTTCAGAAACTGCTGATCTACTGGGATTTTCACGCACCACCATCTCTAGGGTTTACAGAGAATGGTCCGAAAAAGAAAAAAAATCCAGTGAGCGGCAGTTCTGTGGCCGGAAATGCCTTGTTGATGCCAGAGGTCAGAGGAGAATGGGCAGACTGGTTCGAGCTGATAGAAAGGCAACAGTGACTCAAATTGCCACCCGTTACAACCAAGGTAGGCAGAAGAGCATCTCTGAATGCACAGTGCGTCGAACTTTGAGGCAGATGGGCTACAGCAGCAGAAGACCACACTGGGTACCACTCCTCTCAGCTAAGAACAGGCATCTGATGGCTACTTTCAGCAGGATAATGCGCCATGTCATAAAGCTCGAATCATCTCAGATTGGTTTCTTGAACATGACAATGAGTTCACTGTACTCAAATGGCCTCCTCAGTCACCAGATCTGAATCCAATAGAGCATCTTTGGGATGTGGTGGAACGGGAGATTCGCATCAGGGATGTGCAGCCGACAAATCTGCGCCAACTGTGTGATGCCATCATGTCAATATGGTCCAAAATCTCTGAGGAATGCTTCCAGCACCTTGTTGAATCTCTGCCACGAAGAATTGAGGCAGTTCTGAAGGCAAAAGGGGGTCCAACCCGTTACTAGCATGGTGTACCTAATAAAGTGGCCAGTGAGTGTATATAAGTGTGATGCAAAGTGTCTGGCTTGCAACCAATTAATGACGCCCATAGTATTAGCAGGCGGGCTGCTACAGCACTTAAATATGCAACAACACAGTGACAGACGCCCCAATAGACCAAGCCACCAAAAAGAGGCCCAACTGCATCCTGCAAAAGATAATATAAGTGCAAACAATTAATGCATACAATGAGTACATTAAATGAGGTATTAGTTAATATTTTGGCCAATACCTCATTTAATGTACTCATTGTATGCATTAATTTTTTGCACTTATTATATTATATTTAGTGCTGGAGCAGCCCGCCTGATAATACTATGGGCGTCATTAATAGGTTGCAAACCAGACACTTTGCATCACACTTATATATGTGTGACTGGCGTCCTGTGCAAGCCTCATCTATGTGCATTTTTCCTACTAGACAGCCAACCCTACCATGGTATGTTAGGCGTGGGGTGGTTGGTTTTATCAGTAGCCTGAGCTGCCCCTTGCCTCTATTAGTGGAGGCCAGCTGCATCCTGCTATATGTGCATTTGTCATCAGACAGGGTTCTGGTAAGGCCATATCTTGTTGTGAGTTTTTTTGATTTTTTTCTGTGTTAGCTGTTTTGATATTAGTGTTAGGGACCTGCAATATCATGAGGAGCCTTGATGGTGGCTTGCAGGCTTTATCTATTTTGGCCAAAATATTAACCAATACCTCATTTAATGTACTCATTGTATGCATTAATTTTTTGCACTTATATTCTCTTTTGCAGGATGCAGTTGGGCCTCTTTTTGTTGGCTTGGTCTATTGGGGCGTCTGTCACTGTGTTGTTGCATATTTTAGTGCTGTAGCAGCCCGCCTGCTAATACTATGGGCGTCATTAATAGGTTGCAAGCAGACACTTTGCATCACACTTGTATATGTGTGACTGGCGTCCTATGCAAGCCTCATCTATGTGTGCATTTTTCCTACTAGGCAGCCTACCCCACCATGTTTTGTTAGGTGTGGGGTGGTTGTTTTTGTCAGTAGTTTTCACCTGAGCTGCCCCTTGCCTTTATTAGTGGAGGCCTGCTGCATCCTGCTATATGTGCATTTGTCATCAGACAGGGTTTTTGGTAAGGCCATATCTTGTTGTGTGAGTTTTTTTGAAGAAAAAATACTCACCCAAATTCATTCTGTGGCGCTCCTACCATCCCACTCTCAGAAAGGTGTTTCCCATGTGTTTCTTCAGGGAGTATGTTATCCTTTATCTTGATCAACTTACATTCAAATGCATTGACAAAACCCCTCATTGATTGGAAGCAGTTTTAGCCTCCAAGGGAGCAAATGATCATTGTAGTTACTGACTCTTTTTTCATAAATAGAACTTGTTTTCAGCTCTTTTTAGAGTCTGCTGTATTCATGAAGGCTTTTATTTCCTGCTGTACGGCACTTTGCATCTCTTTCATCATTTTCGGTGGCTATTGTGGACATGGTTTGATGGGCATGTAGGTCTTTGATATGTAAATCTGTTATCACCTTTATATCTTCTATCTGTTGCTGCATTCCTGGAAAATTAGCATTTTCATTCATACTCAAATAAGGCTTGAAGACCCCAATTCATCAAGACCAAAGTTGTTCACAGGGATGTGCTCCTCACACATCTTAAGGAATGCCACAACTCGTCATTAATTAGACTAGATGTAGCATCATGCTACAATTTTGGTGGAGTTCTCGTGTATTCGCTTTGAAGAATCAGGACTTATTGATTGTGGTATGACAGAATACTTCCCTAGCCTCTGTTTCCTGAACTTCTTTCCCTTCCCAACACCAGCTTCTTTAGATAGATTGATTGATTGATAGCTTACTTTCTTTGAGGTCAGGCTCCAGACAAGGAACTCCAGAAGAGAGCTATCAATCAATCTAAAGAGGATGGTGCTGGACAGAAAACAAACCTAGGAAGGCATGGACTCTGGAAGTGCTCTGTCACACCCAGAGCACTTAACCCCTCATTTGTGTATTAAAGAGTACCTTTCACCATTTTTTCATTTTCAGCTAGACACATCATGTATTGGTATCTGCAGAGCAGAATAAAGCTTTTTTTTTTTTAAAAAATTGTCTCTCTGTTGCAGAGATATTAGCACTCAAAGTATTTGCCACCTAATAGGTTAACCTTTGTTAAGTCAAAGTGAGTATCATCAGATAGTAACTCCTACAGAAAAATAATAAAAAAAGCATTTTATTCCGCTTTGCAGCCACTATTACATTGTGTGTCCACTTCATCATGAAAAATTTGGTGAATGGTGCTCTTTAATTAAAGGGCTAATTTCTCAGGAATGCAGCAACAGATAGGTGATATAAAGGTGTTGAAGGATTTACATTTTAAAGACCTGCATACCCATTAATGTGTTGTTTTTTTGTTGTTTTTTTTTGGGGGGGGAGTTGGTCTTACTGAGAGATTTTCTTGAAGATTTGTGATGTTTATAAAAGACTCAAGTTTCGCTACAATTTCTCTCCAGGGAAAGGGAGGTGTAACATGAGTACCTTTCCCACTTACAAATAGGAGCAGTTACTACAAACATACAATTCCTCATATGCCTTTTGTCTGAGATTGCGCTGGTGGTGTGAAAAAGAGTGCTTCTGATGATGAATTCTTCCCCCCTTCTCTAGACCACCTCGATGTCTTCTTCCCCCTTGCACTCACCATGGAAATTAATTTGCGCGAAGCTTGTGAATGAAATTGCAGAGAATTGACCTGCTCGGGGAGAATGGCAGCATCCTAGTACCAGGCCGGTACAGAGAGCGTGCTGACTACATAAGCTGGCTTTTATGAGCGTATTGACCATAAATCGAGCCTCTTATTATTTTCTCACTTTTAGATTTGCCATAAGTGGTTTTAGTAGAATCTCTAAATGACTGCCATGATTATTCTGCAAATTACTCGACGCAGATTGATCAGAGGTCTCCCCTCATTGGTGAAGCGGATCGTTACATCTTCATGTCACCGTGTGACAGAGGTGAAGGAAATTGATCAGACACCTTTAAATTTTCTGTTTCATTGAACCAAAATCGTGTCGTGACATTGATTTCCAATCCCAGCCTCATTAGGGTTTGACACTGTTTGTTAGCTGCTTAGTAACAGATTACGGTGTGTCATTCATGTGCCTTTTGAGACTCGTCTGAATTAATTGTTCCCTGTCAGAAGTTTGATGGCAAAGCAATAAAATGTGAGAATTATAGTTTAGCTGGTTATTATCATGCTAATGGCAATGTTAGCAGTGAGTGAAGTTTGAAACGGGAACTTGGGACGTTTGACTTATTACAGCGCGATTCCTAATCATCTCACATCAGTTCGGAATTTGTAAGCCCTGCGTTCCGATATGCCCATTAGATGGTGCTGCCAGCAGTGCCTTTCCCTTCCGAGTTATTGCTGATTGCAGAGCTCTTCTAAGAAATCCTCCTTGTATTAGTCGGCACATAGGCTGTCAGTACTGCAGATGTTTGTCGTCAGCAGATTTTTCTCCTCTGGTACAAGTATGCCGTTCTCTCTTACGGCCCTTATGTATAATATAACCACGTTACATTTAGAATTCATATACCGTTTTGCTGGTTTTACAATCCCTATTTACGTCAGATTTGGAATGGTATCTGCAAATTTCTGTAATATGGTGTATTGTTATTGGATCTTGACCAAGCAAGATTCTGTGGTTTTGATGTTGGGTAATCCTGGAGCGAATTATACAAGGAATAGACTCCACCTGCACGTTCAGAAGAGCACATCAGTCTGCTTAAGAATCTGTTTACTCTTAAAGGGAACCTGACAGTAGGATTTTGTTATGAAATCCAAGAGCAGCATGACATAGGTGTTGAGACCCTGATTCCAGCGATGTGTCACTTACTAGTCTGCATGTTAAGATTTCAATAAAAGAAGTGTTTTATCAGCAGGAAGTTATCACTACAGGGATACAAGTCTTGTATCTCCTAGTCTTCCTGCTGTTTTTTTTTTTTTTTTTAAGCCCCACTGCTGATTAGCAGCTTTCTGTGCATACCAAGTGAACATAGAAAGTGGCCAATCTGTGTGGGCGGGGTCATACAGGGCTCAGCTTTCTAAGCACTGCTAGATTTGCAGCAGAGAAAACTTGGATTGTGCTAAAAAATAGCATGCAGACCAGTAAGTGACATTAACGCTTTAATCAGGGTCTCAACCCCTCCATTATGCTGATGTCAGATTACATAGAAAAACGTAATGGCAGATTCCCTTTAAGGCTATGTGCACACTTGCTGAATTGCCGCAGAAATTTCCGCTGCAATTCCGCAACTCCCTGCCGTGGGAAATCCGCGGGAAATACGCATGCGGAATTCCCGTGAAAAAATAGCGTTTTGCAAGCGTAATTAGCTTGCTGAATGCTTGCGTTTTCTAAGCGATCTGTAGCATCTGATTGACAGGTTGGTCACACTCGTCAAACATAGTGTTTGACAAGTGTGACCAACTTTTTACTATTGAGGCTGCCTATGCGGCATCAGTAGTAAAATGATATAAAGTTAAAAATAATGAAAAAAATAATAAAACGTGATATTCTCACCTTCCAGCGGCCCCAGCAGCGTTCCCATGCCTCAGCGATGCTCTCGGCAACTCCCGTTCCCATCGATGCCTTGTGACAATGACCTGTGATGATGTAGCATCACGCGAGACTGCTACATCATCACAGGTCATTGTCGCAAGGCATCACTGGGACCGGAAGATGCCGGCAGCATGGCTGACAGGCGGGAAGGCTGCGTGGGCTGCCGGAAGGTGAGAATATCACGATTTTTTACTTTAATTCTTTTGTTAACTGGGATATGGTACCCACGGCCTGGAGGAGAATCTCCGCTCCTCCTCACCGTGGGTATCATCCACACATTTTCCGCTTACTTTGCGCATGGTGGGCATAGCCACATGCGGAAAGTAAGCGGAACAATGTATTCCTATGTGTGCGGAATTCCCGTGATTCTGTAAAAAAGAATGAGCATGCTGCGTATTTTTCCGCAATGCGATTCCGCTGTGGAAAAATACGCAGCATTAGCACAGCATGTGCGGAATGCCATCGAATTCAATGGGTTGCGGATTTTTAGCATTTACGCAGCATGAAATTGAATAAAAACAGAATTTTTACAGTGTTAAAAGTGATGTGATGGCTTTGCTAGTCTTGTCAGTACATCGATGGTGATATCAAATGTATATACATTTTTGTTTGTTTTGTACCTTTTTATTGATTTTTTGTACTTAAAGGGGTTATCCACTACTAGGACAACCACTTCTTGATCTAAATGTTTGGCCGCGATAAAATAAAAAAGCCTATACTATATCCCGTGTCAGCTCCATTCCAGCGGTTTCGTTACTTGCGGACTCGGGGCTCTCATGCTGTTGTTATGATACGTGGTTCCCGGCGGCCAATCAGTGCTGGCGTCACTGTCTCCGCCTTCTGTCGAATTGAACATGAACAGGAAGTCCGGGCTGCAGCTGACCTCTGACTTCCTCCTCATGTTCAGTTTAACAGAAGGTGGGGACAGTGACACCCCCGCTTATTGGGCATTGGGCACCACGTGTCATAACAACCGCACGAGAGTCCCGAGACCGCGAGTGCCGACACTGCAGGAATGTTGCCAGCACAGGAGCTGAGTATAGGCTTTTTTATTTTATCGGGGCCAAGTGTTGAATATGTCAAGTACTGGACAACTTCTTTAAACCAAATTATTTTTGCAGGTTTTTTATTTTATTTAAGCAGTCGTTCTGAGAGCCAAGATTATTTTTTGTGTATAGAACGAAAGTTTTTTTTCTCTAGTTTGGGGAAGTATGCAAAGTAACAAATTTACAACAGCTTTTTTTATTCTGTTTTGGCGTTATCATATGGGGTAAAATACGTAAAGTTTGTTTTGTTATTTCAGACAATTGCTTGTGTATTAATACCAATTTTTTTTAGATTACACTATTTATATTTGGAAAAAATGGGGTAATTTCAACTTTTATATATCTTGTATATTTTTATATTTTATATATTCTTTAAAAATGTAAAAATCATTAACTTTGTATATGAACCTATGTTTGCTTGATCGCCTATGAAACACACAGCTATACTATAGAACTGCAGTGTATTTTTAAGAATGGCGATGTCCTATGAGGAGCAACCTCTGGCTGCACTTTAAACTACAGCCCCAATTCCCAAAAAGTTGGGATGCCACGTAAAATGTAAAGAAAACAAGAATGAAATGATTTGGAAATCTCTTATAGCCAGCCATATTTTATTCACAGCAAAACGCAGATCAAAAATGCAAAGTTAGACATTTTCCAAATTTTCCTGAAATTAACTACCGTAATTTAGAAATTGATAGTATCTGTGTTCCGTGTTTTGCTGTGAGAGATTTCCAAGTCATTGCATTCTTGTTTTCATTACATTTTACACAGCAGCCCAACTTTTTGGAACTGACGGTAATATGGCAGATGCAGGGGCCTTCAGTAGGACCCTGACTGCCCTTACATCTTCTTGGCACCCTGTGATCACCTTGTGGCAAGCAATCAGTCGGTGTTGGAAATGACACTTCCCCCTAATTGTTTACATACAACTGTCACAGCTCCATAAAAGAGGTTAGCCATCTCTGTACAGTAAGTGCACACATCCGGGGTTAATCTTGTGACATCAAGTCTCTTAGGCTGAGTTCACACGTGGTGTTTTTTTCGCGTTTCTGCAGCGGTTTTAACCACGCGATTTTGCCGCGAAAACGTGAAAAATAAGCATCCCATGCATTCCTATGGGATTCCGCAATGCTGTGCCAATGCTGCGGTTTTTACCGCGGCGGAATCGCTTCGCGGTAAAAACTGCAGCATGCTCATTAATTTTGCAGAATCGCGGCGATCCCGCACCCATAGGAATGCATTGTTCCGCTTACTTCCCGCATGTGGCTGTGCACACCATGCGAAAAGTAAGCAGAACAATTGCGGATGGTACCCACGGTCCGGAGGAGAGGAGACTGTCCTCCGGGCTTTGGGTACCATATCCCTGTAAAAAATAGAATTTAAAATAAAAAATCTTGTTATTCTTACCTTCCGACGTCCCGCGCAGCCTTCCCGCTTCTCTCCACGCTCTCGTTCCCAGTAATCCTTTGCGAAAATGCCCGCGATGGCGTCCGTTCTTGCGGGATCGCGAAGTCTCGCGGGCATTCGCGCTACGTCATCGAGAATTACCGCGAGACATCGCGATCCTGCGAGAACAGACGTCATCGTGGGCATTTTCGCCAAGGATTACTGGGAACTGCTGCGCGGGACGTCGGAAGGTAAGAATAACACCATTTTTTTTTTTTTTTTTTTTTTTTTTTTTTTTTTTTTTTTTTAGATTTTATCTTTTACTACCGATGCTGCATAGGCGGCCTCAGTAGTAAGAAGTTGGTCACACTTGTCAAACACTATGTTTGACGAGTGTGACCAACCTGTCAATCAGTTCTCCAAGCGATGCTACAGATCGCTTGAAAACGCTAGCATTCTGCAAGCTAAATACGCTTGCAAAATGCTATTTTTTTCCGCGGGAATTTAAAATGCGATTTTCCCGCGGAATGGAATTCCGGAATTCTCGCGGTAATTTCTGAGAGAGTTCCGGTACGTGTGCACATAGCCTAACTGTCATGTGAATAATTTACAGGTGCAAACGAAAAAAAAAGTGGTTTGGTACCCTGTTAGCCAGTAGAAAAAAATATATAAAGTGCTCTCAGTGAGAGAAACAAAATAGGAATCTTGTGGGTATGATACCTTTTAATGGCTAACAAAATAAAGTGAATGGTGTTACAAAACAAACTTTCGAGACTGCGTCTCTTCATCAGGCTGATATAACAAAATATTTGAAGAACCCTAATTATATACAGTAAAAAGCACAGGCATGGTATGATATATGGACATTTCAATAAACAAACCCTGAACTAAAAGAGAGAATCCTTAATAAAGTAAGATTAGATAAGTGTTGTGAAAGTTTTATGGACCCCTTATGCATGTGAGATCAAAAGGCTGGTGGTGCCTTCATTGCTTTTGGAGGAAATCGCTCAGATTTGGTAGTGGGCCATAAATCCTCCTGACAAATTGAGTCCTGTGTGAACAGAATCAAAGATTGTAATGAATTTGTATTCCCACACTCTGCAATGTTTCTGTGATTTGAAATTGCCTTTTAGGCTATGTGCACACGTAGCGATTTTTAAGCGTTTTTGCCGCGATTTTCGGCGCGAAAACGCTTAAAAATCGTGTACAGAACGCACCCCATGCATTCCTATGGCATTCCGCACATGCTGTGCTAATGCTGTGCTTTTTTCCGCGGCGGAATTGCATCGCGGAAAAAATCGCAGCATGCTCATTCTTTTGTGCGGAATCGCAAAGAATTGCCGCGATTCCGCACCCATAGGAATGCATGAGAATCGCTGACTTCCCGCATGTGGCTATGCCCACCATGCGGGAAGTTAAGCGTCTCATGTGCGGTTGGTACCCACGGTGTGGAGGAGAGGAGACTGTCCTCCAGGCCCTGGGTACCATCCCCCTGTAAAAAAAAGAATAAAAAATAAAAAATCGGGGTATATTTACCTTCCGTCGTCCCGCGCTGCATTCCCGGGCCTCAGCGTTCCCAGTAATGCCTTGCGGCAAGGCCCTGTAATGACGTAGTCTCGCGTGACTCTAGCGGTCTCGCGAGATCGCTATAGCAACGCGAGACTACGTCATCACAGGTCTCGCAAGGCATTACTGGGAACGCTGAGGCCCGGGAATGCAGCGCGGGACGCCGAAATGTAAATATACACCGATTTTTTTTTTAGCATTTTAACATCCTATCTTTTACTATTGATGCCACATAGGCGGCCTCAATAGTAAAAACCTGGTCACACTTGTCAAACACTGTGTTTGACGAGTGTGACCAACCTATCAATCACTTTCCAAGCGATGCTTCAAATCGCTTGGAAAGTGCTTGAATATCGCACGCGAAAATCGCGGCAAAATCGCGCGGAAAAAAACGCGCGATTTCTGGGAAGGAGTGCGGTTTTTAGTGAGCGTATTAAAACGCTACGTGTGCACATAGCCTTAAACTGAGACTGAGAGCAAGGATGAGGTCTCATTGTCATACAATTACAGACAAAAAAATCATTTACCTGTGGCGAAATATTTCTGTGGTCCAGGACACAACATAGACAATATGAAAGTTGTCATTTTAATGGATTTGATGGTGCTCCTGGGGTCATCAGAGATAGGAATATTTTTTTTTTTTTTGGAATTGTTATCACATATTGTGTGACGTTCTGAGACATTGTGCCTGCTCCAAATTAAATTGTTAAATCCAAGTGCATGTACAGTGAGAGAGAGAACCACACTGACAGGCTTAGTATCAGAATAGAACTCCTTTATTACATAATTGGTCACTCTTTATATATGTGTTTAATAGTCATGCATTGTAACAATAAAATTGGCTCAGCTTATCTCTAAATATTTGCTGGTATTAGCATACATACTTCTAATTGCCTAATGTTAACACTATTGACACCCAGCTTTTGGATCTAGGTGTGGTTCTACTCCTTAGTTTCACTTCTCCTTTATCTCTAAGGGTCCCGTTTCACTTAGCGACGCACCAGCGATCCTGACAACGATACGACCTGTAGGGATCGCTGGTGCGTTGCTAAATGGTCGCTAGTAAGCTGCCAAACAGGCAGACCTCTTCAGCGACGCAGCAGCCATCCAGCGATCCTCGGCGGTCGTTTGTACCTTGTCACACAGCAGCTATTCTGAATGATTCCAGCCTGCGTCCCTGAGGTTTGCGTCGCCAACGAGGTCGCTCGTCGGGTCAAACACAGCGATGCGCGCTGACCCAGCGGGACACCGACGATGAAAAAATGGCCCAGGACCTTCGAGCACGATCAGCGATATCCAGCGGGAGGGGGGGGCCTTCGCTGCTATGTGTCACATTAAACCAAAAAGAAAAAACAGGAAAGTATCTAAAAAAATAATATCTGAGCACAGTATCGCAAATACCAAACAGTGATGTGTAATTAAGTGCTCAGAGTATAATCATATAAAACACCAAAAAAAAAACTAAATAAGAAATAGAGGCTCACAATCTCTAGAAATCATGCAAAATTTATTAATCATGAAAAAATGTGACAAAGTATTATCATGGGTATGCGCACACTAAAAGGCGCGGGGATAAGGGGAGGGGGAAAAGGGGGGAGCAGGTATGGAGTAAGAGAGGATAAAATTCACAGCAGCAGTCACAAGAATAATAAAGGTGAGTATGATATAAAAAGTATCACGATAATATTCATTGCATGCATGTAAAATAGTAAGCTGTAACACACACCTGGCAGAGAAAAAAGGTCACACTCTGAACCCCACAGGGCGGCGACACCGCAACTGAATAAACTGATGAGGACAGCAGGAGTGAAAGAGTCTAATAGGAATAGAAGTCCATTACTGATTAACTGACCATGTCTAATTAAAACTGTATGTTGACCAGGTTCTAATCAACAATGTGAGCGCAAAGTAGCAGCAAAAATCTCTAGGGTTCATTACCTTCAGACATGGTGCGGTGTAGTCGCAGGGCAGGAGACAGAAGGGACCTTCTTAAGCCTCGACGCGCGTTTCACCACTTCCTTGTGGTTTCATCAGGAGGCGTGGTCTGTTACCAACATCATGGGCTTTTTATAGTCCAGCCATAGTAACTTAGCAAATCGGCGCACATCCAACGTGTTGTGCCTGTCCATGGAGGGGGAGGAGCGCACGCGCGTCCACAGCCATGAGTAGGAGGATCTATTGATCGTCACTACACATCGCCCAGGCAACGCGCGCGTCATCCTGACGCCATGGCAGGGTTACAGCGCACGCGTGGAGTGCGTTTGTGCCGAGAAGTAAATGAGAGGAGGATCTTAACAAATTTAACAGAAGATCGGATAAAAGCTGAAGACTAGCGATATGAAGCATAATCAGGAGCTATCAAATGTATAACAGATGAATATGCAAAATGTGCACAACTGTGAAAAAGTCATAATTAATAATGCCTTACTATATAAATAAGCGTCTGTTATATTTAGATCCGGAAAGAAAAACACATATAAAGACAGGCTATTAAATATAGCCATCATTTCCAATATAGTGTGAGACAAAAAATTAACAATTAAATGAATCCAACATGTTATATGATATAACAGATAAGACGACCTTGACAGGCAAAAGGTATCCGCTGAAAGAAACAAACCTCTCAAAAAGAGGGAATGTCCATAGTGACGGGCAGTTCCAATTGATTGTAGCAATGAATCCATTCTAGGGCGAAATACCGATCAGCATAAGAGGCATGGAAACACTAAAAGGGGGAGATAATAAGAAGTTAAAAAAAATAAAAAATACCCAGACAAAAAAGTGAACAAAAGATAAAAAAAGAAATCCTAAAGAAAAGGCTTGAAGCTGATGGCCTCATTGAGACCTCTGGGAGTAAGCGTATTTAAAACGGTCATCCACCTGGTTTCTTTTTGTAGCAATCTCTGCTTGAGATTGCCGCCATGAATTCCCATATAAACATGGTCTATCCCCCGAACTGTAAAACCTTTTGGATCACAGTTATGTTTCTCAAAAAAGTGTTTAGAAATAGTCTTAAGGAGATACGGTTCGAGGCAGTCTGACGCATTTTTAATATCTCTAATATGTTCCTGCACACTTTTTTTAAGGATCTTGTAGTCATTCCTATATATATATATATATATATATATATATATATATATATATATATATATATATATACACTCACTGGCCACTTTATTAGGTACACCATGCTAGTAAGGGGTTGGAACCCCTTTTGCCTTCAGAACTGCCTCAATTCTTCGTGGCAGAGATTCAACAAGGTGCTGGAAGCATTCCTCAGAGATTTTGGACCATATTGACATGATGGCATCACACAGTTGGCGCAGATTTGTCGGCTGCACATCCCTGATGCGAATCTCCCGTTCCACCACATCCCAAAGATGCTCTATTGGATTGAGATCTGGTGACTGAGGAGGCCATTTGAGTACAGTAAACTCATTGTCATGTTCAAGAAACCAATCTGAGATGATTCGAGCTTTATGACATGGCGCATTATCCTGCTGAAAGTAGCCATCAGATGTTGGGTACATTGTGGTCATAAAGGGATGGACATGGTCAGCAACAATACTCAGGTAGGCTGTGGCGTTGCAACGATGCTCAATTGGTACCAAGGGGCCCAAAGAGTGCCCAGAAAAAATTCCCCACACCATGACACCACCACCACCAGCCTGAACCGTTGATACAAGGCAGGATGGATCCATGCTTTCATGTTGTTTACGCCAAATTCTGACCCTACCATCCGAATGTCGCAGCAGAAATCGAGACTCATCAGACCAGGCAACGTTTTTCCAATCTTCTACTGTCCAATTTCGATGAGCTTGTGAAAATTGTAGCCTCAGTTTCCTGTTCTTAGCTGAGAGGAGTGGTACCCAGTGTGGTCTTCTGCTGCTGTAGCCCATCTGCCTCAAAGTTCGACGCACTGTGCGTTCAGAGATGCTCTTCTGCCTACCTTGGTTGTAACGGGTGGCAATTTGAGTCACTGTTGCCTTTCTATCAGCTCGAACCAGTCTGCCCATTCTCCTCTGACCTCTGGCATCAACATGGCATTTCCGGCCACAGAACTGCCGCTCACTGGATTTTTTTTCTTTTTCGGACCATTCTCTGTAAACCCTAGAGATGGTTGTGCGTGAAAATCCCAGTAGATCAGCAGTTTCTGAAATTCTCAGACCAGCCCTTCTGGCACCAACAATCATGCCACGTTCAAAGGCACTCAAATCACCTTTCTTCCCCATACTGATGCTCGGTTTGAACTGCAGGAGATTGTCTTGACCATGTCTACATGCCTAAATGCACTGAGTTGCCGCCATGTGATTGGCTGATTAGAAATTAAGTCTTAACACACAGTTGGACAGGTGTACCTAATAAAGTGGCCAGTGAGTGTATGTGTATATATATATATATATATATGAGCTTGCAGGGGCAGCTGGCAGAATATATCACCGCCTCTGTGTTGCAGGTGATATGATGGACAATATGGAATTTTTTTGATTTTAGATGAATCAAAAAATTCCTTGGTCCGCAATATATTTGGGCAAGCTGAACATTGGCCACATGGAAAACAACCCCATGGTGGACCTTTACTAGATGTAAAAAAGGGGTTCTTTTTAGGTGGAATATAGTGGCTACGACAGAGAATGTCACCCAAAGAGGGGGAGTTACGCCATGTGATTGATGGATATGGAGTCAATTGATGTCGTAATTCTTTATCGGTCAATAATATTGACCAATGCCTTCTGAGGATATCATTGATATCCTTCCAGTTTGAATTGAATTTGGTAATAAACCATGGCGTATAATCAGTACTGGCATTCGCTCGTTTAGAAGGTTTGTGCAGAAGCGTATCTCTATCGATATATGCTGCTCATGAAAAACCTCTATGGATATCTCTGATGTTGTATCCCCTATCCTTAAAACGACGGAATAATTCGCCTGCTTGATGGCAGAAGGTGGCTTCATCAGTACAAATGCGGCGTGCCCTCAGAAATTGGCCAATTGGTATGGAATTTTTTAATTGTGGAGGATGGGAAGATGTGTAATGTAACAATGCATTGGTGGCCGTACTTTTACGGAAAATATCCGTACAGAGTGTCCCCATCAGGGCCCTTTGAGATCAGAAGGTCTAGAAAATCGATTGTTTGTTGACTATATTTCCAAGTCAATCTGATGTTATAGTCGTTAGTGTTTAGGTGGCCTAAAAAGGTCTCGAGTTGCGACGTGGAACCCTGCCAGATGAACAAAATATCGTCAATATATCGCAGCCACGAGACAATATGATTATGACCAGGTGTGTCAAGGACCGTATCCCTCTCCCACAGCCCCAGGAAAAGGTTAGCATATGAGGGCGCACAAGCAGCCCCCATAGCAGTTCCCTGGAGCTGTAGGAAGGGGACGGTCCTTGAACACAAAGAAATTATGTGTCAAAATGAAAAGTAATAGATCCAATATGAATTGTATCAGATTGGGTTCCAAACTAATCATTTCAAGAAAAAAACTTACTGGCCTGTATCCCATGACTGTGACATATCGACGTGTACAGGGATTCCACGTCGCAAGTGACAAGCCACATACGGTATCTTTGTCCAAAACAAGACCATCTAATCTCCTGAGGACATCTGGAGAGGAAAAGAGGGAAGTGTCTGTAACAACCCTGCTGGCATGGTCAGTTAATCAGTAATGGACTTCCATTCCTATTAGACTCTTTCACTCCTGCTGTCCTCATCAGTTTATTCAGTTGCGGTGTCGCCGCCCTGTGGGGTTCAGAGTGTGACCTTCTTTTTTCTTTACCAGGTGTGTGTTACAGCTTACTATTTTACATGCATGCAATGAATATTATTGTGATACTTTTTATATCATACTCACCTTTATTATTCTTGTGACTGCTGCTGTGAATTTGATCCTCTCTTACTCCATACCTGCTCTCCCCTTTCCCCCTCCCATTATCCCCTGCCTTTTAGTGTGCGCATACCCATGATAATACTTTGTCACATTTTTTTCATGATTAATAAATTTTGCATGATTTCTAGAGATTTTGTGAGCCTCTATTTCTTATTTAGGGTTTTTTTTTTGTGTTTTGTATGATTATACTCTGAGCACTTAATTATACATCACTGTTTGGTATTTGCGATACTGTGCTCAGGTATTATATTTTAGATACTTTCCTGTTTTGCAGTTTTTTCTTTTTGGTCTAATGTATTGGTCTAGAGGCGTTTCCACCTGACTATGTGGAACAGCTTTTTGGTTTAATCTGCTATGTGTCACATGTAGCGAGATCGCTGGCGAGATCGCTGTTGCGTCACAAAATCGGTGACGCTTTAGCGATCTCGCTATGTGAGACGGGGGCTTAAGTCTTTAGACAAAGACATTCCTTAAAGACTCTATCTAAACATAGACTCCATTTTACAAGCAAGGAGATGCACATACAAAAACCAAAATGGAGTCAGGATAGATAAATATAAATCCTGCTCTCAAATATCCCAACCCTGACTTGTACTTCTCAACAACTTTATCCCTGACTTGTTTGGAGACGTTGTTGGTCTTCATGGTGTTTGGTTAGTGATGCCTCTTGCTTAATGGTGTTGGAGCCTTGGTGGCCTGTCAGAAAAGGTGAGTATATGCTGACAGACCATGTGACACTTGGGCCATGTTCACATGTTTATATGTTGTTTTTTTCTGTGTTTTTTTTTTTTATTTTTCTCCAGGCAAAACCTGCTTGAAGCTCGTTTTTTTTTCTACATTTTTGCTGCATTTTTGTTGTGTTTTGTGCATGCTGATGACCCCAAAAAAATCATGATGCAACTTTCTTAAGTTTTGTGCATGAAAAACACAGCAAAAACTGATACCTGCGTTTTTTTGCTGTGTTTTGGACTTGCCCATTTACCTGCTTCCTATGGGTGAAAAAACGCTGCAAATACGCCGAAAAAATGCTGAAAGAAGTGACATGCTGCAGTTTTCTAAATCAGTCAGGAACATAAAACTAATGTGTGTGTCAGATTTCTGAAAGCTCATAGACTTGCTGGTACTGTAAAACGCAGCTTAAAATTTGCATAAAAACACAGTAGAAAAATGCAGCGTGTGAACATAGCCTTAGATTACACATAGGTGGACTTCCTTTCACTAAGCTTGTGACTTATGAAGGTAATTGTTTACACCATAAATTTTTAGGGGCTTCATAGCAGAAGAGGTGAACACATATGTACATGCCAAATTTTAGTTATTTGATCCCATTAATGTTATTTATACCTATAATTTTCTCACTTCACCATCTTAGACTATTTGGTGCTGATGCATCACATACAAATAAGGCCGGTTTCACATTTGCGTTAAAGGCCGCAGCGTCGACCTGTGCACGGCCGCCGCTAAGCCCCGCCCCTTGCCGCGCCTCCGCCAGTAGCTCTGCCTCCGGGCGCATGACGCTGCATGCGTCATGCGTCCCCATCTTTATCACTGAGGACGCAGGCCGTGCGCATACTGCGTTTTGGCGGCGCCTGCGTCCTTTTGACGGTGCGCCGACCAGCGCCAAACGCAACCTGCTTAGCGGCGGCCGTGCGCAGGCCGACGCTGCGGCCTTTAATGCAAATGTGAAACCGGCCTAAGATTGCCAAAATATTTAAACACCGGTTGTAATGTAACAAAACATAAAAAGCCAAGGGGGTAAATACTTTTTAGAAGCCACTGTCTTGTTTAGTTAATGTAGGTAACAGATGGTTAATCATTTTAAGTTATATTTTTATTCCACTTTTACACTGATGATCTTTAGGCTATGTGCTCACGATGCGTTTTTGATGCATTTCCGTGACGTCTTTTTACGTGCATAAATGGTCCAAAAATGCAATGTAATACTAAAGCAAGGTAATGCAATGACAATCCTGAAGTGTTGTGCACATGATTCGTAAATTTCCGTCCGTATTTGCAGCATTTTATTTTCTGTAGCATGTCAATTCTTTTTGCGTTTCTGCAGCATTTTTGACTCATTGACTTCAATTGAGTTAGTGAAATCTGCAGCAAAAACGCAGGTGTAAAAAGGTTTGCGTCTTTGCTGCGTATTTACTGCTTATTTGCTGCCAAAAGCGCTGCGAATTGTCAAAGGAAATGATGTCAGAAGGAGGAAGAGCATGTTGGCGGAGAATGTGTGTGTTGGCAGAGAATGTTTGGGTTGGAGGAGAATGTGTGTGTGTGTGAGTGGAGAATGTGTGAGCGGAGAATGTGTGTGTGTGTGTGTGTGTGTGCGGAGAGTGTGTGTGAGTGGAGAATGTGTGAGCGGAGAATGTGTGTGTGTGTGTGAGCGCAGAATGTGTGTGTGTGTGTGTGTGTGCGGAGAGTGTGTGTGAGTGGAGAATGTGTGTGTGTGCGGAGAATATGTCCCTGTGTGTGAGCGCAGAATGTGTGTGTGTGTGTGTGTGTGCGGAGAGTGTGTGTGAGTGGAGAATGTGTGAGTGAGCGGACAATGTGTCCCTGTGTGTGAGCGCAGAATGTGTGTGTGTGTGTGTGTGTGAGCGGAGAATGTGTGCATCTGTCTCTCTGGCGTCATCTGATGGGACTACTACTCCCATCTGGCTCCGTCTTTTGTCACATATAACAGACACAGCATGAGCCAATGATGGGAGAATATACATACTCACCGAACACCTACTCCCCGACACCCGCTTCTCCTGCAAACAATCAAAAATAATAAAAAAAACATATACTCCCTGTCCGCCATTGTCCAATTAATACCGAGTGTCACACGTCGATCTCACCCGGCCGCCAGCGATATACTGACAGGAGGTAATCGCTTCCCCAGTGTATCACAGCCGCCGTGAGAGTTCAAGCAGCGGTGCGGTAAGTGAGAGCACTGGAGCTGTTGAACTCAGGTGAACTCTCACGGCAGCGCAGTGATACACTGCAAGAGCGATTACCTCTTCTCAGTGTATTGCCGGAGGCCGGGTAGAGCAGTCACATTTCCCAAAGTGACTGTTGTACAGGTGAGATCGCCGTGGGACACTCTGTATTAAATGGACTATGTCGGAAAGGATAGTATTATATGTTTGTTTATTATTTTTTGATTGTTTGGAAGAGACAAGGGCGTCGGAGATTAGGCATCGAGTAAGTATGGTAAATTTAGATTCAATAAAGGAGTCTGATTATTTCAAATAAAGGACTTTATTCTAGGTGTCTGTGTTTTATACAATATCACTGTAGGGTTAGCAATTGGTAGGTGTCTTATTGATGCCTCTCCATTACTAACCTGTGTGCTTGATGTCACCTGACATTACAAAGGCAACATCAACCACACAAATATGAAGCCTACTTGCCAATGCTACAGGGCAAGTGGGAAGAGTGAGGTTAAGTGCCTGAATTGGCACATCTGTAAGATGCACCATTTCTGGGGTGGTTGAGAGCTGATGTTTTTAGCCTGGGGGAGGTGCCAATATCCATGGCCCCTTCCCATGCTATTAATATCAGACTGCAGCTGTCTGCCTAGCCTTTGCTGGTTCAAATTTACAGGGGGATCCTGTGTAATTTTTTTTTCTGAGGTTCCCCTGTAAACTAGCCAGTAAAGGCTAGTCAAACAGCTGTGAACTGATATTAATAGCCTGGGAACCTTTCATGTCTATTGGCTTCTTCCCAGAATAACAACATCAGCATTCAGCCATCCCTCTGCTGGTTATGAAAATTATGTGGGAGCCCATGCAATTTTTTTTTTTTTTTTAAATAAACAGATATTGCGTTTCATGCAGATTTCTGGCAGATGCTGTTTTGTTACAGCATATGTAGGTTAATTCTGTTAATGCTCCTACATAGGCTGGTGACTGTGTGTGCGTGTGTGTGTCTTTAACTTTTTATGTAATGTTTTATTAATGAGGGTATCTGGCTGACACCTGTCATTACTAAACCCCGTGCTTGGTATTACATACACATTATATATATATATATATATATATATATATATATGAAAAAGAATAGGTTGAACAAGGAAATGACATCACAATTTTTTTTTTTATAATATATATTTAGCTCTATGAATTTACAAAAACGCATGAAAAAAACGCATTAAAAACTCAAGTACCGTGTATACTCGCGTAAAAGTTGAGATTTTTAGCCTATTTTTTTTGGGCTGAAAGTTTTTTTGGGCTGAAAGTCCCCCTCTCGGCTTATACGCGAGTCATATACCAGGGGTCGGCGGGGGGAGGGGAAGCAGGGGTGCAGACATCATACTTACCCCCCGGCACGTCTCTGCAGCCCCCCCACTTCTCGCGGTCTCCGGCTCCTTCCTTCAGCGGTCACGTGGTACCGCTCATTAAAGACATGAATATGCACATATTCATGTCTTTAATGAGCGGTACCACGTGACTGCTGAAGGAAGGAGCCTGAGACTTGGAGAAGTGGGCTGCAGTGACTGGGCCAGGAGGGGGTAAGTATATGCAATATTTACTTGTCCCCAGTCCATTGCTGCACGCTACTCTGTCCTCTACGTCCTCTGTCTGTGATGTTCAGGTCAGAGGACGCGGTGACGTAGTTAGTGCGTGACGCGTCCTCTGCCTGAATGTCACTGACAGAAGGACCTGGAAGAGACAGAGCGGCAGCGATGGACCGAGGACAGGTGAATATAGCCAGTGCCGGGGTCCTGACCAGCGGTGACACTGGCACCTGTCCCTCGCCTGCTCAGGGCCCCGGCAACTGGCCCCCAGCGACGGAGAGGTGAGTATGTCATTTTTTATTTTACTTGCAGCAGCGTATGGGGGCATAAACTATGGAGCATCTTATGGGGGCAGCATATGGGGGCATAAACTATGTAGCATCTTATGGGGACAGCATATGAGGGCATAAACTATTGAGCATCTTATGGGGGCATAAACTATGGAGCATCTTACGGGGGCACCATATGGGGCATGAACTATGGAGCGTCTTACGGGGGCAGCATATGGGGGCATAAACTATGGAGCATCTTATGGGGACAGCATATGGGGGCATTAACTATGGAGCAGCATATGGGGCATAAACTATGGAACATCTTATGGGGGCAAAATCTATGGAACATCTTATGGGGGCAGCATATGGGGGCATAATCTATGGAGCATCTTATGGGGCATAGTCTATGGAGAATTTTATGGAGGCATAATCAATGGAGCATCTTATGGGGCAGCATATGGGGGCATAATCTATGGAGCATTTTATGGGGCATAATCTATGGAGCACTTTATGGGCAGTATATGGGGCATAATCTAGGAGCATCTTATGGGGGCATTATTAACCTTTGTGCAGCATTATATGGGGTGTATTTTGTATGGAGCATCTTATGGGGCCATCATGAACTGTATGGAGCATTATATGGGGCTCTTGATTCAATGTGGAAATTCAGAAACATTTAACCTACTGATGTCTCAATTAATTTTACTTTTATTGGTATCTATTTTTATTTTTGAAATTTCCAGCAGCTGCTGCATTTTCCACCCTAGGCATATTATACGTGAGTCAATAAGTTTTCCCAGTTTTTTGTGGCAAAATTAGGGGGGTCAGCTTACACACGGGTCGGCTTATACACGAGTATATACAGTATTTTCCACTGCGTTTTTCTGCGAAGAGATGCAGAAACATTGCAGAAATTTCTGCAAGCAAATACGCAACGTGTGCACATAGCCTTAGTGTTAAAGAATAATGATTCTGATTACTTATTTGTTTCAATGCAGTATTGCTTATCAGTGTAAATCTAAGCATACGCCTCATAGGTCTCTTCTGATGGCAGGCTGGGGGCCTTTGTTAGACCATAGACTTCCAAAGCAAACCTGTGAATATGTGCCACAGATGGGGTAACTACGAGGGCTTCCTTTCTTTTGTTTAAACCCTTGCATGTTGGGTGCTGTCCCTTTAAGGGTCAATCTCCATGGAATAATGCACCCGAGTTATTAAGCCTGAAAAGCCAACCAGGGGGCACCATGAGCGCAATAAAGGGCTAATGACAACAATGCAGAGCCCCATAAGATGGATCATATGGAGACACAAAGCAGGAACATAGTCACCAGGACTGCGGGCAACCCAGGAATGAGGGGCGGTGGAGCAAGGAGGGAGAGGGAAGCAATACCTCATGCGTATCGACATCAGGTTGCCCGCAGTCCTGGTGACTATGTACCTGCTATATGATCCATTTTTTGGGGCTCTGCATTGTTGTCATTAGCCCCTGGTTGGCTTTTCAAGCTTTATAACTCCGGTGCATTATTCCATGGAGATTGACCCTTAAAGGGACAGCACCTTCTGTTGCTATTACCTTACTAAGGCTCTCTTCTTTCTCTGTTCGCAGTCGTTGGGCCAGCCACTTAGATTAGGATGTTGTCCCAGTTTATGTTTTGTGAATGTAGTTTATTTCTTCTGTTCCATTTATATTATACTAGCTGAAGAGCCCGGCGCTGCCCGGGCATACAATAGTAACTAACTATGGTTAGTTATAACAAATTATAATGATTATATCTACACTTACTGGCCACTTTATTAGGTACACCATGCTAGTAACGGGTTGGACCCCCTTTTGCCTTCAGAACTGCCTCAATTCTTCGTGGCAGAGATTCAACAAGGTGCTGGAAGCATTCCTCAGAGATTTTGGACCATATTGACATGATGGCATCACACAGTTGGCGCAGATTTGTCGGCTGCACATCCCTGATGCGAATCTCCCGTTCCACCACATCCCAAAGATGCTCTATTGGATTGAGATCTGGTGACTGAGGAGGCCATTTGAGTACAGTGAACTCATTGTCATGTTCAAGAAACCAATCTGAGATGATTCGAGCTTTATGACATGGCGCATTATCCTGCTGAAAGTAGCCATCAGATGTTGGGTACATTGTGGTCATAAAGGGATGGACATGGTCAGCAACAATACTCAGGTAGGCTGTGGCGTTGCAACGATGCTCAATTGGTACCAAGGGGCCCAAAGAGTGCCAAGAAAAAATTCCCCACACCATGACACCACCACCACCAGCCTGAACCGTTGATACAAGGCAGGATGGATCCATGCTTTCATGTTGTTTAAGCCAAATTCTGACCCTACCATCCGAATGTCGCAGCAGAAATCGAGACTCATCAGACCAGGCAACGTTTTTCCAATCTTCTACTGTCCAATTTCGATGAGCTTGTGCAAATTGTAGCCTCAGTTTCCTGTTCTTAGCTGAGAGGAGTGGTACCCGGTGTGGTCTTCTGCTGCTGTAGCCCATCTGCCTCAAAGTTCGACGCACTGTGCGTTCAGAGATGCTCTTCTGCCTACCTTGGTTGTAACGGGTGGCAATTTGAGTCACTGTTGCCTTTCTATCAGCTCGAACCAGTCTGCCCATTCTCCTCTGACCTCTGGCATCAACAAGGCATTTCCGGCCACAGAACTGCCGCTCACTGGATTTTTTTTCTTTTTCGGACCATTCTCTGTAAACCCTAGAGATGGTTGTGCGTGAAAATCCCAGTAGATCAGCAGTTTCTGAAATACTCAGACCAGCCCTTCTGGCACCAACAATCATGCCACGTTCAAAGGCACTCAAATCACCTTTCTTCCCCATACTGATGCTCGGTTTGAACTGCAGGAGATTGTCTTGACCATGTCTACATGCCTAAATGCACTGAGTTGCCGCCATGTGATTGGCTGATTAGAAATTAAGTCTTAACACACAGTTGGACAGGTGTACCTAATAAAGTGGCCAGTGAGTGTATATACATATATAAAGCTGAGTGTAGAGCCCCACCCATTCCGCATAGCCACATTCACTGTAATATCCCACATCATCCCGTCAGCCAGAGCTACCGGACTACCCGTAATATCCCACATCATCCCGTCAGCCAGAGCTACCGGACTACTACCCATAATATTCCACATTATCCCATCAGTCAGAGCCACCGGACAACTACCACTAATATCCCCCATCATCCCGTCAGCCTGGAGTCAGAGCCAGAGCACTGAGTGGATTTGCCCTGACTTCCATACCAATGATCCCTTTAATAGAAGCCTGGGGTGAGAATCAGAGCACTGAGGGATTTACCCTAACTTCCATACCGGAGATCCCTTTAAGAGAGGCCTGGGGTTAGTACCAAAGCATAGAGTGGATTTTCCCTCACTTCCGTACCGAGGATCCCTTTAAGAGGGGACTTGGGTCAGAAACAGAGCGCTGAGTTGCTTTTCCCTAACTTCCTTACCGGGGATCCCTGTAATGCTAGTTTCACATTTGCGCTTTATAGCGCAGCGACGGCCTGCGCACGGCCGCCGCTAAGCCCCGCCCCTGCCGGCTCCCTGCCCGCCCCTTCTGGTCATCGCCGCCTTCTAGCGCACATGGGCGCTTGCGATCTGCGCACCCTATCTTTAGCATAGGGTGCGCAGGCCGTGCGCTAGCAGGATTTTGCCGTGCGCTGCGCACCTTTGAAGGTGCGCCGTGCGCACCGAAATGCAACATGCTGCGTTCGGCGCACACGGGCGCACCTTCAAAAGTGCGCAGCGCACGGGAAAATCCTGCTAGCGCACGGCCAGCGCGCGATCTGCGCACCCTATGCTAAAGAAAGGGTGCGCAGATCGCAAGCTCCCATGTGCGCTAGAAGGCGGCGATGACCGGAAGGGGCGGGCAGGGAGCCGGCAGGGGGCGGGGCTTAGCGGCGGCCGTGCGCAGGCCATCGCTGCGCTATAAAGCGCAAATGTGAAACTAGCCTAAGAGAGCCTGGGATCAGAACCAGAGCGCTGAGTGGATTTGCCCTGACTTGCATACCAATGATCCCTTTAATAGAACCCTGGGGTCAGAATCAGAGGGCCAAGGGATTTGCGCTAACTTCTATACAGGAGATCCCTTTAAGAGAGCCAGGGGTCAGTACCAGAGCATTTGAAGGCAATTGCCCTGACTTCCATACCGGGGATTCCTTTAAGAGAGGCCTGGGGTCAGAATTAAAGCGCTGGATGGATTTGCCCTGACTTCCATACCAGAGAACCCTTTAAGAAGGGCCTGGGGTCAGTACCAAAGCGCAGAGTGGATTTGCCCTAAATTCCATACCAATTATCCCTTTAAGAGACCTTGGGGTCAGAACCACAGAGCTGAGTGGAACTGTCCTAACTTCCATACCGAGGATCCCTTTAAGAGAGGCCTGTGGTCAAAACCAAAGCCCTGGATGGATTTGCTCTGACTTCCATACCAATGATCCCTTTAAGAGGGAAGATGTGCCTACGGGATGGATGATGTGTGATGGGTATATGAGCACGGGAGGGGGGATTCATTTCTGTCATGTGCTCTCTGCTCCTTTCAGGGGGGCAGACAGTGGCTGGGAGCTTATGTTCCCAGGGATGCTATATTTCTCCCACCATGTCAGTGTCTACTGAGGTGTTGTCAAGTGGAAAAACTGTTGGTTATAGCAACCAATCACAGCTCAGCTTCTTTTAACCAGCTCTGGTGAAATGAGAGATGCTTAGTGATTGTTTGCAAGGAAAACTGTTGTTCATAGAAACCAATCACAGCTCAGCTTCTTTTGAACAGCTCTGGTGAAATGAAAGATGCTTCGTGATTGGTTGGTGATACACACACACACACACACACACACACACATTCATTTTTTTATATAGAGATTGATATTTAAAGGGACAGCTCCCTTCATTATACCACTTTCTTCCAGGTACAGTTGTAGCCAAAAGTATTGACACCCCTGCAATTCTGTCAGATAATACTCAGTTTCTTCCTGAAAATGATTGCAAACACAAATTCTTTGGTATTATTATCTTCATTTAATTTGTCTTAAATGCAAAAAGCAAAACATTGATCATTTCACACAAAACTCCAAAAATGGGCCAGACAAAAGTATTGGCACCCTCAGCCTAATACTTGGTTGCACAACCTTTAGCCAAAATAAGTGCGACCAACCGCTTCCGGTAACCATCAATGAGTTTCTTACAATGCTCTGCTGGAATTTTAGACCATTCTTCTTTGGCAAACTCCAGGTCCCTGATATTTGAAGGGTGCCTTCTCCAAACTGCCATTTTTAGATCTCTCCACAGGTGTTCTATGGGATTCAGGTCTGGACTCATTGCTGTCCACCTTAGAAGTCTCTAGTGCTTTCTCTCAAACCATTTTCTAGTGCTTTTTGAAGTGTGTTTTGGGTCATTGTCCTGCTGGAAGACCCATGACCTCTGAGGGAGACCCAGCTTTCTCACACTGGGCCCTACATTATGCTGCAAAATTTGTTGGTAGTCTTCAGACTTCATAATGCCATGCACACGGTCAAGCAGTCCAGTGCCAGAGGCAGTAAAGCAACCCCAAAACATCAGGGAACCTCTGCCATGTTTGACTGTAGGGGCTGTGTTCTTTTCTTTGAATGCCTCTTTTTTTTCTCCTGTAAACTCTATGTTGATGCCTTTGCCCAAAAAGCTCTACGTTTGTCTCATCTGACCAGAGAACATTCTTCCAAAACGTTTTAGGCTTTTTTAGGTAAGTTTTGGCAAACTCCAGCCTGTTTTTTTTTATGTCTCGGGGTAAGAAGTGGGGTTTTCCTGGGTCTCCTACCATTCAGTACCTTTTCATTCAGACGCCGACGGATAGTACGGGTTGACACTGTTGTACCCTCGGACTGCAGGGCAGCTTGAACTTGTTTGGATATTAGTTGAGGTTCTTTATCCAACATCCGCACAATCTTGCGTTGAAATCTCTTGTCAATTTTTCTTTTCCGTCCACATCTAGGGAGGTTAGCCACAGTGCCATGGGCTTTAAACTTCTTGATGACACTGCGCACGGTAGACACAAGAACATTCAGGTCTTTGGAGGTGGACTTCTAGCCTTGAGATTGCTCATGCTTCCTCACAATTTGGTTTCTCAAGTCCTCAGACAGTTCTTTGGTCTTCTTTCTTTTCTCCATGCTCAATGTGGCACACACAAGGACACAGGACAGAGGTTGAGTCAACTTTTAATCCATGTCAACTGGCTGCAAGTGTGATTTAGTTATTGCCAACACCTGTTAGGTGTCACAGGTAAGTTACAGGTGCTGTTAATTACACAAATTAGAGAAGCATCACATGATTTTTCGACCAGTGCCAATACTTTTGTCCACCCTCTTTTTTTATGTTTGGTGTGGAATTATATCCAATTTGGCATTAGGACAATTCTTTTTGTGTTTTTTCATTTAAGACAAATTAAATGAAGATAATACCAAAGAATTTGTGTTTGCAATCATTTTCAGGAAGAAACTGAGTATTATCTGACAGAATTGCAGGGGTGTCAATACTTTTGGCCACAACTGTACTTAGGGTCTTCTCAGGGATTGTTTTTGTATATATGCATGCTGTATGTTCAGAATTGTACTATATGTTGCTCGGGGTTATCCACACGAAGGACTTATCTGCTGGTTTCTTATTTTGTCACATGCTATATTCCATTACTCAGGGGCTTGTGGTTTCTTTGACCCATACCATGGTCTTTGTAATCATATACTGCATGTGGGGGAGATTGGTTTGTTTATAATTGTGTTTTTAATGTTCCATTGTTAATAAAGTTTTCCTATTTTACACAAATATTGCGGTGTGCATACCCTTCGGTGGTGTCTTTTCTTGTTCTGGTTAACTGCTCTTTCACCACTGCCATTTGCACCCACTTAGTGTTTATATCGCGTGTAATGTGTGGTGCGCCTGATACCAATTATATTATTATATACTACCACACTGACTTGCACATTGGTCAGTGTGCTGTGCTTATGCTGTCAGTTTTGTATATGGACAGCATGCAGAAGTTTAATAACCTCATTGGAATTAGCCCTAGGGGTGATGGTACTGGTATGAGTTCTAAGCCCGTGCCACCTCTGTTCTGTACTTTCAAAGCACCACTCTACCGGGGGTTTTCAGTGCAGGAGTGGTGCTTAAAATGTAAGTCCCATTTTTATACTCGCCTCCCAGCGTCTTCACCTTTTACAGACGCCACTCCAATCCTGTAGCGCCATCTTGTGCTCCTGACTTGTGACTGTCCAGAATTCAGAAGTTACATCACAAGAGCTCAATGCAATGTGAGCCACAACGCGTTTCTCATAGAGATGTATTGGAAAGTGACCTCCGACGCACTCCATGAAACCCTGGAGCTGCCGGCAGGTGAGTATGAGACAAGGGGAATTATATTTGAAGCACAACTCCAGCGGGGCAATAATGGAAAAAAACACTGGAGTGGTGCTTTAAGGAATGGTGCAGGAAATCCTTTTTGTCCGTGTTTTGAAAGTACAGCACTGTGCTGGAAGGGCTTTTAAATAATGCACAAAGTGTATAAGTTACGATCCTCCTACAATACCTTTTAGCGTATAATGCAAATGTGAAGAGTGCCTAATGTCAATTGGAGAGGCACACACATGCTTTGATGCTCAGTAAATCACTGAATGTGACCCAGAATTCTTTCTCAAGAAAAGAATACTTGCTGTAAAAAACAGATCATAAATCTACTGATTTGATTTGAAACAGTGGAAGACTAGGAAGGCTGAAGGTCAAGAAAATGATTAATTAGGTGGTTACATTCTCTCTTTAAACAAATTAAGGACTGCAGATATGCCAGGGGCGAGAAGCACAGCACAGAAGAGAATCTCATCAGCCTATAAAACTGGATAGATCATCAAAAAGAAATTGAAGCAGAACTTTTAATTACAGTGAATGGCTTCAGTCAAAATCCTTATGTTTAATTGTCACTAGCAAAGAATCCACTGAGGACATGGAGTACACATATTCCTTTGAGTCATGGGAACTCTTTTAACGGTTTAGCACCCTAAAACTTTCCAGGAAAGAGACAAACTTTTTTACATATCTAGATTAGAAAGCTAATTTTCATATACGCGATTAGGAAATTCTGAATTAATAGAGGGGATCCTCTTTTCAGGATTCTCAATAGATGGCCAGAATGGAAAATTACCAAGAGAACATGTCGCTGTGGGGTAATATTAGTTCCTGTATTACCCAGGTAGCTCTCGTTATTTCAATAGATGCTGTATAATGCTCTGTCTCTGCATTTTGTGGTACTGGAAGAAAAAAGAGGTCTTCCTGCCAGGTTTCCCCTAAGATTATTGGTGTCTGGTGTGACAGAGTCACTTGTAATGTAATAGAGGGGAGATGTGTTTCACTATGCCTAATGGCGTCAGTGATATAAAATCCGGAGTTATATTTCTTCCAGCACAGTAAGTGTTGCAAGGGTTAAGTTAATGTATGTTATGGGCTGCTTTTTAGAGGGACATTCATAAAGCAGGTGGGAGAGTGTCCCCCCCATATCTCCACCGGCTCCGGCACCACTCTGTGCTGACAGGACCTTGGTGATGTCACAGTGATCAGTCACGTGGTTGAGGAGTCACATGGTCTGAGCTTAAATGGCTGAAGGAAAGAGCTTTCAGTGTGTGCATCTGGAGAAGGAGCGCTCCAGGAAAGTGCTGCATGGACTTGTGAAGCTGAACAGGACTGTTCTGCTACCATTTTGTTTTGTTTTCCTGTTTTGCCCAAAGGGCTGTATTTTCTTCACCACACCTGGGTTTATGCTGCCTACAATAAACCAAAGGAAGTTCTTAAAGCCACAGTGTACCCGTGTCTACCTCCGTGTGCAGTTGAGTGTGCTGATCTACCACACTGGATAGATGACACTTTGTATTTTAGTGGTTTTCTTGTTCCCTGACTGCAGCTTTGTTTAACAAAAAAACAAATGTGCTTTTCTTACCCTTCCTCAATCAAATGCTGAGTCCACCTTTTTCATCAGAATGTCATCTGAATTTCATCCAAGTTTGGCCTCCATCATCCAGGAAAAACGGACAAGTGTTGCACTATTTCTTTAAAGAAAATCAGACCTTGATTGACAACTAGGAATGCACCTGTAATGAACTACCCAGAAATTTGTGTAGGAAGTTCTACAATAGCCATCCTTTGCCATTCTGAATCTATTATATTGTTGTTTGCAGAGAATGGTACCTATTATGGAGGACAAAGATAGAAGCTGATCAGAGAAGGGTCATTGGGCCTGTCATCTACTCCCCCAAGTGGATTTTGTCATTTTATGTAAAAGATTTGGTAATTATATGTGAACCTAGATGGTGGCCCGATTCTAACGCATCGGGTATTCTAGAATATGTATGTAGTTTATTTGTGAACTACATCGCGCTGTGAATGAGGCTGTGTGCACACGTAGCTTTTTTTGCGTTTTCATGGCGCTTTTCTGCGGCGGAATCGCTGCAAAAACGCCAAAAAAACCCCGCATCCCATGCAATCCTATGGGATTCCACAATGCTGTGCTAATGCTGCGGATTTTACCGCTGCGGAATCGCATCGCGGTAAAATCTGCAGTATGCTCATTCTTTGTGCGGAATCGCGGCGATTCCGCACCCATAGGATTGCATTGAAACGCTCATTTTACGCATGTGACTATGCCCACCATGCGTAAAATGAGCGCTCAATGTGCTGATGGTACCCGCGGGCTGGAGGAGAGGAGACTGTCCTCCAGACCCTGGGTACCATAATCCTGTTAAAATTAGAATAAAAATAAAATATAGTCATATACTCACCTTCCGATGGCCCCGGGACTCCTTCCCGCCTCTCACCACGTGCCCGGCACCTTCCGGTCCCAGTAATGCTTTGCGCGAAATACCGTTGATGACGTTGCACTCTCGCAAGCGTGACGTCATCTCCGGTCCTTCGCACTAAGCATTACTGGGACCGGAAAATGCCTGGCGCACCGCGGAGGAGATTGGGCCCGTCGGAAGGTGAGAATAACCTTTTTTTTTTTTTTTTTTTTTTTTTTTCTATTTTTATTATTTTGTACATTCTATCTTTTACTATTTATGCTGCATAGGCAGCATCAGTAGTAAAGAGTTGGGCAAATCTGTGCGGCAGGAGATGACCCACGGCAACCGTCGGGAGATCAGCGGCTAAGGCCTCAGATCTCCCGACAGTAGCGGTGGCGCGCATCGTTTGAATTCCGCTCCAATTTGCGGCCAGACTGTGCCTGTCGCTGATTGGTTGCGGCCGGCCGGGCATGACCAATCAGCGATGCAGGATTTCCATTACAAACAGACAGAATTAGACGTGTGTAATATATATATATATATATATAATATATCTCAAATAAATGACTGTGCATCTGAACAGATCGTATGAGTATGCCACAGGCAATCTAACGTCTTTTGGTTAGACATTATTCAGACATCCGTGAACCATGTACACATAATGGTTCTATGGAACAGTTCACATGTGTGTTTTTTTGAGGACCAATTGGTCCTCAAAACATCACGGTGACATGTCCATTTTTGATCTGCGTTAAAGTTAACCATGCAAGTCTATGGGCCCATGAAAATCATGTATAGCATAAGGGTACAATCAGTGTTCTGTCCTTGATTAACACTGTATTGACTAGGAGAAATTTTGTAATTTATTTATCGAAACATGAAAAACACTGATGGTAAAAACTGACACACTGACTAACGCTGATGAAAATCAGATGAGAATCACTAATTAATTTGCCCATGTATGATAAAATTTATGGATGTCTGAATGACGTCTTTGAATGTTAACTGGGTCTTTGCCACATGCAAATTGTTGATGATAGGGTGTCGCTGTCAAAATTTAGCTTTGTTGGGATTTATACTCTGCCATTACAGACTTTCATTTGTACATCTGTCACTGTAACATAGGAGGGAAAGGGACCATAGCACTGCCTCCATGTCAGTTGGTAGAATTCCAAAGACCTTTGGATAAATTATATCATAGCTGTCCACAAGACTTTTACTTCCTAGAGAAACATTGAGGACAGGCAAAGCTCTTTTTGATAAGTTGCTATAGAGCCCTAGCCTAAGGGTACCGTTACACTTAAAGATGCACCAGCGATCCCGACAATGATACAACCTTGTCAGGATCGCTGGTGCATCGCTACATGATCGCTGGTGAGCTGCCAAACAGGCAGCTTCACCAGCGATCAGCACCAGCGAGGATGCTGGTATCTAAGGTAAATATTGGGTTACTAAGTGGCGCTTGTCACTTAGTTACCCGATGTGTACCTTAGAAACCTGCGTGCTGGCGCCGGGAGCTGCGAGCACGAAGGTTTCTAAGGTACACATCAGGTAACTAATTGACACGCGCGCTGCTTAATAACCCGATATTTACCTTAGATACCTTAGATACCTTAGATACCAGCTCCCAGCGCCTGCTTAGAGCGCTGGGAGCCACTCTGATCAAAAAACGATCAAAAAATGGCCCAGGACAATAGTGCATGATCAGCTATACCCGGCGGGGGGGGGGGTCGCTGTTCCCCGTCACACACAGCGATCTCGCTGGCGAGATCGTTGTGGCGTCACAAAATCAGTGATCTCGCTAGCGAGATCGCTGTGTGTGATGGGGCCTTAAGTGGTGATTTTACTAGGATTGGCAGGGTGGCTTATCAGTTTTTCAATCATCTCATAGAGTAAGTCGTTTCAGTGTTGGCCATGTGATCGTGCTCCATGTGACTGAATGCTATTGTACAGAGTGACAGATGATTCTACTATTGGGGTGTTATGTCAAGAGATGATGATTGACAAAGCGATTTGTATATGTCTTATTCGTATATCTTTGTAGTTGTGTTTAACCATGTTCTGATCACAGTTTTGATAAAAGGAATCCTTTTGTACTATTTTTCAGTAATTTACGACGAGTCTTGACAGAGCGCTTTAGATTACAACTGAACTATCTGATGTTATAACCTAAAGAAATGACCCAAAAGTAACAGCTAGTGTCTCACAAAATACGCTTACTGAAGGTGTAGAGAAATCATCCAAAAGTTTCACCAACTGCTCCATGTAGCATTAATTTTACATGTGGACAAATGAGAATGTTTCAGAATCCGTAGACTACTTATTCTGTTGTGGAAATGTCACACATGTCCACCGCTCAATGTATATGGGAAAATTCCGTGGTTAAGTTGCAGCAATATCTCACACATTTTTGCTGCTTTTGTGGATGTAATTCGCAGTTTGTCAGTTCTTTGAGGATTTTATTGCGGATTTAATTTTTGCAATGCTTGGGGAGGAATCTATATCCAGGGTATTGGGAAGCTAAAGTGTATAGGAACACGAGAAGAAGAAAGTTCGTTCAGCACACCGGCATAAATGAAAAAAACTTTATTAGGCTAATATGCCATATTGAAATGCAAAAAGGTGTTTTTTGCATTTCAATATGGCATATTAGCCTAATAAAGTTTTTTTCATTTATGCCGGTGTGCTGAACAAACTTTCTTCTTCTTGTGCTCACCAGCGAATTCGTGCACCCACTTGTGGATTAAAGAACTCAGCCCAAAGTGGTTCTCATTTGGATGCGATGCAAGCTCCCAGTCCTCCCTCTCCTGTATAGGAACACGCTAACCAGACAAACAAGTGAAGACTATGAGGGATAAATAAAGATAACCATACAAAATGCACACACTAAACAATTCAGTAGCGCACAGGAGAGTTAAAGGAAGGAGAAACCAAATAAGAGAGGATGAGTATGTGCACACAGTTAAAACTCCAAGCAATAATCTCCTGAACAAACTTCAAAAACACTAATTCCAACCACAAACTACACTTCCAACTCCAGAACCAGGTAGTAAGAACTAACACTGGCAATCCCTAAGTGCCAGAGGCGAGCATATATAACGGAGTGGCCAACACTGAACAGGTGAGACAATCCAAATAGGAAAGCTCCAGGAGCTTCAACTGAACCATTTAACCCTTGTACTGCTAGCAAGGAAAAACCTGTACTGCCTAATATGATGAAGTATTTCTAACCAGTGCAGAAGTTTGTGAAACCAGACAATGCAGTATTATGGCCCCTCTCTGTTACGTTATCCTTGTGACAGTATTCCCTCTTCGGAACCTCAGGGCCGGGTTTATCAGGGTGTGTCGTGTGAAAACATCAGACCAACCTGACCGCATGGACATCAGATGCTGGTACCCACATTCCCTTTTTAGGACAGTAACCCTTCCATTGTATCAGATACTGAATAGCTCGACGAACCATGTGAGAATCGATAATCTTAGCAATGAAAAATTCTCAATTCCCATCAACAGTGACTAGGGAAGGTGGTGGTGGAGATGGTTCAGAGGAAGCAATTTTTTTTTAATAGAGATCGGTGAAACACATGATGGATTCTAATAGCGGGTGGCAAAGCAAGGTGAAACGCTACTGATTGACAACGGTCACAATCTTATAGGGAACGATGAACCTGGGACCCAGTTTCCAAGAAAGAACCTTCAACTTAATGTTCTTTGAGAACAACCACAACAAATCAATAACAGACAGGTCCAGACCCACCAAACGTCTCTGACCAGCCACACTTTATACTTGGACACCTTGCCACACTGATGAAATAGATGAAGAAAACCATTATTCCTCAGGTACTCCTGAAGAATGATCCCTATTAACGGAGCAGATCTAATGATGAAATCCAAATGCCTCGAAGAACGAGGACTTGCCAGTAAACTCATGACAACGGTTTTTCACTGCAAATTTAGCTAGAGGTAAGTAAATTTGTGTCAAGGTCTTTGCGTTAGGTAAAGCGTATAGCCTAATGAAATGAGACATCTTGCTGAATCTGTACACCGCTACCAAGATTAGGCTAGGTTCACATTGCGTTAACCCAGCCCATTCAACGCATAGCGTTGACGGGCTGCTTTAACTGTATAGCATAACGCAATCGCGTTATGCTATACCCGCTAGCACAGGTGATTCATCTGCGCTAGCGGTGATGGAGCCTCAGACGCTGCAGCCCGCGTCCGAGGCTCTGTCACTGAATGACAGCACATTGCGAACGCATGCCACTTTACGGCATGCGTTGCGATGCGCCCGACAATGGGGGTCAATGGCAGTGTTAACGGACTGCGTTACACCGCGTTATGCCGCGGTGTAACGCAGTCGGTCTAACGGACTGCCATAACGCAATGTGACGCCGGCCTTACAGTATTACCTGAAGATACAGGTAGATCAGTGATGAAATCTACCTGCAAATGAGTCCCAAGGTATACTGGGAATAGCCAATGGTTGAAGTTCCCCAGACGGATGAGTATGAGGGGTCTTATAATGCGCACAAACACTGCAGGCAGCTACATACTCCCGAACATCCTGGTGTACCCCAGATCACCAAAAATGCCCAGTAAGGAGATCTGTGGTGGCTTTACTACTGGGATGGCCAGCCAAGACCGATTCATGATGTTCGCTTAAAACTGTAAGCCGAGGATTCACAGGAACAGTTTGCCTAAAGATCAGGCAGTAGGGGCTTCCCCTTGAGCCTCTACAACCTTCCTCTCCAGATCAGAACATATAGCTGCAATAACTACCCCTTTCTGTAATATAGTAACCAGTTCACTTTTATGTCCACCTAAAGGAAAACAATGAGATAACCCATCCACCTTAATATTCTTATTCCCTGGCCTATACATGACAAAAAAGCTAAATCTAGTGAAGAACTTAAATCTTGTCTGTCTAGGTATCAGATGCTTAGCAGATTTTTATGATCGGTGATTACCATGACCCGATGTACTGCCCCCTACAAAAAAATGTTGCCACTCTTTAAAAGCCGACATTATTGTCAAGAGTTCCCTATTACCAATGTCATAGTTTTTCTCAGCGGATGATAGTTTCTTTGAAAAGTATGCACATGGACGCCATTTACTTCGAGACTCACCCTGCAACAATACTGCTCCCAATTCAGACGTGTCAACCTCTGCAATGAATGGCTGAGTGACGTCAGGCTGTATAAGAATCGACGTGGAAGCAAAATATTTCTCTATCAAATGCCTCACTGGCCGGACTGAACCATTTGGAAAATTCGTCCCTTTCCTGGTCAGATCCGTCAGAGGTTTGGTCACTTTCAAAAAGTTTTTGATGAACTTATGGTAGTAGTTGGTGAAACCTAACAACCTTTGTAAAGCCTTTAAGTCCTTTAAGACAATCCCAATCCAGTACCACCCGAAATTTCATCGGATCCATGTGAAAACCGGTGGATGATAAGTTTTAACCCAGAAAAGGAATCTCCTGAACCGAAAACATACATTTCTCTGGTTTTACAAATAATTTGTTGCTCAGTATCTGTAAGACCTGCCAGACGTGTCTGATGTGATTTGAGTTCATGTGAATAAATCAATATGTCAAGAGAGACCACCATAAATCTACCAGCCTGCCTCTCTGGTCCTGACGTATTAGATAACCTACTCGTCCCTCCCAACTGCACGGGTTCCTCGGTTGACTCAGCCCTAGGTTCTCTTGCCCCCAGGCCCCCTGAAACTTGGGAGTGTCGCTTTGTCTCTGATGAAGGCAGCGGTCCACACAGATAGCCAGAGACTTGGCCGACTCCAGAGAAACCGGTGTCTCATACAGAGCAACGGCATCCTTACCCTGACAGATTTTCCTACAGAAAGCATGGTCATTCCACTTAGTATCCGTGGACCACCTAATGAACTCACAACAATATTCCTCTGCTGTCTGGTCCCCCTGCTGAAGCTGACGTAGTGAAGATTTGAACAGAGATACGTGGTCACAGTCGTCGTATACATGAGCCAGAAATAATTCCTCAACCATCTGAAGTGACTAAGAAAAGAAAAAGCCCAGGCTTGGGGGTCACCCTGAAGTAGGGAAATTATGATCCCCACTTGTTGCTCCTTGGTACCTGAGGAGTGAGAACATAATTTAAAGATTACATGCGCCCTAGTTAATTCTTGTCCGCCTGGATTACTTCTGAAGGTGGAGACGCCAGGTTTGTGTGCCTTGCTATGCTCCTATATCAACCCTGATCTGTCCCCTTCTGCATCCAGGGTAGAGGCAAGCTGAAGTGTATAGGAACACACTAACCAGACAAATAATAGAATATGGACAGGAATAAATAAAAATTCCATCTATACAATATACACACACCAAACTGTTATGAATGAGTCACCGAGGAAGAAAAAACAAAAAGCAAGCTAAGCCCAGAAAAGCGGAGAGGTTGGTAACTAGCGGATTGCAGACCCCTGATCCTATCCACAACAACTAGCAGTAGCCGTGGAGAGAGAACTAAATAAGCCTAAAGAAAGAAAGGGAAAATCTAAACTTCCCCAGAGCAGACCCCCAAAGCAATAGACAGCCCCCAACATGTATTGTCGGTGAAACAAGATGAAAACACAGACACAGGTAGAAAGATAGGCTGAGCAAACGATTGGGCCCTCGCTAACTAGAAAGGACAGGAAAGAAAAGCTGCTGTCTGCAATCACGCAAAAAAACCTGCCAAAAAGAATGTCCAACACTTCTGATAGAAAAAGGCCCTGAAGTTGCTAGACTTCAAATCACTATATCAGCACTCAGGTATATTCTGAAGACAGAGCAAAAGAGATCAACTGATCAGAGACAAAATGGGGATTCAGACCAGTCCCAGCCAGGGCTGGCTGAACACAAAAACTAAGTAAACCAGACAAAAACTCTTATGAACAATAGCAGAGAAAACTTAGCTTTAGGAAGGCAGGAACCAAACTGGAAACAAGGAGCCACAGTCTGGAAAAATCACCAGCAAGAAACTAGGGAGTCGGCTGCCTTAAATCCAATCAAAAACTCCTGATGTCCAATCGCAGTCCTCTTCCTCAGGTGGCCGGTCTCTGCCATTTAGATCAGCTTCATTACCTCCCTTCACCAACTGAGGGAGTCCAGATAGAGAACTCACTACTCCTCTGTCAGCACAGCCAGCTCCATAACCCTCACCAGAAGCCAGAGGCAAACCCGAAAATGAGCTCACAACACCAAACACAGAGTGGGACACGAGTTAAAGGAAAAAACAAACCAAACAGGAGAGGAAAAACCTGCACTGTTTTATAAGATGGTGAAGTACTTTTAACTAGTGTTGGATTTCGTGAAACCAGACACCAGTCTTCTGGCCCGTCATTGTCGCGGTATCCCCATGTCAGCATCCTTCTCAGCAGACACCACTCTGTTGCTCTTTTGAGTTTTTTGTTGATGTGGCTGACCTCCCATCTACACACATGACTACTGCAGTTTAGCACACGATGCTGAGGCAGACGGGATAAGGCTGATCCCATGTAATAACTTAGAACTGCAATTCTGATTCTCAGGCTGTAGAATGCAGCTGTGATTATTGGCGATGGCCCTATAGAATGTATGCAATAGCAGTCAGCAGAATTGTGAATGCTGCTGTGGACTAGATCACAGACTCCAACGTAAGATTAGGTCAAGCTAAACAATGCAGCTGAACTGGATTATGTTTACATATCAGGTGTAACATAGTTTTCAAAGGTAATATACCCTGTAAGGTAGTGGTCCCTAACCTTTCTGACCTAGAGAGCCACCTTCAGCTATGAGAGAGGCTTGCTAGCCACATCCAGCTCCCGCCCTCCTCACAGTAGCATACCTCCCAACTTTTGAAGAAGGGAAAGAGGGACAACGCACGTCGCGGCAAATTTTAGGCCATGCCCCGACCACACCCATTTCACAACTAGTCACACCCATGTCCATGCCCCAACCACGTCCAGAGAAAGAAAGAGGGGAAAGAAGAAAAGAGCAGAGCAAAAGAAAGAAACAGAAAGAACAGAGAGAGAGAGTGGAAAGAGAGAACAGAGAGAAAGATAAAGAAAGAGCAGAGAGAGAGAAAAAGAGAACAGAGAGAGAAAAAAAAGAAAAGAAAGAAAGGAGAAAAATAAAGAACAGAGAAAGAAAGGGGGAAGAAAGAGCAGAGAGAAAGATTAGAACAGAAAGAACAGAGAGAAAAAAGAGGGGAAAGAAAGAACAGAGAAAGAGTGGACAGAAAAAAAGAACAGAGAGAGAGCGAGAGAGAAAAAAAGAACAGAGGGAGAGAGACAAAGAGGGGAAAGAAAGAACAGAGAAGAAAGAAAGGGGAAAGAAAGAACAGAGAGAGAGTGGACAGAAAAAAAGAACAGAGAGAGCGAGAGAGAAAAAAAGAACAGAGAGGTAGAGAGAGAAAGAGGGGAAAGAAATAAAGAACAGAGCGAGAAAGAAACGGGGGAAAGAAAGAGGGGAAAGAAAGAACAGGAAGAGAAAGAAAGATGGGAAAGAAAGAAGAGAGAGAAAGAAAGAGGGGAAAGAAAGAAATAAAGATCAGAGCGAAAGAACAGAGAGAGAAAGGAAGAGTGGAAGAAAGAGAAAGAAAGGACAGAGAGAGAAAAAAAAATTAGAGAGCAAGAGAGAGAAACAAAGAGAGAAAGATTCTATAAAGATACTATAGCAACCTGGCTCCCATTATAATGCACTACCTGAGCCTCTCGGATGCAGGACATATCATGATCCGCTCACATGGCTGGCATCACCGATTCCAAGGCGATCCCGCTGTCCGCGCTGTCGGAGGAGGACACGGTGATGGATTTGAAGCATTCCCTGAAGTGCCTCCATGGTTCCGTCACAATCTCCTCCCGAAATTACCTCATGTCATGATCCAAGGTGGATCTGACAAGTAAATGGACAAAGTGAACTTTTTTTCCTTTGGCTTGGTGCCAAAGTGGTGTGATTGCCCCCGGTGGCCATTAGAATTATTACACGTGGTGTCGTTCATTCTAAGTTGCCCCGGTGGTGGTGAGCGGTAGTGCACTTTAGTTTCTTTGGTTTAATGTGCACTTAATTATAAATCAGGTGTGAGGCTCTATAAAAGAGAGTCAGGTGTGTTCAATCACTGTTGGTGATATTGTGAGTTAGTCATTCTCAAGGAAGCCTGGGTGAAAGAAGGAGCTGAATGAGAGTCCTGGGCAGCCCAGCCAGAGGGGTTGAGTCAGCTATGGAGTCTGCATGGAGCACTGGCATGGCGTGGTGGAGTCGCAGTTTATGGTGTCAGCAGGAGCTGCTTGCATGGCTTGGTGGAGTGGCGACGATGGTGAGAGTTGCACTCAGCATGCTGGACTTGGTTGCTGAAAACTGAACTCAAGAATGCTGGACTTTTTGGCAGAAGCTGGACTTATCTTTGGGACTCTGTTTACTGGGCAGCTGCAACTGGTGGTGGACTCTGCTCCAAGGCTGCACTATGGTGATGGTTCCGGTTATGGTGATGGATCCGGGTGGAGGAGAAGATGCACGCAGGTGGTGGGCTCTGTTGCTAGGAGCGTACGCAACAGAGCAAAGCTAAGTGGTGTTCCCCCTGTATTGTCATTTTCCCTTGTGTGTGTTTAGTGCAGTGGTGGGATTAGTTTCCGCACCGACCAATTCCCTAGTGAGGGTTTAGGGTCAGGGCGAGTCAGGCTTTTAAGGTTCCTGTGCGTCGCCCTGTGCGGAACCGGCATAGGGAACGTTAGGAGTGCAGGAACTCTGGCTCAGGGGAGTGCAGGAGGTCTCCACGTCCCTATTCCGTATCGCAGGGCCCACCATTGTTAATGTTACCCTGGTTCCCCTTTATTATTTAAATTCCCCTTACTGGAGGCGGGGTTTCCAGACTATTGTACAAATACGTGTAATACCTAAATTCGCCAGTTGGAGGCGGTGTATCCAGCTGCACGTCTTATTATTTAAATTCGCCCAACTGGAGGCGGTGTAACCAGGGTCACGTGTGTCATATGGGTTCGCCTTGCGGTACTCGCTGCGTCCAGACACACGTGACCGTGACACCTCATTTCCGGTCAGCTTCTACCATGTCACTTCCGGTGGAACGTCACGTGCGTATTTGTAAGTGCTCCTTGGGGCTCCACCATGTACTCCTGTGTCCGCAGGAAAAGTAAGCTCCCGGACGGGTACAGACTCTTTCAAAATCAGGACTGTCGCGCTGGATCCGGGACAGTTGGAAGGTATGAATGCTCCCCACCATACACCTTGTACATGCATGGCTCCGCACACCTCATACACACACACGGTTCCGCTTTGTATGCCTCGTACACACATGGCTCCGCTCCGTCCACCTCGCACACACTGCTCCACTCAGTACACACATGGCTCCACTCCGTAAACCTCGTACACATGCGGCCATGCTCTGAACACCTTGTACACACGGCTCCACTCCGTAAACCTTGTACACATGCAGCTCCACTCTGTACACCCCGTACACACATGGCTCTGCTCCGCTTTGTACACACAGGGCTCCGCTCCGTACACCTCGTACACGCGCGGCTCTGCTCCGTACACCTCGTACACGCGCGGCTCTGCTCCGTACACCTCGTACACGCGCGGCTCCGCTCCGTACACCTCGTACACGCGCGGCTCCGCTCCGTACACCTCGTACACGCGCGGCTCCGCTCCGTACACCTCGTACACGCGCGGCTCCGCTCCGTACACCTCGTACACGCGCGGCTCCGCTCCGTACACCTCGTACACGCGCGGCTCCGCTCCGTACACCTCGTACACGCGCGGCTCCGCTCCGCATACCCCGTACACATACGGGTCTGCTACATCCACCCTGTAAACACCTCCTGACCACAAACAAACGTCCCCTCACAAGCATCATGACAACCAGCACAGCAGAGTCCTGCATGACCCCTGACTCCTCCCCTCCTGTGACCTCATCACAGGTCCTGTGCGCACAGAAGCAACAGTCTAGCAAGTCATCGCAGGCTGTGGGTGGGGGGCACTGCGGGGGTCTCTGGGAGGGTGAGGATGGGGTCGATGCATTGGGGGGGTGGCGGCTCAGTGCAGTGGGGGAAAAAAGAGTCCCGCGCGGGACAGTTAGTCAAAAACGGGACTGTCCCGCCATATCCTGGATGCTTGGGAGCTATGCAGTAGTTGCAGCCAGAGCCCCCATTACCAGTATAATGATAAAAGCTTTTCCACAGAAATCACCCTGAAGCAGTATAACATGATCTAGCGATCCTCACAATACCCCCATTCAGTATTATCCCATCCTCCAGTCCCAACACACTGTCACATCCATCTTCAGGCACCACCTCTCACAGGTGGTGATTCCTGTCCCCAGCATACAATACTTAAATTATCTCTAAATCCCTAAGACCAGTATATGTGTATCCAGATCTGCTCTTCTGTGCAGGCTTTCTCACAAAATTCACCATTTTGAGATGTGCTCTTCATAGCTGTTTACTAGACCTGGAGCTAATGCACCAAGCTGGCAGACAGCCGCGAGCCACCATTCATGGGACCGCGAGCCACATGTGGCTCCCGAGCTACAGGTTGGGGACCCCTGCTGTAAGGTGTCAATGTGGAAGGAATTTATGAAAGTTTTAAAGCGCATAACATATTTGCCATGTTACAGTCCAGTCTCCAGTGTTCAAAAATCTAGCCTTAAGCAAATGACCATGGCAGGCTCCTGAAATGTGTCACTTCTATATGAAATAGCTAAAGAATATTAATCTGAAAAATACTTGCCCTGTGGACTGCAGGGAAAATGTTCCTCTTTGCCCTTTTAGCAATATATTCTCTGTTTCTGATTACATACCATGTTTTACGTAGATGTTTGTAAGGATGAATTGACACGACTGTGATCCTATGGTAACACCTTAGCGCAAAATGCCGTACATGTATGTCAGCACTGTGATCCTCGTGTGTGGCGCGGGCTCAGGAGCTGAGTGGTACATAGCTGTCATCTGTCTCTAATGGCAGCATGCAGAACTGGACACCGATTGCTGCTATTAACTATTTAGATACCAGCGTCAGTCTCTGACATCGGCATTCAAATGGAGCATATAATTCCATCAGAATCCCTGCTGAAGGACTCTGACGCTTCCATCCTAGTACTCCTATGTAGCTCAAGACATTGTGACTGTCACTGTGTACTGCAATACTGTTGTTTTTAAAGTATATAGTAAAATAAATGATCAGATGATCACAGGTTCAAATCCTCTAAAAAGGCTCAAAAATTAAGTAAAAAAATAGATAAACTTATTTCCCATTAAAAATACAGACGCTAGGAAAAAAAATGTATTGAATATCTCAGCATTCGAAAAAGTGTGAACTATCAAACTATAAGATTATTTAACCCTTGCAGTAAACGCTGTATGAAGAGAAAAAAGAATCTCCACACCTCCATAAAAAATCTTACAATTTTGGATGATGTAACCCATATTGGTATCAATAAAGCAATCATCTTGGCATGTAAAAATCAAAGGTTACAGGTCTTGGAAGGAGGCTCTACAAACTAAAGGTTTTTTTTATTCTTTTCTTACAAATGTTGTCAATTGTTTATTTTGGGAATTTTTTCCATTATTTAAATAATAAAAATAAATCGGTGCTAAACACGTATCACCATATTTGTTCTGACCTGGAGGATCATGTTTCTGGCTCAATTTTGCTATATGGTGTATACTGTATTCAAAGCCCAAAAATCAATGAGGAAACTGCAATTTTTTATATTTCATCCAACTTGGATTTTTTTCCCCAATTTTCAGTACATTATGTGGTAAAATGATGTCATTCAAAACCCTGTCGATCAGTTGCTTGCAGCTCTGGTAACAGCCTGATATACACAGAAGGGAACCGCACAACTCCATACAGTGTTTAGTGCCCACTCTTGGATGCCAGGTACTAAGTTTTGATCCAAAATATAAGTAAGGCTAGTTTCACACTAGCGTTTATTCCATGCAGCGCACGGTGCCGCTAAGCCCCGCCCCCTGCCGGCACCCTGCCCGCCCCATCTGGTCATCGCCGCCTACTATCGCACATGGATACTTGCTATCTGCGCACCCTATCTTTAGCATAGGGTGCGCAGATTGTGCGCTGGCCGTGCGATAGTAGGATTTTGGCGTGCGTTGAGCACTTTTGAAGGTGCGCCGAGCGCGCCGAAATGCAACATGCTGCGTTCGGCGCACACGGGCGCACCTTCAAGAGTGCGCAGCGCACGCCAAAATCCTACTAGCGCACGATCTGCGCACCCTATGCTAAAGATAGGGTGCGCAGATCGCAAGCGTCCATGTGCGATAATAGGCGGCGATGACCGGATGGGGCGGGCAGGGAGCCGGCAGGGGGCGGGGCTTAGCGGCGCCGTGCGCTGCGTGGAATAAACGCTAGTGTGAAACTAGCCTAAGAAAAATAGTGGGCACCACTTAATAAAATAAACCAGAAAAGCCCGGTGCTACTCATTGCACTAACATAGTAGACGATATGGAAAGAAGACAGAGCGCAAAGTATAGTGCACACAAGGCAAATAATGAATAGATAAAGGCTTTATTGAACACAAAAGGCCAGACAAACAGAAAATGTACATTAAAAACAGTTAAAATCGTGATGGAGCAACATGCAAAATAATGAGAAAGGCAGGTCAGTGAAAAAACAATATGTACCAAATACAAAAAGAAAATACAGACAATTCCAATAATGAATAAATAAATAATGAATGGATTAACAAAAGGGAGCAATATAAAACATGTGATAACGCATAATAGAGGGCTCACATGAAAATGTGCCAAAAAAGCACACTAATAATACTGAATAATCTCCCTGGTCACCAAAAATGTATGACAGTACCAATATAGGTGCCAGAAAAATATATATAAAAAATATTTTAAACAAAAGGTGGAAGCAAAATGCCAGTGGCCAGAACAAGTGTTCAAATGGATAATTTATACCAAAGATGTAGGGCAATAAATGGCCAATAAAAATTTGCACACATGTGTAGGCTAACGGGATAAGCTTACACCTAGAAATACAATGCATCAAACTCAATGCTAGCACTTAGGAAATGTAATACATCCTAACCAGAGTTATAACATATATGTGTCAAATGCATCCTAATCAATAATATGAACTGGCACCTAAAGAGTGCTATACAAACTGCTCAAAAATATAACATCTATCAAATCACCATACCTGCTCTTCCCAACTTGTGTTGCTGCACTAAAGCAGCTTCATCAGGGGAAGTGAACCAAGTTTTGATCCAAAATATAGTGCATAATTACGGTATTCCAATTAACCCACTTACCGACATATGACGTACAGTTATGTGACAGGCAGGGAGCAGGCATTTGATGCAGGCTCAGAAACTGAGCCCTCATTTTTCCTGGCAGATGATGGATGTGATATTCAGCAATGATCTGCCTCTAAAAGCCACTAGTGGAGCAGAGCTTCACCTATGGTTGTTCACCTGTTAAGTGCTGCTGTCAATATATGACAACAGCATTTACACACACTGGCGGGGGGGGGGTCACTTCATTCCACGCTTTTATTGACGCCTCCATGGAGTGATCGCTGGGTGATCCCTAACTGGGATTCACAAGTTCAGTGAAAAGTAAAAAATTAAATTTTTTTTTATTATAATATAGTTATATTAAAGTTCAAATCACCCTGCTTTTTGCCCCATTAAAAAGAGAGAAAAAAATACACACATTTGGTATTGCTACGTCTGTATCTATCAAAATATAAAATGTATTAACTTGATTTGTAAATATTGTGATAAGAAAAAAAAATCTGAACTCCTGGATTGTTTTTTTTTTTTTTTCGGATGGCGCAAGACTTCAAAGAGATGTATCTGCCCTAAATGGTATCAATAAAAACTACAGCTCAAGGTTCAAAAAATAAGCCCTTACACAAACCCATCAACCAAAAAGTGAAACGTTATGCGTCTCGGAAATTGGTGACAGAAGCAACATTTTCTTTTTCTTTTTACAAATTGTCGAATTTTAATTGAAAAAATTAATTAAAACTAGACATGTTCGATATCTCAGTAATCGTACTGACATGGATAATGAGCCTGGTGAATAAAAAGCCCAAAAAACAATTGTGAAATAGCACTTTTCTCGCTATTTCGTCGAACTTGGAATTTGTTCCCCACTTTCCAGTACATCACATGACAGAGTGAATGGTGTCATTAAAAAGTACAATTCATTCTGCAAAAAAAACCCACACCTTTTTATGACTAATAAAAAAATTATGGCTATTGGAAGAAGGGGAAAAAAGACTAAACAAAAAAGAGTCAGCTGTGTTAGGAAGGGTTAATAAAAAAAAAAAAGCCTAAATGTTATAAAGCGAGGAGAATAAAGTCAAACATTTGCAATACATATGATCAAAGGAAAATGCCAAAATAAATCTGAAAATTCTGTAATGTAAGTGAGTTATGAGGTTTTGAATGTGTCAAAATGTAATGAAACACATACGGTATACTGAGAGGGGCTGAAAGTGAACAGTCTGAACACTCTCTAGGATCGTTACTGGAGCGCAGCCTGCTAGCAGACACAGTCACACTGTCACTATTGCGTATGCAGCATCACAGCAATATGGCATTTTGATGTGTTACTGAAGCGGTAGAGACACTCACTATAGTTACAGTCGTGTTACAACCAATGGCTAACCATGTCATCCCAGTGCAGTCTGATATACGCCGTGATGGGCAGTGGAGGAGATGGGGAAATTACTTTCTCCATCTCCTCCACACTTGTGCTGCGATTGTCTCATGCGAGAGGCTCGGAGCACAGAGCACTGACCCTCGGCTCACACTCGCAGCAGAGCTGGAGCTAAGTGTCATTAGCATATCGCATCTGATGCTATACGCTCATCTGATTCCAGCCTAAGGGTACCGTTACACTTAGCGATGTACCAGCGATCCCGACAACGATATGGATCGCTGGTGCATCGCTAAGTGGTCGCTAGTGAGCTGCCACACAGGCAGATCTCACCAGCAACATAGCAGGGGTCGGGGGTCGCTACTTACCTGTCAGACGCGGTGATCCTGACGTCCTCCCGCCCGCGTCCACGCGTCGCTCGTCAGCGCCACAGGAAGCCCAGCAGGAAGCTGACGACGAGAAATGGGCCCGGACCTTCTCGCGCAATCAGCGATAACCAGCGGGGGAGCGGTCGGAGGTAAGTATCAGATGTAGCGATATCGCTAGCAATATCGCTGCTGCGTCACAAAACCAGTGACGTTATAGCGATATTGCTAGCGATATCGCTATGTGTAACGGGGGCTTTAGACTGAACCAAGCAGCCCAGTAAGTGAAACATTGCTATAATCAAGGCCTTTGCCCCTACATTAAGGCTGCTCGCAGATGGACTAACAAAAACCTGGTGACAGAATCCCTTTAACTCCTTCACGACCTTTGAAGTATATGTACGTCAAATGTTGTGTCCCTGCCTTTGATTTTAGCTTCGAAATTGAGCCCACATCTTTCTCCACACTTGATGGCTGTCATGTGACTATAAGGATATGTGCCCACGATCAGGAATTGCTACTGTTTTGACTCTGCGTACTTATGCAGCATCAAAACCACAGCGTCCAGATGTTACAGCATAGTGGATGGGATTTCAAGACATCCCATGTCCACTATGCGTCCACAGACGCCCTCAGATCACCCACGGAGACTGACATGCGGCGTTTTTTCAAGACTGCAGCATGTCGATTTCTCTTGCGGAAACCCCAGCATATACTGTGCAAGACTTTCCAATGCAAGCCTATGGGTGCGATAAAAAAAAATCGGACGCCACACGGGCCATCTGTGTAGCATGCGAAAAATACGCACACATCTCCCTGAAGTCAGGAAATTGCCTCAGCTAAGAACAGGATGCGTGGCATGCAGATTGTTCTGGCAACCTAAAAAAACCCTGAACACTCCTCCATAGATCTACAATAACTGGGTAAGGCTCCCCAAAATGGAAAAGAACCCGCTCAGTTGTGCTCAAGGTTAGCCTGTCACGTGTTTTTACCAAACCAGAACATCCAAAACAGCAGCAGGGGGTGTATTTCCAAGATTTGTTGCCTAAGCTTCTTGTGGACCCAATGTATGCCCTTGTTGATTAGGTTTTTATTCATTTCAGACCACTGAGCCAGTTAATTTAATTGGACGTCACATCGGGAAAAATGTAAAGCCATGCGGATGTCGTACGAATAAATGGCCGAGAAAATATCGCATTGTCGCCTTGCCAACGCATTTCACATGGATTACCATATGGAGAACACTCGTGCGCGACTCTTGGCAGTGAGAATCGGAACGATTTTTTACACATTTAGTGTGACTCCAGCCTAATACTTATTTTACTTGTAGAGGTTCTGCAGGGGTTTAGAATAGTTTCCCCATACATTATATCTGGTCTGTCAGTGTCATCAGTTTATTTTCACAAGACCTATCTATGGTCGTGTGCGCACTATTTGGAAGTAGCAACGCTTTGGGCACAGTGCATGTTCGCTGCCTCCAGAGCGCTCCCATTTATTGAATGCAGATGAATCCGCATGTGTTCACCGAATCATGCGGATTCACCGCATCCAATACATTCTATTGATTAAATTTCTGTTGCGGACACTAGCGTCTCCACAAGAGAAATTGATATGCTGCAGTCTGGAGAGACGTGCCACATGTCAGTCTCCGTGGGTGATCCGCAGGCGTCTGTGGACACATAGTGGACATGGGATTTCTTGAAATCCCATCCACTATGCTACAACGTCTGGCCTCTTCGGGTTTGATGCTGCATAAGTATCAGGACACAACATCAACAATATGAAAGTTGTCATGTTAATGACATTAATATTGAATTAATGTTGCATTAATAACTTAATGGTGCTATATAAATAAATAATATTAAAAGGCAATTTTAAATCACAAAATCATTGCAGGGTTTGGGAATACAAACTTATTAGAGTCTTTGATTCCATCCACACTGGACTACATCTATTAGGAGGATTCATGACTCACTACAGAATCAAAGGAATCTTCTCCAAGACATTGATCGCACCAGGCCTCTGAGCTTGGATATTGGGACTATAAAGGCCCCGTTACACATAACGATGTCCCAGCGATCCCACAAATGATCTGGGCTGATTTCTGGTGAGCTGTCAAATAGACAGCCCTTCCAGCGATCAGGACCAGCGTACACGCTGGTTTCCAAGGTAAACATCGGGTATCTAAGAGCTGCGCGGCTCCTGGATCCCCGATGTTTACATTAGAAATCAGCATCCAGTGTCGTTGATCGCTGGTCTCTCACTGCCACACGCAGCGATGCGCGCTGGCGAGTTGGAGACCAGCGATCAAAAAATGGCCCAGGCCGATCGAGCACGATCAGCGATACCCAGCAGGGGGGCCGGTTGCTGATCCCCGTCACAATGAGCAATCTCGCTGGCGAGATCACTGTGGCCTCACAAAATCAGCGATCTCGCTAGCCAGATCGCTGTGTGTGACGGGGCCTTAAAACTTACACACCACTAATCTAATCCAATTAAGGATTCATTCTCGGAGCTCAGTTTGTTTGTTTATTTAAATGTTTGTTTATTATACCATGCTTCTTTTTTTTGTTGTGCATATATTTGTGTTTCTTCAAAAACTTATACCATGCCTCAGGAAGGGACCTAAAAAGTCTTGACAGCTTGCCTTGTAGCATCATTTTATTTTTGTTAGCCATTAAAAGGTATCATAACTACAAGATTATCTTGTTTTTCCCACTGAGCGCATTATTTGTTCTACCAATAATGTGGGAATTTTTCCAGTGACAGGTGAAGACCTGAGTGGGGGCTGGTTTTCTGTGGGATAAATTACGGCTTTCATTGGTAACATTTTGGAGTACATAATAATTTTCAATGGCTTGCAGAATAAGACTGGATCACATTCTTGTGTTCAACGCCGAGCATTTACATTGGAGTTTTCATGTAAATGCAGCAAAAATTCAGTTCAGACTGAACAACTCACTCTAATGAGGCAGATGGAGACACTTTGGACTCCGTTTAGCGTGGGTTCCGGTGGTTTAGGTGTTCACAATACTGTGGTTGTCCACACTTGTGTGCTAAAAAGACATCTAAAATAACTTGACACCACCGGAACAGAGACCAGAAGGTGTCCAAAGTTTATCCATTATAATAAAACTAGGAAACAGAAAAGCGCAATAGGGTCTTATCTGGTGGACAATTGAATAGATATAGTAAAGGTCTACTCACCCTTTCCAGGAAAGGTATAAGCATATAAACCCGCTGTCAGCCTGCTGCACGCCCGAAGGTCCACTGCGTGACCTCCAATACGAATCCTTAAGGATAAAATGTTATTCTCGGGCTTACTGTGCGCTTCTTGACCAGGATAAAATCACCACAATGTGAGAAATTTAACCATTTAATTCCCAACGTGTTTCAAAGTGTGAACCACTTCTTCCTCAGGGGATGACATAAAGCGAACAGATACAGCCGTTTCTGGTTAAATACTTAACCAGAAACGGCTGTATCTGTTCGCTTTATGTCATCCCCTGAGGAAGAAGTGGTTCACACTTTGAAACACGTTGGGAATTAAATGGTTAAATTTCTCACATTGTGGTGATTTTATCCTGGTCAAGCAGCACACAGTAAGCCCGAGAATAACATTTTATCCTTAAGGATTCAAAGTTTATCCATGTGGCTCATAAGTGAATGGTTTTGCCTGGCGTTTGTCTGAATTACGGTTTTGAGGATTTACACGAAACCCCATCATAAGTGCTCAGTGGAGAGTGCAGGATAAATGTGATCCAAAACTCATTTTGATTTTTAGGAGGTAGATTGAACCAAATTGACAGCAGTAGAAGAACAGTTTCTATTTTTATTTTAGTGCAGTTCACAGTACAATATAAGTGATAAGATGTCTTCAAATTCTATGTATAGCCTCTTCAGAGTGGAAGATGACAGGCAACTAGCGCCACCTTATAGGATGCAGTTATGCAGTATATATGCATTTAACTGCACAATTCTTTAAAAACCTTCGATTCTCCATATCTGAACTGTACCGTTCAGCCTATTTTTTTTCCTGTAGCAGCTCGGAAGGCTGAATCAAGTAGACGATCTCTTGTGGAAAGTAAACAGTTGAGATGGAGGTAATATATTTTGAGAAACAGTCCCAGTTTAGAAAGCAAGTAGGAAAAATATTTTGGTTCAGTTACTCAATGAAGTGTTGACCTGCCGTAGTCACCAAAACAGTTCTCATGCCAAGTGAGGTAACTAATAAAGCAGCAGTGTGTGCAGGCTCACAACTCTTTTTTTTTTTTTTTTTTTTATTCCACTTGTCAGAACTGCTAGCCCTCTTGAGCATGATTGCACGGTTTTATCACACAGAGACTTCTGTTCAGCAGATAAAGAGCTCTGGTTTCACTGCACTTTTGGGAAATAAGAATGGCTGTTGGCAATTTCACTGTTGAAAAGCTAATGAATGTAATGTGCACCACTCCTCACTCTATATGGCTGAAGGCCAAAGCCATTTTATTCAAAAATCATCAGCATTAGACATTTGCTGAACTAGAGATTTCTTGCTATTGAAGTCTATTATATTACATTCTTTTATATCCTGAAATAAAATGATTTTTGGGACAACTGTTTTTTTAGGAGTTACATGCTTAGACGTATTCATGATTATATATTTGATTGTGACAGAGTTACTGTCTCTGCTCTTACTGAAGTGCCATACTTCAACTAGTCATATGCACTATACAACTAGGTTTATGGTAACATAGATAGATAGAAACCCTTAAGCAGGTTGAAGGTAACCTGTCAGTTTGATCAACCCTCTTAAGCCATCTATATGGGCATACAGGTCATACCAACCTGAGTAAAGTGATACCTTGATATCTGTGATCCAGTGCTTATTTGTCTCATTATAAACACATTTGCTGTAGCTCTCACAGCTCTGCTGTATTATAACACTATTGCAACACTGGCTGCCTGTGAGATGGAAGCTGAAGAACTGAGAGGACATTTGCAGATATGTCAGGTAGGCTACGGTCAAATGGTTGTAGCTTCTCTCATTCAAAACAGTCGGGCCGATTATGCAAATGACACTCTGATTAAACTCTGATTATAGTTAATCGAAGTGTCCGCCTACTGTGCTCCGATTATCTCAGATTAGAGAATTGAAGCACACTGTGAGGAAAAGATGAAGAACAAAAGTTCCATTCTGTGAGTCCGTGGAAATTGGATGTCATCCGAGTACAGGCCAGTGTTTTCATGCACCAATAGACTTGAATGACTGAGTGATATCCAATTTCAAAGTGAAATAGGAGCAAGATGCAATTTTTTCCAATAACAAATTCGGTCTGTGGAAAAAATTGTGCTACAGCACTGCCCCATTGAATACCATAGGTCCAAGTGCTATCCAATAAAAAAAATCATTGTTACACCCTTAACATTATGGCTGGTCCATACAATCAGGGCAATTGTTACCACCCGCCTTTCATGTCTACCTTTTTCCTTATAGATTGTAAGCTTGCGAGCAGGGCCCTCATTCCTCTTGGTATCTGTTATGATCTATGTGATTATTGTTATGCTGTAATGTCTATTGTCTGTACAAGTCCCCTCTGAAATGTAAAGTGCTGCGGAATATGTCGGCGCTATAGAAATAAAATGTATTATTATTATTATAATTGTAATCACACACAGCTCTGCAGCAAGGACAGGAGAGCAGAAGGCAGCAATTACATGTCTCACACTGGTATCGCCCTCTTTTATTTAAAATAATCTCTGCAGATTCTCATGCAGATCAGTGTCCGGCCCATAAACCTAGAATCATAGCATCATAGAATCGTAGAGTTGGAAGGGACCTCCTGGGCCATCTGGTCCAACCCCCTGCTCAAAGCAGGATTCGCTAAATCATCCCAGTCAGATGTCTGTCCAGCCTCTGTTTGAAGACTTTCATTGAAGGAGAACTCACCACTTCTCGTGGCAGCTTGTTCCACTCATTGATCACTCTAACTGTCAAAAAGTTTTTTCTAATATCTAATCTGTGTCTCCTCCCATTCAGTTTCAACCCATTGCTTCTAGTCTTTCCTTGTGCAAATGAGAATAAAGTTGATCCTTCTACAGTGTGACAGCCCTTTAGATATTTGTAGACAGCTATTTAAGTCTCCTCTCAGTCTTCTCTTTTGCAAACTAAACAATCCCAAATCCTGCAACCTTTCCTCATAAGACAGGGTTTGCAGACCGGTCACCATTCTGGTTGCTCTTTTCTGAACTTGCTCCAGTTTGTTGATGTCTTTTTTAAAATGTGGTGCCCAAAACTGGACACAATATTCCAGATGAGGTCTGACCAAAGAGGAGTAGAGGGAAATAATGACTTCACGTGATCTAGACTGTATGCTTCTGTTAATACATCCTAGAATTGCATTTGCCTTTTTTTCTGCTGCATCACACCGTTGACTCATATTCAGTCTGTGATCTATTAGTATACCCAAGTCTTTTTCACATGTGCTGTTGCTTAGGCCTATTCCTCCCATTCTGTATATGCTTTTTTCATTTTTATTGCCCAGATGTAGTACTTTGCATTTTTCCCTGTTTAAAAACCATTCTGTTAGTTGCTGCCCACTTCTCCAGTTTATTTATATCTTTTTGAATCCTCTCTCTCTCTTCTCTAGTATTAGCTATCCCTCCTAGCTTTGTGTCATCAGCAAATTTAATCAGTTTACCCTCAATTCCTTCATCTAAATCGTTGAACAGTTCATTTACATATAACAAAAGTGTCTATTTCTCTGGAATAAGACATTGGTCCACAGATAGCATGGTGTCATATTATTCAGCATGCCCATATAGACGGCTTAGGAGGCTTTATCCTACTGATATATTTCCTTTAATATGGATTAATATAACTAAATGAGCCAAACCAATAAACTGGCCAGATTTAACCTTAACTATCAAACCATGCCATGTGATCCCCAGAATTACTGTAATATATTGTAGCCAGGTATCTTTTTTTTATATATTTTTCCCACCTGCCCTATCACACTACATGATTGTGGAGAAACGGTGTCAGTGGGTGCTCTTGTCCTCTGGCCCAGCTGCTTTTAGCAAGACTGCATGGACCAGGGCGCATACCACTGAACGCCCGCTCTATCTCCCGGTGGGCAATACATTACACATACAAGACAGGGTTAGGGAAAAACAGTGTGGCAAAACTTTATTGAACCACAACACCCAATAGCAAACAGAACAATCCCAGCAATTACCCCAAGATGGTGCACATTGCAGGGTCTAACCCTTCCCTTCCTCTGACTTGCCAGGATAATGGTAGATGTTATGTCCGAGCTCCCAGGGTCGCTACTCCACCTGTGATACGCACGCAGAGAGGAGGTAACAACAAGCGTAGGTAGATAACCGAGAGCAGTCCTGTGTTCTTTCAGCTGAGCCCAAATTACCCTGAGCTGAGAATCCTGAAGAGTGGCACCAACCAGAAGAAAAGAAGTCTTTTATACCTGAGGCAGGTGATCTATTTTTAGATTAGACTTAGTGTCCTTCAGTATACCCTCACAGCCTTTCTCAATCTACCTATAAAGTCAACAAACTGGTTATAGAATACAATACACAATTAACATATCAGCACACAATAAATAAAGATAGACATACACTATGTACAAGTCACTATTACAGACTTACACAATATATTAAATGGTATGCAAGTCTGTCTTCTTGACCCACCAGACATAAACACTTAAATCCACAAGCCAATATAGAGCTAAAAAGTAAATTCTTCTTGGTTTGCAAAAACATGGTTGTCTGGGAAATTAAGATATAATCTGGTTTCTTCACAATGAGCATTAGCCATATTTGCTGATTATAGAACGTTGGGGTGTCAGTTCACCGCAGGTCAGGCGGGGAGTCAGCGCAGCCTCAGTGACATCAGCAGTAGTCACTGAGGCTGCACAGACTCCCCGCCTGACCCGCGTTGAACTGACAGCGTGGGAAAATGTTCAGAAACTTTCCCACGCTAATAAGTTCATGTCCGGTCAGGCGGGGAGGCTGCGCAGGCAGCTTTTTCTTCATTCTTCCGTGGTGTACAGCTGGGTCAGTCACAGCACCGCTCCCGTTTGTAAACTATTTAACCCTTTGAGATGGATTGCAGAGTGGGACATGACTGTATGGCGGACAGGTTTGGGATATTGTTGCTTTTTTATTTTGGATTTTTTACAGGAGAACGATGGCTTTGATTGGATTGGGAGTTAAATAAAGATAGAAAACATGTGTTTATTTCATTAAAAGTCTTTAGTCTTAATGTCTGTGTGTTTTTTAACCCTTTCAGACTAGTGGATTAATAATGAATAGGTGTCTTTTTGACACCTCTCCATTATTGACCAGGCTTAATGTCACCTTACAATAGCAAGGTGACATTCTGGCACTTACCCTCTCTCTCTCTCTCTTTCACAGGGCAATGTGAAAGAGAGAGAGGGTAAGTGCCAGAATTTGCTCATCTTTCAGATGCGCCTTTTCTGGGGTGGCTGGGGGCAGATGTTTTTAGCCGGGGGGGGGGCAAAAACAATGGTCCCTCTCTAGGCTATTCATTTCTGACCTCAGTCACTGGCTTGCCCTTTCCGACGGAGGAAATTGCACAGGAGCCCTCGCAAGTTTTTTCCGTGAATTAATCATTTAATTTAACACCTACAGCTCCAAAATTTTACACACACACTAATAACATTATTAGTGAGGGACATATATAACTCTAACGGATATGCAATGGTTTACTGTATGTAAACCATGTCTCATATCCTGTCGGGTTTTGGATTGATTTTACAAAAAACGAGACAAATGAATTATCACCTATTCTACTATGTATCTCCCTATGAAATATATTTAAAATGTGTGTCACTGAGATATATATATATATCTAATTCAAAAAAGGGGGGAACTATATACCATATAAATAGGATAGACATTTTATTTTTTTAAAATCAACATTTTATTTGGTAACTAGCTGAAGAGCCCGGCGCTGCCCGGGCATAGTAACTAATATATATGACGGGCAGCGCCGGGCATAGTAACTAACTGTGGTTAGTTATAACAAATTATAATTATCCTCCATCCCATAGTCCCGTGCCCATATACCCATCATACATATCCACCATCCCATAGGCCCGTGCCCATATACCCATCATACATATCCTCCATCCCATAGGCCCGTGCCCATATACCCATCATACATATTCTCCATCCCATAGTCCTATGCCCATATACCCATCATACATATTCGCCATCCCATAGTCGAGTGCCCATATACCCATCACACATCCTCCATCCCATAGTCCCGTGCCCATATACCCATCATACATATCCGCCATCCCATAGTCCCATGCCCATATACCTGTCAAACATATCCTCCATCCCATAGTCCAGTGCCTATATACCCATCACACATCCTCCATCCCATAGTCCCGTGCCCATATACCCATCATACATATCCACCATCCCATAGGCCCGTGCCCATATACCCATCATACATATTCTCCATCACATAGTCCCGTGCCCATATACCCATCATACATATCCTCCATCCCATAGTCCCGTGCCCATATACCCATCATACATATTCTCCATCCCATAGTCCCGTGCCCATATACCCGTCATACATATCCTCCATCCCATAGTCCAGTGCCCATATACCTATCATACATATCCTCCATCCCATAGTCCCGTGCCCATATACCCATCACACATCCTTCATCCCATAGTCCAGTGCCCATATACCCATCACACATCCTCCATCCCATAGTCCCGTGCCCATATACCCATCATACATATTCTCCATCCCATAGTCCCGTGCCCATGTACCCATCAAACATATTCTCCATCCCATAGTCCCGTGCCCATATACCCATCATACATATTCACCATCCCATAGTCGAGTGCCCATATACCAATCACACATCCTTCATCTCATAGTCCCATGCCCATATACCCATCATGCATATCCTCCATCCTATAGTCCAGTGCCCATATACCCATCACACATCCTCCATCCCATAGTCCCGTGCCCATATACATAGCCGCCATCCCATAGTCCCGTGCCCATATACTCGTCAAACATATCCTCTATCCCATAGTCCAGTGCCCATATACCTGTCATACATATCCTCCATCCCATAGTCCGGTGCCCATATACTCATCACACATCCTCCAATCCATAGTCAACCATTATGACATCATAATGAGCGTCGGCGGGGCTTGCAACCTTTGATGACATCAGTGTCGCCATTGAGGGGCGGGGCTTGATACGCACACACTGCTTCCCCAGTATGCAAATAGGGGCATTGTGACATCATAATGAGGGGCGGGGCTTGACGCGCACACACTTTTCCCCCCAGTATGTAGATAGGGGCAAAATTGTTTGGTGAATTGGAACATGCGGGGTTAAAATTTCGCCTCACAACATAGCTTAGGACGCTCTCGGGGTCCAGACGTGTGACTGTGCCAAATTTTGTGGCTGTAGCTGCGATGGTGCGGATGCCTATCCCGGACATACACACATACACACACACATACATACACACATACATACACACTTTGAGCTTTATATATTAGATTAATAAAAATAATACTCATTGTAAAAGTCACAAACCAAAGATACACGGTGCAAAAAATTGCTACCAGTGATAGGTACTACAGAACAAGACTTTGGGAAAAGAGTGCAATAGTAAGGTGCACTAGAAATACATCCTTATTAAATATATACTTATAATGACATCGTGTCTTGTTTTAGGTAACTGTGCACAACTCAAAAAAGATTGATAAAAATATTCCCAATTATTGTAAACATGAGTCTTAGATGGTTGCCACACAAAGGGCTAACTAAAAGAAGGCTGCCACAGAAAAAAATGTATTTTTGCTGTTAATGGTCTCTATTAACCTCTTCCCGACCGCCCACAGTAGATAAAAGTTGGCGCTTGCTGGGCTTTGTGCAGCGCCGACGTTTATCTACTGTTGGCAGTTTTGTGCCCCCCCGGGACCCCCACATACCTTACAACGCGGGGATCCCGGTGCACAATGCATGCTGGGACCCCCGACGTCATCGAGACCTGATTGGTTCAGGTCCTGATGACGTCAGCGTCACAGCAGCCAATGGGAGCGATCGCTGGGAAAGCTGCTTGTTTCCCAGCGATCTCACTCATTGTAACGCGGCTTCTCCTCTGATCCACACTGACAGATGATCAGAGGTGAAGCAGCGTTACTGTGTGACTAGATCGCTGCCTGGCACATAGTAACGCGACTTCTCCTCTGATCTCACAATGACAGATGATCAGAGGAGAAGCAGCGTTACTGTGTGACAAGATCGCTGCCTGGCACAGCTGTGCCAGGCAGCGATCTTGTCACACAGTAACGCTGCTTCTCCTCTGATCATCTGTCAGTGTGAGATCAGAGGAGAAGTGGCGTTACTATGAGTCAGATCGCAGGGCAGCGATCTTGTCACAAAAAGAAAAAAAAGTAAAAAAAAAAGCAGGTACACGGGTTAGGGTTAGGGCTAGGGTTAGGGCTAGGGCTGGGATTAAGGTTATGGGTGTGTTGGTGTTAGGTTTGTGGTTAGGGTTATGGTTAGGGCTGAGATTAGGGTTAGGAGTGTGTTGGGGTTAGGGTTGGAATTAGAATTGTGGGTTTCCACTGTTTAGGAACATCAGGGGCTCTGTAAATGCAATATGACGCCCGCAGACCATTCCATCAAAGTCTGCATTTCAGAACGTCACTACTTCCCTTCCGAGCCCCACCGTGTGCCCAAACAGTAGTTTTCTCCCACATATGGGGTACCAGCGTACTCAGGACAAATTAGACAACAACTCTTAGGGTCCAATTTCTCCTGTTACCCTTGTGAAAATAAAAATTGGGGGCTAAAAGATCATTTTTGTGGAAAAAAAATGATTTTTTTATTTTCATGCCTCTACATTATAAAATTTACTGAAACACTTGGGGGTTCAAAGTTATCACCACACATCTAGATAAGTTCCTTGGGGGGTCTAGTTTCCAAAATGGGGTCACTTGTGGGGGGTTTCCACTGTTTAGGTACATCAGGGGCTCTGCAAACGCGACATGACACCCGCAGACCATTCCATCAAAGTCTGCATTTCAGAACGTCACTACTTCCCTTCCGAGCCCCACCGTGTGCCCAAACAGTAGTTTTCTCCCACATATAGGGTACCAACGTACTCAGGACAAATTGGACAACAACTTTTGGGATCCAATTTCTCCTGTTACCCTTAGGAAAATAAAAATTGGAGACTAAAAGATCATTTTTGTGGAAAAAAAATGATTTTTTTTATTTTCACGGCTTTACATTATAAACTTTAGTGAAACACTTGGGGGTTCAAAGTGCTCACCACACATCTAGATAAGTCCCTTGGGGGAGTCTAATTTCCAAAATGGGGTCACTTGTGGGGTGTTTCCACTGTTTAGGTACATCAGGGGCTCTCCAAATGCGATATGGCATCCGATCGCAATTCCGGCCAATTCTGCATTGAAAAAGTCAAACGGCACTCCTTCCGTTCTGAGCTCTGCCGTGTGCTCAAACAGTGGTTTAGCCCCACATACGGGGTATTGGCGTATTCGGGAGAAATTGCACAAAAAAAATTTGTGGTTCATTTTCTCTTTTTACACTTGTGAAAATAAAAAAGAAATAGTTTTGAAGTAAAATGTTTGTGAAAAAAAGTTAAATGTTTATTTTTTCCTTCCATATTCCATTCATTCATGTGAAGCACCTGAAGGGTTAATAAACTTCTTGAATGTGGTTTTGAGTACATTGAGAGGTGCAGTTTTTAGAATGGTGTCACTTTTGGGTATTTTCTGTCATATTGACCCCCCAAACTCACTTCAAATGTGAGGTGGTCCCTAAAAAAAATGGTGTTGCAAATTTTGTTGTAAAAATGAGAAATCGCTGGTCAACTTTTAACCCTTATAACTTCCTAAAAAAAATGTTTCCAAAATTGTGCAGATGTAAAGTAGACATGTGGGAAATGTTATTTATTAACTATTTTGTGCGATATCACTCTCTGATTTAAGGGCATTAAAAGTTTGAAAATTGCAAAATTTTCGCCAAATTTTGATTTTTTTTAACGAATAAGCGCAGATCATATCTAAAAATTTTTACCACCATCATGAAGTACAATATGTCATGAGAAAACAATGTCAGAATCAGTAGGATCGGTTGAAGCGTTCTAGAGTTATGACCTCATAAAGTGACACTGGTCAGAATTGAAAAAATTGGCCCGGTCACGAAGGCAAAAACAGGCTCGGGTGCGAAGGGGTTAAGTTAGTCCAAGACTGCACTAAATATGTGAACAAAAAAAGTGCTGAAAAATGCCTGTAAAATGTATGCAGACCCAAAGTGCAAAGTGCAAAAGTGTGTACGAATATATATCTCTTTTAAAAATATATAATGCAAAAATATGTATAAATTACCATGTGGTAGTTGTATATGCAGCCCTAGATTTGGTTAACAGTGTCACATCAATACATTGCATTAGTGCTTTTAGTGCAGAGAATATCCATTAATAAAGAGAGAAACCGAAACTGAAAGTAAACATGGCAGCTGAATAAGGGTACCTGACCTGCTGGTAGCAAGGGCTTCCCGACGCGCGTTTCGCGTAAGCTTCTTCAATAGGGGGGTGAGAAGATGTCAGGTATTGTTGTGTGGTCTTTTTATAGTCCTGTCTTCTGTTAACTGGGCGGTTTGTAATGGCGCTTGCTTCACATCGTCGGGGAGTGACGTCAGAAGACTCAGCGTCCCACGTGACCAACCCACAATTCCCTGGCCCGACGCATCAGGGCAAGGGGAGGGGAGGGCCGCGCTCAGGACGCGTTGTCATGGTGACGCACTAGCCGGCCATGATAACAAGCGCACACCGCCTGGAGAACTGTGAAGAGGAGGATGGAGAGGAAGGATATACTAAAGGCGTAATGTAAAGATGGAATCTACTCCAAAAAGGAGGGAGTATTGTCCAATGAATAAAGAATTTAAGAGTATTATCATATATGTGCAATACCATAACATTATATTATGTTTAAAGTGCATTATTGCCCAATATTACAAGGTAAGAGTGTGTTAGAAAACATGAATAAAAATTTCCAATGTGTGTGGGGGCAAAAAAATGGCCCCAGCCCCCAGAAAATCGTGTGGAATTAGGTACACTATAAAAAGATAGAGAAAATATTAAATAAATTATTACCTATATATATAGTGTACATTAATGTAATGGTGCATGCAACCAATAAAATGCAAGATGCCAGTGTTTCTAGTGGAAGATCATTGAAATAAAAATTAGGTAAGTAAAAAATAAAATAAAAAAAGGAGAAAAAATATTATCATTCCTATTTCTCATCCCTTTAAATTTCACCCCAATTAGTGACAAACAACCTATATAAGGTCACCTTGTTATATATCTATTCACAGACATTTAAAGAGATACAAACAAGAAAAATTTGGTTGTGTATGTGTCTACAGATGTACATACATAACCTCCTATGCACACAAGTATAAATATACAAAAAAGTCTCTTCCTTTGCTTCTCTTTATCTTCCTTCTAATGATGTTGGGTTGGCCGTTGATGAGGGCCCCACACTTCTCCAGACAAGACAGGTGACTAATTCCTCCAAATTAGAAAAAAGTGGTAGGATAATACATGAGTCCTAAAAACTAAAACAAAAAAAGTTAAAAACAAGCAAAAAAACGAACAAAGACAAGACATTATAAAACTGATTAAAGGAAAGGGCAAAACTCAAAATTTCATTTAACTCTTCTGGTTGAACAGAGCCTATCCTAAATATCCATTTAGCTTCTAACTGAGCCAAATTTTTACTCCTGTTTTCTCCTTTTTGATTGATGAACACTTTGTCTATACCTATCACCTTGAGGAGTTTAGCAATACTGTTATGGACTAGCTTGAAATGTCTTGGTATGGGTTTAAGATCCACGTCCTCAGCGATGTCTTTGCATTATTGATGTTCCTCACATGTTCTCTGATTCTTACTTTCAAAGGTCTTGATGTAAGACCGATGTAAATTTTATCGCAAGGGCACATTGCGTAGTAGACCACGCCTACTGAATTGCATGTGATGTATTTATTAATTTTAAAAGTGTTTGTCCCATCACTTGTTTTAAATGTGAGCGCTCGTTGCATATTTGGACAGGCTATGCAATCCTTGCATGGATAAAAACCCCATTTCAATCCTTTAGATCCCAAGCTAATATCCATTTCCTCTCCTACATGATAGCTATGGACCAATAGGTCTCTCAAGTTTCGATATCTTCTGTAGGTGATAGAGGGAGTATCAAAAACATGCTTTGTAACAGTGTGGTCTGCTTTTAAGATGGGTCAAAATTTGGTCAAAGCTCTTCTCATCGGACCCCTTCTCTCTATAAGTTGAAATGAACCTCACCTTTTGTTCTTTCTGTGTCTTGAGTTTTGGTTGCAGAAGGTCATTCCTTTTTTCTGCTGCTGCTCTTCTAAATCCTCGCTTTATACTCCTTTTCAAGTACCCTCTATCTTCAAATCTTTGTTAGTACGTCTGCCTGTTTCTTAAAAAGATAATCATTTGAGCAGATCCTCCTAATTCTCAGAAACTGACTCGTTGGTATGCCATTCAGCAGTGGTCGAGGGTGTGCCGAGGATGCATGTAAATAAGCATTACCTGCTGTATCCTTTCGATAGACATCAGTTTGCAGAAGATTATCGGGTCCCCTGAAAATCAAAATATCCAAAAATTCAATCTTCTCTTGATTATATTTACATGTCAATTTGATATTCATTGAGTTGTCATTGAGGATATTGAGAAAAGATAAAAGGTCCTGTTTTGTGCCCTGTCAGATCATTAAAATGTCATCTATATATCTGGCCCAGAACAGGACCTTCTTAATGAATGCAATGGGTTTAGAGAAAAAAATATTTCTCTCCCATAACCCCAAGAATAAATTCGCATATGAGGGGGCGAGCGCCGCCCCCATTGCAGTGCCACATTGTTGTAAATAGATTGTATTCTTAAACAGAAAGTAATTGTGTTCCAAGGAAAATTGCAGAAGAGAAATGAGAAACTCAATCAATTCTGGATTAAGGTTTGACATCGTAAGAAACATTCTGGTTGCTTTGATACCATCATTGTGCCGGATGGAAGTGTACAGGGATTCCACATCAAACGAAACCAACCACATGTCCTTATCCATAGGTATGCCTTCTACCTTGGATAGGACGTCCCCTGTGTCCCTGATGTATGAGGGCAGAGCTTGGGCTAGTGGTTTTAGATAAAAATCCAGATATTTACATGTTTGTTCCACAGACTGTCTCTGCCCGAGACAATTGGTCGCCCAGGGGGGTTGGACACACTTTTGTGAATTTTGGGAATAAAATACACACAAGATGTTTTAGGGTACTTAGGTAATAAATTGTCCCTCAGATCTTTTGTTATTGTTCCCTCTTGGAACGCCTGATCCAGCATAATTTGTAGTTCATTTTGAAAGGTTAGAGTGGGATTATAAGTCAGTTTTTATAGCATTTTAAATCCCTAAGCTGCCTAAATGCTTCCTTTTCATATTGTCCTGTGGCCATATGACAATATTGCCCCCTTTATCAGATGGTTTAATTGTAACCCCTTTAAGATCTTGTAGTTCCCTGAGGGCTTTCCTCTGGGTGGAAGTCAAATTGTCATTAGAAATTCTTTTAGAGATTTTTTCAAATTCTTTTTTTTTACAAGTTTAACGAATAATTCTATATTGGGGTACAAATTGAGGGGTGGAAATTTTTTAGGGACAGGTGGCATATATCTTGAAGTGGTAGCTGTAATTACCTGTTGATCATTGTCAAGTTCCTCCAGGTTTGCAATTGCCTCTAATTCTTGAGTACTCCAGACATCTCCTGTTCTTGGTTTTTCATGGAGTTGTTTTAGGACTAATTTTCTTGCGAAGAGATGTGGGTCCTTCACAGCTGAAAAAAGGTCAAAAGAAGAGGTCGGTGAAAAGGTTAGGCTGGAGTCACACATAGCGACTCACCAGCGATCCTGACAACGATATCAATGTGTCAGGATCGCTGGTGAATCGCTATGTGATCGCTGGTGAGCTGTCAAACAGACAGCTTCACCAGCGATCAGCACAGCGACGCCCAGCGTCGCTCTGCACGTTAGTAACCAGCGCGCTGATGCAGGAAGCTGGTAACTAACGTGCACATCGGATATCCAAGGGATGTGCGTCCCTAGATACCCGATGTGTACGTTAGTTACCAGCTCCCTGCATCAGCGCGCTGGTAACTAGCGTACACATCGGGTATCTAAGGGACGCACGTCCCTTAGATACCCGAGGTGTACATTAGTTACCAGCAGATCGCTGGTCTCCCGCCTGTCACACGCACCGATGCGTGGTGGCCAGCGGGAGACCAGCGACCAAAAAAAATGTCCTGGCCTTTCCTACAGCGATCAGTGATACCGGCAGGGTGCCGGTCGCTGATCGCTGTCACACATAGCGATCTCGCTGGTGAGATCGCTGTTGTGTCACAAAAATTGTGACTCAGCAGCGATCTCGCTAGCGAGATCGGTATGTGTGACGGGGCCTTTAGACCCAACCCATAGACATCCAATTGGGATCTATTCAGATTTATATCTGAAAGGTTAATCACCTGTAATCTAGATGAGGGATTATTCTTCCTCCTGTCCTTTCTATTAAGGCCCCGTCACACTAAACGATGTCCCCGCGATCCCACCAACGATCCGACATGATGGGATCGCTGGGACATCGTTAGGCTGATCGCTGGTGAGCTGTCACATAGACAGCCCCAGCGATCAGGACCAGCGACGCTAGACGCTGGTTTCAAATGTAAACGTCGGGTATCCAGGAGCCGCGCGACTCCTGGACACCCGCTGTTTACCTTGGAAACCGGTGTACACGCTGGTTTCCAAGGTAAACATCTGGTATCTAGGAGCCACGCGACTCCTGGATACCCAACATTTACCTTGGAAACCAGTGTGTATGCCGGTTTCCAAGGTAAACAGCGGGTATCCAGGAGCCGTGGAAATTTGTTTTTCATGTTTTCTAACACACTCTTACCTTGTGCACTAATGCACTTTAAACATAATATAATGTTATGGTATTGCACATATATGATAATTCTCTTAAATTCTTTATTCATTGGACAATACTCCCTACTTTTTTGGAATAGATTCCTTCTTTGCATTACGCACTTTAGTATATCCTTCCTCTCCATCCTCCTCTTCACAGTTCTCCAGGCGGTGTGCGCTTGTTATCATGGCCGGCTAGTGCGTCACCATGACAACGCGTCCTGAGCGCGGCCCTCCCCTCCCCTTGCCCTGACGCGTCGGGCCGGGGAATTGTGGGTTGGTCACGTGGGACGCTGAGTCTTCTGACGTCACTCCCCGGCGATGTGAAGCAAGTGCCATTACAAACCACCCAGTTAACAGAAAACAGGACTATAAATAGACCACACAACAATACCTGACATCTTCTTACCCCCCATTGAAGAAGCTTACGCGAAACCCGCGTCGGGGTGCCCTTGCTGCCAGCAGGTCAGGTACTCTTATTCAGCTGCCATGTTTACTTTCAGTTTCGGTTTCCCTCTTTATTAATGGATATCCTCTGCACTACAAGCACTATTGCAATGTATTGATGTGACACTGTTAACCAAATCTAGGGCTGCATATACAACTACCACATGGTAATTTATACAAATTTTTTTTGCATTATTTATTTTTAAAAGAGAAATATTTTGTACACACTTTTGCACGTTGCACTACATACATTTTACAGCCATTTTTCAGCCCTTTTTTTGTTCACGTATTTAGTGCAGTCTTGGACTAACTTAATCCATTAACAGCAAAAATACATTTTTTTTCTGTGGCAGCCTTCTTTTAGTTAGCCCTTTGTCTAGCAACCATCTAAGACTCATGTTTACAATAATAATTGGGAATATTTTTATCAATCTTTTTTGAGTTGTGCACAGTTACCTATAACAAGACACATGATGTCATTATAAGTATATATTTAATAAGGATGTATTTCTAGTGCACCTTTACTATTGTACTCTTTTCCCAAAGTCTTGTTCTGTAGTACCTATCACTGGTAGCTATTTTTTGTACCGTGTATCTTTGTTTTGTGACTTTTACAGTGAGTATTAATTTTATTAATTACCAAATAAAATGTCTATCCTATTTATATGGTATATACTTCCCCCCTTTTTTTTAATTTGTTGTTGATAGGAAGTAATTATTAGGCCTTAGTGCACAGTATATATACACCTACAGTCATGGCCAAAAGTTTTGATAATGACACAAATATTAATTTTTACAAAGTCTACTGCTTCATTTTTTCTAATGGCAATTTGCATATACTCCAGAATGTTATAAAGAGTGATCAGCTTAACAGCAATTACTTGCAAAGTCAATATTTGCCTAGAAAATGAACCTTATCCCCCAAAACACATTTCAACATCATTGCAGCCCTGCCTTAAAAGGACCAGCTAACATCGTTTCAGTGATTGATCTCCAGCCCTGTCCTCATCAACACCCACACCTGTGTTAATGGAGCAATCTGTCATGATTAAGTAAGAATGACACAACTGGACACTTTAAAAGGAGGCTGGTGCTTGGCATCATTGTTTCTCTTCTGTTAACCATGGTTATCTCTAAAGAAACACGTGCAGTCATCATTGCACTGCACAAAAATGGCCTAACAGGGAAGAGTATCGCAGCTAGAAAGATTGCACCTCAGTCAACAATCTATCGCATCATCAAGAACTTCAAAGAGAGAGGTTCCCTTGTTGCCAAAAAGGCTCCAGGGCGCCCAAGAAAAACCAGCAAGCGCCAGGACCGTCTCTTAAAAGTGTTTCAGCTGCAGGATTGGGCTAACAGCAGTGCAGAGCTTGCTCAGGAATGGCAGCAGGCAGGTGTGAGTGCATCTGCACGCACTGTGAGGCGGAGACTCTTGGAGCAAGGCCTGGTCTCAAGGAGGGCAGCAAAGAAGCCACTTCTCTCCAGAAAAAACATCATGGACAGACTGATATTCTGCAAGAGGTACAGGGAGTGGACTGCTGAGGACTGGGGTAAAGTCATTTTCTCTGATGAATCCCCTTTTCGATTGTTTGGGACATCTGGAAAACGGCTTATTTGGTGAAGACGAGGTGAGCGCTACCACCAGTCTTGTCTCATGCCAACTGTCAAGCATCCTGAAACCATTCATGTGTGGGGTTGCTTCTCAGCCAAGGGAATGGGCTGTCTCTCAGTCTTGCCTAAAAACACAGCCATGAATAAAGAATGGTACCAGAATGTCCTCCAAGAGCAACTTCTCCCAACCGTCCAAGAGCAGTTTGGCGATCAACAATGCCTTTTTCAACATGATGGAGCACCTTGCCATAAAGCAAAGGTGATAACTAAATGGCTCAGGGAACAAAACATAGAAATTTTGGGACCATGGCCTGGAAACTCCCCAGATCTTAATCCCATTGAGAACTTGTGGTCAATCATCAGGAGACGGGTGGACAAACAAAAACCTTCAAATTCAGACAAAATAAAAGCATTGATTTTGCAAGAATGGACTGCTATCAGTCAGGATTTGATCCAGAAGTTGATTGAGAGCATGCCAGGGAGAATTGCTGAGGTCCTGAAGAAGAAGGGTCAGCACTAGAGTTGAGCGATACCATCCGATACTTCAAAGTATCGTATCGGATGGTATCGGCCGATCTTTAAAAAAAGTATCGGTATCGCCGATTCCGATACCGGAAGTCCCATTCAAGTCTATGGGACTTCCGGTATCGGAATAAGAAAAACCCTTTCCTGCCCTTGTACAGCCTCTCTGGGGTCTGTACGGGCCTTTCGGGGGGCTGTGCCGGCCTGCCAGGGGGTCTGTGCAGGCTCCGGTGGTCTGTGCCGGCCTGCCGGTGGTCTGTGCAGGCTCCGGGGGGCTGTGCCGGCCTGCCGGGGGGCTGTGCCGGCCTGCCGGGGGGCTGTGCCGGCCTGCCGGGGGGCTGTGCCGGCCTGCCGGGGGACTGTGCAGGCTCCGGGGGGCTGTGCCGGCCTGCCGGGGGGCTGTGCCGGCCTGCTGGGGGGCTGTGCCGGCCTGCCGGGGGGCTGTGCAGGCTCCGGGGGTCTGTGCAGGCATCGTCCGATGGGACTACAAGTCCCATCGGGCGATGCCTGCTACCATGACAGTGATTGACACATTAGCCAATGATGGGACAGTAGTAGTCCCATCATCCGGCTAATGTGTTAAATGTAAAAAAAAAAAAAAAAAAAAATACTACATACATACTACATGCTACATACATACTACATGCTACATACATACAACATGCATACTACATACATGCTACATTCATACTACATACTACATACATGCTACATTCATACTACATGCAACATACATACTACATATATACTACATGCATGCTACATACATACTACATGCTACATACATACCACATACATACTACATGCATGCTACATACATACTACATATATACTACATGCATGCTACATACATACTACATACATACTACATGCTACATACATACCACATATATACTACATACATACAATACATTCATACAATACATACATAGACATACAGTACATATAACATAGAGTAACATACTTACCAATACTTGTCACATTGTTCCCCGAAGCCATTGTCGTCTACGGAATAAATATTAACATAACAAACCACAAAAATACTCACCCACGATCCGAAGCAGTCCACGAGTGTGTCCCACGACGATCTTGGGTAGAGAACTGCAGCATCAGCTGTTGCTGCCGTTCTCTACGGGCTGCAGGAATCCAATGACGGAAGGTAGGTATCCTTCCGCACTGTATTCCTCCGCCACTTAAAAAAAAAAAAAGTCCCTAGTCTCACTTTATGCCATTGCTGTGTGGGAATTTCCCACACAGCAATGGCATAAAGTGAGACTAGGGACTTTTTTTTTTTTAAGTGGCGGAGGAATACAGTGCGGAAGGATACCTACCTTCCGTCATTGGATTCCTGCAGCCCGTAGAGAACGGCAGCATCATCTGATGCTGCAGTTCTCTACCCAAGATCGTCGTGGGACACACTCGTGGACTGCTTCGGATCGTGGGTGAGTATTTTTGTGGTTTGTTATGTTAATATTTATTCCGGAAAGACAATGGCTTCGGGGAACAATGTGACAAGTATTGGTAAGTATGTTACTCTATGTTATATGTACTGTATGTCTATGTATGTATTGTATGAATGTATTGTATGTATGTAGTATATATGTGGTATGTATGTAGCATGTAGTATGTATGTAGTATGTATGTAGCATGCATGTAGCATGTAGTATGTATGTAGCATGCATGTAGTATATATGTAGTATGTATGTAGCATGCATGTAGTATATATGTAGCATGTATGTAGTATGTATGTGGTATGTATGTAGCATGTAGTATGTATGTAGCATGCATGTAGTATGTATGTAGTATGTATGTAGCATGTATGTAGTATGTATGTGGTATGTATGTAGCATGTAGTATATATGTAGCATGTATGTAGTATGTATGTGGTATGTATGTAGCATGTAGTATATATGTAGCATGCATGTAGTATGTATGTGGTATGTATGTAGCATGTAGTATATATGTAGCATGCATGTAGTATGTATGTAGTATGTATGTAGTATGTATGTAGCATGCAGTATGTATGTAGTATGTATGTAGTATATATGTAGTATGTATGTAGCATGCATGTAGTATGTATGTAGCATGCATGTAGTATGTATGTAGCATGTATGTAGTATGTATGTAGCATATATGTAGTATGTATGTAGCATGTAGTATGTATGTAGTATTTTTTTTTTTTTTTTTTAACATTTAACACATTAGCCGGATGATGGGACTACTACTGTCCCATCATTGGCTAATGTGTCAATCACTGTCATGGTAGCAGGCATCGCCCGATGGGACTTGTAGTCCCATCGGACGATGCTTGCACAGACCCCCGGACATCAGCACAGCCCCCCGGCTGGCCGGCACAGCCCCCCGGCAGGCCGGTACAGACCCCCACAGGGTGCACAGACCACCGGCAGGCCGGCACAGCCCCCCGGCAGGCCGGTACAGACCCCGGGCAGTCCACACAGCCCCCCGGCAGGCCGGCACAGCCCCCCGGCAGGCCGGCAGAGACCCCCGGAAGGCCCGAAATGACGGCGCATCATGATGCGCACACACCGCGCATCATGATGACGTCAGGCCGTCAATCAACTGAACTTCCGATTCCGATGCCGAATTCCGATATTGAAAAAATATCGGAAGTCGGTATCGGAATTCCGATACAGCAAGTATCGGCCGATACCCGATACTTGCGGTATCGGAATGCTCAACACTAGTCAGCACTGCAAATATTGACTTGCTGCATTAACTCATTCTAACTGTCAATATAACCTTTTGCTACTCATAATATGATTGCAATTATATTTCTGTATGTGATAAAAACATCTGACAAACACACATAAAAACCAGAGGCCAGCACATCATATGAAAATATATTTGTGTCATTCTCAAAACTTTTGGCCATGACTGTATTGTATGTGTTTACATGTATTCTATCTTTTGTATTCTTACATGTCAGTGTGATTTTACTGTATAGCCACATATGAATTGCTAACTTTTCAAAGGACAGTGGTACGTAAAAATCGGACAGCACTCGCATGGTGTGAGTGCTATCCGATTTTTTTCTCGCACCCATTGACTTGTATTGGAAAGTCTCGTCCGAGAATCGCAGCAATACACAGCATGCTGCAATTTTTTTTCCCAGTCCGATTTTGGCTGAGAAAAAAATCGCAAATGAGATGTCACCTATTGAATAACATTGAGCCGAGTGCAAACTGATTTTTTTATTGGATTGCACTCGTTTGTATTTCTCACCAGTGAGTATGAGCCCTTAGAGCTAAACACAGAGACCCATATCTCTAGCAGAGCATATGGCAGATTAAAAAAAGAACAACAAAAAAAACACAAATACGGAATACTCTGGGGAGCAACGTGAATAAAATAAAAGCAAAATGTGGCCACTTTGACCTGGTATCAGATCCTCTTAAAGAGAGTTTTGTTTAAACTTCCTCATGGCTGACCTTCCTATATGCCCTGTAGAGATTATTATTATTATTATTATTTATTTCTATAGCACCATTGATTCCATGCTACTGTACATAAGAAGGGGTTACATACAAATTACAGATATCACGGTAAACAAACTTACAATGACAGACTGATACAGAGGGGAGAGGACCCTGCCCTTTCGGGCTTACATGCCACAGTCTGGTGGGGAAGAAGACAGTAGGTTGATGGGTTGCAGCAGTTCCGGTGTTCGTTGAGGTGATATCTCCGGTAGTGGTGAGGAGGCAGCCAGGTCATTGCAGGTTGTAGGCTTTCTTGAAGAGGTGGGTTTTCACGTTTCATCTGAAGGATCCGAATTTTGTTGATAGTCGGACATATTGGGGCAAAGAATTCCAGCGGATGGGGGCTATTCGGGAGAAGTCTTGGAGGCGGTTGGGTGAGGAACGAATAAGTGTGGAGGAGAGAAGGAGATCTTGGGATGACCGGAGATTACGTGAGGGAAGGTATCGGGAGATTAGTTCAGAGACATATGGAGGTAGGCATTCTGTCAGGTAGGCAATAGGTAGTACAGGGAAAAAAGTTTGGTGCAAACAGGTGCAGGTTTATTGCTTTCCTAAAACTCCAAAAACAGCCCCTTCTGGGCACAAAGGTAAATAGGAAAATAAACAGTTCATTAGCTCATTTAGCAGGGCACATATGTTAGTGTGAGCTCACCCGAACACATTGCAGTCCTTTATCCTCGAGCAAACTTTGTACACAGAAGAGGCACGATCCTGCCATGTCTCGCTATCCCTTTCAACCCGAACTCCAGCAGCTTCCAGCGCCAAACAGAAGTGTTAAACTCCAGTCACAGTTCACACTCAACAGGCGCAGCTTTCACACAGTTCTCTGCAGCTCCAACTGACAGACTTCTCGTTTCCTAGCTGACCTGTGCAGTCTCCATTGAGAGCGAATATGGCACGTCCAGCTATAACTCACATTTTGGTTGTTCACTCCCCAGCAGCACACTTGACTTTGCTCAGCATCCAGCAGACTGACATACAGTTGTGGCCAAAAGTATTGACACCCTTGCAATTCTGTCAGATAATACTCAGTTTCTTCCTGAAAATGATTGCAAACACAAATTCTTTGGTATTATTATCTTCATTTAATTTGTCTTAAAAGAAAAAACACAAAAAGAATTGTCCTAAAGCCAAATTGGATATAATTCCACACCAAACATAAAAAAGAGGGTGGACAAAAGTATTGGCACTGTTCGAAAAATCATGTGATGCTTCTCTAATTTGTGTAATTAGCAGCACCTGTAACTTACCTGTGGCACCTAACAGGTGTTGGCAATAACTAAATCACACTTGCAGCCAGTTGACATGGATTAAAGTTGACTCAACCTCTGTCCTGTGTCCTTGTGTGTACCACATTTAGCATGGAGAAAAGAAAGAAGACCAAAGAACTGTCTGAGGACTTGAGAAACCAAATTGTGAGGAAGCATGAGCAATCTCAAGGCTACAAGTCCATCTCCAAAGACCTGAATGTTCCTGTGTCTACCGTGCGCAGTGTCATCAAAAAGTTTAAAGCCCATGGCACTGTGGCTAACCTCCCTAGATGTGGACGGAAAAGAAAAATTGACAAGAGATTTCAACGCAAGACTGTGCGGATGTTGGATAAAGAACCTCGACTAACATCCAAACAAGTTCAAACTGCCCTGCAGTCCGAGGGTACAACAGTGTCAACCCGTACTATCCGTCGGCGTCTGAATGAAAAGGGACTGTATGGTAGGAGACCCAGGAAGACCCCACTTCTTACCCCGAGACATAAAAAAGCCAGGCTGGAGTTTGCCAAAACTTACCTGAAAAAGCCTAAAACATTTTGGAAGAATGTTCTCTGGTCAGATGAGACAAAAGTAGAGCTTTTTGGGCAAAGGCATCAACATAGAGTTTACAGTAGAAAAAAAGAGGCATTTAAAGAAAAGAACACGGTCCCTACAGTCAAACATGGCTGGGGTTCCCTGATGTTTTGGGGTTGCTTTGCTGCCTCTGGCACTGGACTGCTTGACCGTGTGCATGGCATTATGATGTCTGAAGACTACCAACAAATTTTGCAGCATAATGTAGGGCCCAGTGTGAGAAAGCTGGGTCTCCCTCAGAGGTAATGGGTATTCCAGCAGGACAATGACCCAAAGCACTAGAAAATGGTTTGAGAGAAAGCACTGTAGACTTCTAAGGTGGCCAGCAATGAGTCCAGACCTGAATCCCATAGAACACCTGTGGAGAGATCTAAAAATGGCAGTTTGGAGAAGGCACCCTTCAAATATCAGGGACCTGAAGCAGTTTGCCAAAGAAGAATGGTCTAAAATTCCAGCAGAGCATTGTAAGAAACTCATTGATGGTTACCGGAAGCGGTTGGTCTCAGTTATTTTGGCTAAAGGTTGTACAACCAAGTATTAGGCTGAGGGTGCCAATACTTTTGTCCGGCCCATTTTTGGAGTTTTGTGTGAAATGATCAATGTTCTGCTTTTTGCTTCATTCTTTTATATTTTTTCATTTAAGACACATTAAATGAAGATAATAATACCAAAGAATTTGTGTTTGCAATCATTTTCATTAAGAAACTGAGTATTACTGACAGAATTGCAGGGGTGTCAATACTTTTGGCCACAACTGTTCTTAGTCAAACCTAGTCATGTGCATCTAATCAAGATATGCAATGCTAGGATTTATCCCATTCCTACCTGGCTTTGCTACAGGCCACTGAATTTGTGTTCTTATTTGTTCACAAATGAACGCATAACCTGGCATATCAGTTTCCAAGATAATGAATGCTTTTTTGAAAATGAATGTTTGTCTTAGGGTAAGTTCACAATAGCCTATAAAAAATAGTTTAGAATTTCATCCAAAAGACTGGTACGATTTTTTTCTCACTTGACATCCGTGTGCCAGCTATTTTTTTTACATCAACAGTTATTAATAATTTACAGGAGCATTTACAGTTTCCTATGTTACGGAATTGCAATGTATTAATAAAAAATGGATGCTACACTGTGTCAATGTATGGCTTCCAATTCTTTTCCATATACCCATAGATTTGAGTGGGTGAGTCTCATCCTATTTACGGAAGAAACTAGTGCGTGCTGCCATTTTTTTTTTTTTAACGTGGAGATTTGGTCAGTAAAAAAATGATCTCCTCTCCACTGCCTGATTGAATAACATTGGTCCAGGTGCTGTCTTTTTTCACGAACAGCACTCGGACCGGAAAATACGGATGTGTGCATGAGCCCTATTACTGAAAACTGAATGACATTTAACCATACTTCCAATGTTTGATTAATATTATCATGGATCACAGCACAATGCTTATAATCTGTTCCATCAGTCATTAAATATTTAGCAGGGATCTGTCAGCAGGATTTCACACTCCAAACTTTTCATATACACATGTAGTTTTTTCTGAGACAAATCCAACAATATCTTTATAGGGCCAGTCTGTTCCTCCATTACTGATAAATCAATGTTTGAAATGATATGCAAATAGATATGAGATCTAAATTTTCTGTCACTCTAGCTCTATTCCCCACCAAGCATTGCCTCCTCCTTCTTGACTGTCAGCCTCCTTGCTGTGTGACCTAAGGCTGAGTTCACACGTGGCGTTTTTTTCGCGTTTCCGCGGCGGTTTTAACCGCGCGATTTTGCCACGAAAACGCAAAAAATAAGCATCCCATGCATTCCTATGGGATTCCGCAATGCTGTGCTAATGCTGTGGTTTTTACCGCGGCGGAACCGCTTCGCGGTAAAAAACGCAGCATGCTCATTATTTTGCGGAATCGCGGCGATCCCGCACCCATAGGAATGCATTGTTCCGCTTATTTCCCGCATGTGGCTGTGCACAACATGCAGAAAGTAAGCAGAACATTTGCGGATGGTACCCATGGTCCGGAGGAGAGGAGACTGTCCTCCGGGCTTTGGGTACCATATCCCTGTAAAAAATAGAATTTAAAATAAAAAATATTGTTATTCTTACCTTCCGGCGTCCTGCGCAGCCTTCCTGCCTCTCTCCACGCTCTCGTTCCCAGTAATCCTTTGCGAAAATGCCCTCGATGACGTCCGTTATCGCGGGATCACGAAGTCTCGCGGTCATTCGCTCGACGTCATCGCGAATTACCGCGAGACGTCGCGATCCCGCGAGGACGGACGCCATCGCGGGCATTTTCGCAAAGGATTACTGGGAACGGCTGCGCAGGACGCCGGAAGGTAAGACTAACACCATTTTTTACTTTTTTTACATTCTATCTTTTACTACTGATGCTGCATAGGCGGCCTCAGTAGTAAAAAGTTGGTCACACTCGTCAAACACTATGACAGGTTGTCACACTCATCAAACAATCAGTTCTCCAAGCGATGCTACAGATCGCTTGGAAAACGCTGGCATTTTGCAAGCTAATTACGCTTGCAAAATGCTAGTTTTTCCGCGGGAAAATCGCGGGAATTTAAAATGCGATTTTCCCGCGGAATGGAATTCCGGAATTCTCGCGGAAATTTCCGCGAGAGTTCCGTTACGTGTGCACATAGCCTTAAGGGAAAATCACCGTCAGAAAGGAGGAGATGTTGGGCAGGAAATAGAGCTGAAGTGACAGAGGCTTCAGATTTGCAGCCTCAGTTACATATCAGTTAAAACACAGATTAATCAGTAAGAGAGGCAAAGTAGTCCTCATTCAAGCAGCAGGAGGAGGCAGTGCTGATTTGGGGAATAGAGCTGGAGTGACAGAGCTTTAGATCTACAAGTAGTTCTTTAGCCTCATTTGCATATTATTATTATGTATTAAAGCACCATTTATTCCATGGCGCTTTACATGTAAAAGGGGTAGACATAATAAAAACAAGTACAGTAATCATGAACAATACAAGTCAGTGACTGGTACAGGAGGAGAGTTGATTTCTCAGTAACAGAGGAACGGACCGGCCATGTAAAGGTATTGCAGGACTGGTCTTTGAAAGAGATACATGCTTATATAAATAATTTGGGGGGTGAAATCCTGCTGACAGATTCCCTTTAGCTTAACATTTTTCTTGAATACTGGTCATTATCGGTCATTATCTCTCAGTAGTCAATGTTTAACAGACAATTTATTCAAGAAACACTTTGCTATTGTTTGAAATTCCGGTATGGAACTAGAGAGTCGGAGAATCTGATATATGGTTTCTCCAGTTATTACAAATGTTTTATCAGACAGAACTCTGAATTCTAATTACATTAGTTAATCACATAATATTTGTTTTATATTGGCATGATGCCCACATTTCATTCATTCGAGCCCGGTTTGATAGTAGTTAGGTAACGTGGAGACTTTTGTAATGTAATTTGGGAGTATTTATGAGCTGTAAAATGAAGATATGCACGCATGCATTTACTTGCTAACACGACAAACTAAATTAGTCAACAAATTTGCTTGGAAATTAGACACAACATTAATTATAGCATTCCATTAATTATGTGTAAATCACCGCTTTGTTGCTTATTAAAATAACATAGCTGTTTGAAGTGCACATCTCCGTGGTAGGTTTCAAGCCGGCAATTAATGTGACTCGTTGGCATAATGTGTCTCAGCAATTGGGCAGTGTGTTGTGTGGAATTAATTATACAGTCTGACATTAGTTGTGATGTCACAAACATCATGCTCATTTCATTTTAAAAGTTGACTCCAAGTTGCTTCAAAAGAGAGGTGCTTAAAGTAAGTCACCTTTGTCACTTTGCTACTTTTGTGTTTAAGGAGGTTGTCTGAGACTTTAATATTGATGGTCGATCCTAAGGATAGATCATCAATGTCTGATTGATGAGGATGTGACACCTGGCACCCTCGCGCATCAACTGCTGATGGTGGCAGGATGTGTTTAGATTTGGCGTGGAACAGCACAACCCTGTCAGCTGCACTGGGGTACTGCACATCCACGGATATTCACTTAAATAGGGGCATATGTGCAATACCTAGCGCTCTTGACTTTGCTGTGCAACTGATCACATCTGGCCACTGCCGGGAACAGCTGACCGGTGAGAGTTCCCGCTGTTGCACCCCCGCTGATTTGGTATTGATGACCTATCTAAAGGGTAGGCCATCAATATTAAAGTACTGGATAACACCCTTTAATTGACAGTGTTCTGTTTAGCCTGTCAATCATGCGGAGTCTTGGTGGGGCCTGCTTCCTTTACTTTTCTCCTCATTCTCTTCTCCTCTTTCTAAGGCCGGTTTCACATTAGCGCATTTTCAGCGCGCGCACGGCCGGGGGTAGCTCCGCCCCCGAGCCGGCTCTCTGCCCGGCGTGCCCGCCCCTTCCTTGTAGCGCCGCCTCCTAGCGGACAGCGGCGCCTGCGATCGGCGCACCCTATCTTTAGCATAGGGTGCGCCGATCGTGCGCAGGTCGTGCGCTAGTTGCGCTTTGAGCTGCGCTGCGCACTTATGACGGTGCGCCGTGCGCGCCAAAATCCGAAAAGTTCGATTTTGGCGCGCACGGCGCACCGTCATAAGTGCGCAGCGCAGGTCAAAGCGCAACTAGCGCACGGCCTGCGCACGATCGGCGCACCCTATGCTAAAGATAGGGTGCGCCGATCGCAGGCGCCGCTGTCCGCTAGGAGGCGGCGCTACAAGGAAGGGGCGGGCACGCCGGGCAGAGAGCCGGATCGGGGGCGGAGCTACCCCCGGCCGTGCGCGCGTTGAAAATGCGCTAGTGTGAAACCGGCCTAACCAACTGGCTCATTTTCTAGTTACAATCTTTCAACATGTACCATTTTCTTGTGATGTAATATACAATCAACCCCTAAGTGCATATGGAGATACCAGTATGTCCACGTTGCGGTCAGAAAAGGTGGACTGACTTCGGTCCACACGTCACAGATGGAGGCTATGTAATACAGTGGTTTGCAAAAATATTCACCCCTCTTGGCTTTTTACCTATTTTGTTACATTGCAACCTGTGTTTAAATATTTTTGTAATCTGATTTGTATGTGATGCATCAGCACTAAATAGTTTAAGGTGGTGAAATGAGAAAAATGTAGGCATAAATTACATTTCTGAGATAAGTAACTAAAGATTGGCATGTGCATATGCTCATCCCTTTTGCTATGAAGCCCCTAAACATTTCTGCTGCAGGAAATTACCTTCATAAATCACATGCTTGGTGAAAGGAAGTCTGCATGTGTGCAGTCTAAGTGTCACATAGTCTGTCAGTGTATACACACCTTTTCTGAAAGGCCACAGAGACTGCAACAAGCAAGAGGCACCACTATCCAAACAACAATATGAAGGCCAAAGAGATCTCCAAACAAGTCAGGGACAAAGTTGTTGAGCAGTACAAGTGAGGGTTGGGTTATAAAAAGAAATTCTCAATCTCTGATGATCTCTGGAGCACCAAAAAATCCATTATCACCAAATGGAAAGAACATGGTACCACAACAAGCCTGCCAAGAGAGGGCCACCAACCAAAACTCAGTCCTGGCAAGGAAGGCATTTATCAGAGAGGCAGTACAGAGACCAAAGGTAGCCTTGAAGAAGCTGCAGAGTTCCCAAGCAGACACTGCAGTATCTTTCCATATGACGACAATAAGCCATACGCTCCATAGAGGTGGCTTTTATGGAAGAGTGGGCAGAAAAAAAGGTCTTACACACAAAATTATAAGGCTCGTTTTGAGTTTGCCAACAATTCTGGTGCTTTGCCCTGCTCTTCCCACTTGTCCTGTAACAGTGGCAAGTGGGATTGATGTCACCTTTGTATTGTCCAATGACATCAAGCCCAAGGATGCGCATTTTCTGGGCCGCTGCAAGTTGCTATTTTTTAGGTTGGGAGAGGGGCAATATCAATGGCCCCTTACCAGCCTGAGAGTACCAGCCCCCAGATATCTGCTTTAGCAAGGCTGGTTGTCAAAAATGGGGGGACCCCACTCTGTTTTTATTTAAATAATTAAAAATTATGGCGTGGGGACCCCTCTATGCTTGATACCCAGCCTTGCTCAAGCTGACACTTAAGGGTTGCAGCCCCCAGCTGTGAGTTTTGCCTGGCTGGTTATCAAAAATACAGAGGAACCCACACCGTTTTTGTTTTTTTTAAATCATTTATTTACAGCGCAGGCGTCCGATGATGAATACTCCCATCAGCAGCTCCTGCTCTCACTGTTATTAGCAGCAGCAGGAGTCGGCTGATGGGAGCTGTATTCCCATCATCTGATACCTGTCAACGGAGGTCAACTCCGATTACAGCTGCGTGCTCATGCTATCTTTTGACAGCATAGGAACCGCGGCTATGTGACTGGCAGTGATGATTTTACCGCCGATCAGAAGCGGAGTTTGCCGCGCTGTCATGCACATGATAGCATGACAGACACCTGGTGTTCGGGCAGCCGAACGTGAACAGTAACACGGATTTCTTAGTGAAGTCCTTGTTCGGTGTCCGTGCTCAATCAGTAGATGTTCGGTACAAACACCTAACTTTACTGTTCGGGTTTACCTTTCTCTACTCACAAAGACTTATTCAAAGCGACTTGCAGCTGTAATTGCCACAAAAAGAGGCTCTACTTAATACTTACTTTTGTGGGGGGGGGGGTGATTAGTTATGCAAACTGAGGTTTTCAGTTATTTTGTCCTATTTGTGGTTTGCTTCACACAAAAAAGTTCACAATTGTAGGTACCGTATGGTTTTTTTTTTGTGAACTGGTGCAAATCCTTAAAACAATGGCATTCCAGGTTATGAGGTAGCAAGACAAAAAAAAAATGCAAAAAAGGTGAATACTTTCACAAGCCACTGTACAACCGGCGTGTCACTAACTGCAGAGACCGTCGCTTACTTGGATCACTGCTGTTTAACCATTTATATTCTGTTGTCAATATGACTGTAGCACTAATAGGTGCTTCTCACAATATTAGAATATCTTAAAAAAGTTAATTTTTTTCAGTTTTTCAATACAAAAAGTGAAACTCATTATATAGAGCCATTACAAAAAATAGTGATCTATTTCTAGTGTTTGTGTTGATGATTATGGCTTACAGCCAATGATAACCCAAAAGTCATTATCTCAGTAAATTAGAATAAGTACCAAAAAACACCTGCAAAGGCTTTCTAAGCATTTACAAAGGTCCCTTAGTCTGTTGTAGTAGGCTCCACAATCATGGGGAAGACTGCTGACTTGACAGATGTCCAGAAGGCAGTCATATGTACACTCCACAAAGAGGGTAAGCCACAAAAGGTCATTGCTAAAGAAGCTGGCTGTTCACAGAGTGCTGTATCCAAGCATATTAGGCTATGTGCACATGGTGCGGATTTGCGGCAGAACTGCATGTGATGTACAGTAGCATTATAGGCTATGTAAAACAAAATCCGCAGTGCACATGCTGTGTGTTTTTTTCCGCGCAGATTTGCTGCGGAATGAAAAATGCAGCATGTCACTTCTTTTGTACTGCAGTTTTCCACCTGCTCCATTCTAGAAATCTGCAGGTGGAAAACCGCAGGGGAAAACCGCACAAAACATGCAGTAAAACAGCACAAAAAATGCACTAAATCTGCAGGAAAAATGCAGGTCATTTGACCTGCGGATTTAGTAAAATCTGCGTGGAAAATTCCACAGCACATTCCGCACTATGTGCACATAGCCTTAATGGAAAGTTGAGTGGAAGGAAAAAGTGTGATAGAAAAAGATGCACAAGCAACCGGGATAACCATAGCCTTGAAAGGATTGTTAAGAAAAGGCCATTCAAAAATTTGGGGGAGATTCACAAGGAGTGGACTGCTGCTGGAGTCATTGCTTCAAGAGCCACCACGCACAGACGTATCCAGAACTTTTGGGTTTTCATTGGCTGTAGTCCATAATCATCAACATTAACATAAATAAACCCTTGAAATAGATCACTCTGTTTGTAATGACATATACAGTGGGGAAAAAAAGTATTTAGTCAGTCAGCAATAGTGCAAGTTCCACCACTTAAAAAGATGAGAGGCGTCTGTAATTTACATCATAGGTAGACCTCAACTATGGGAGACAAACTGAGAAAAAAAAATCCAGAAAATCACATTGTCTGTTTTTTTTTTTTCATTTTATTTGCATATTATGGTGGAAAATAAGTATTTGGTCAGAAACAAAATTTCATCTCAATACTTTGTGATATATCCTTTGTTGGCAATGACAGAGGTCAAACGTTTTCTGTAAGTCTTCACAAGGTTGCCACACACTGTTGTTGGTATGTTGGCCCATTCCTCCATGCAGATCTCCTCTAGAGCAGTGATGTTTTTGGCTTTTCGCTTGGCAACACGGACTTTCAACTCCCTCCAAAGGTTTTCTATAGGGTTGAGATCTGGAGACTGGCTAGGCCACTCCAGGATCTTGAAATGCTTCTTACGAAGCCACTCCTTCGTTGCCCAGGCGGTGTGCTTTGGATCATTGTCATGTTGAAAGACCCAGCCACGTTTCATCTTCAATGCCCTTGCTGATGGAAGGAGGTTTGCACTCAAAATCTCACGATACATGGCCCCATTCATTCTTTCATGTACCCGGATCAGTCGTCCTGGCCCCTTTGCAGAGAAACAGCCCCAAAGCATGATGTTTCCACCACCATGCTTTACAGTAGGTATGGTGTTTGATGGATTCAACTCAGTATTCTTTTTCCTCCAAACACGACAAGTTGTGTTTCTACCAAACAGTTCCAGTTTGGTTTCATCAGACCATAGGACATTCTTCCAAAACTCCTCTGGATCATCCAAATGCTCTCTAGCAAACTTCAGACGGGCCCGGACATGTACAGGCTTAAGCAGTGGGACACGTCTGGCACTGCAGGATCTGAGTCCATGGTGGCGTAGTGTGTTACTTATGGTAAGCCTTGTTACATTGGTCCCAGCTCTCTGCAGTTCATTCACTAGGTCCCTCCGCGTGGTTCTGGGATTTTTGCTCACCGTTCTTGTGATCATTCTGACCCCACGGGGTGGGATTTTGCGTGGAGCACCAGATCGAGGGAGATTATCAGTAGTCTTGTATGTCATCCATTTTCTAATTATTGCTCCCACAGTTGATTTCTTCACTCCAAGCTGGTTGGCTATTGCAGATTCAGTCTTCCCAGCCTGGTGCAGGGCTACAATTTTTTTTTCTGGTGTCCTTTGACAGCTCTTTGGTCTTCACCATAGTGGAGTTTGGAGTCAGACTGTTTGAGGGTGTGCACAGGTGTCTTTTTATACTGATAACAAGTTTAAACAGGTGCCATTACTACAGGTAATGAGTGGAGGAAAGGGGAGACTCTTAAAGAAGAAGTTACAGGTCTGTGAGAGCCAGAAATCTTGATTGCTTGTTTCTGACCAAATACTTATTTTCCACCATAATATGCAAATAAAATGAAAAAAAAAAACAGACAATGTGATTTTCTGTATTTTTTTTTCTCAGTTTGTCTCCCATAGTTGAGGTCTACCTATGATGTAAATTACAGACACCTCTCATCTTTTTAAGTGGTGGAACTTGCACTATTGCTGACTGACTAAATACTTTTTTTCCCCACTGTATAATATGAGTTTCACTTTTTGTATTGAAGGACTGGAATTTTGATGATATTCTAATCTTGTGAGAAGCACCTGTAAATGGAGTCACAACGAGACTGCAGGAAAGCAATGGGTTACCACGACCTCACACAGCTCCATCGATGGGAGAATAAGAACATTATGGGTCTCTGAAAATGAAGGAAAATGCCAGCATTCTTTTTATACACTTCCTATTGTTTTCATCACAATAAAAAACTATACAAGTTTTGGTATTGGCGTAATCGTACTGACCTTAGAAATCACGTTCCCAGATCATTTTTACCATGAATTGAGTGCTGTAAAAACGAAACATACAAAACAACGCACAATTGCAGGATTTAATTTTTTCACCATTGTATTTTATGTGGATCTTTTCCTCATTTTTCTGCACATTGTATAGTAAAATGGTGTCAATTGCAAATACTTGTACTGCAAAAATACCCAATCATATGGGTAGGTCGACAGAAAATTGGTAAAATTATCGCTTTGCAAAGAAGGGGAGGAAAAAAAGAAAGCAAAAATGAAATCTTGCCCCTTTAAGGGTTGGTTTTTATACTATTCAAGAAATCATAGGGATCAGCAATTTACAATTTCAACTTGCTTAAATTTACTCCCTGTAGAGTTCAACTTACTCAAGATAATATAAGTAAGCATTTTAAGCATATAAAGAATTAGCTAAAATTTAGGAGTCCCAATGTTTTTTCAAGGAGCTGAACTGTATGCTTCTCTGGGATTTCTTGTCTGTTTCTTTACTGTTAGATTTTAAGGAACCGTGGCTTTGGGCCACTGGTAATTGATTTAAAGCAGCAAGCTGTCAAATTTTTTAGCTTCTGGGCGATCAAGTGCTGGATTTGATCTTTCCAGGGGGTTGTTCTAAAGTGAAGTTTTCTTTTTTTTTTTTCTTTTCAGTACTGTGATAGCTCCAAGTAATAATGAAACTTAGCTAAATATATTGTACTATACATTTTAGGGCTGGCTGCCATCGTCATTAAAAAAAAAGTTGGTCTTGAAGACTAGATTTACCCTTCAGCACTAATTTTAACGACTAGTTCGAAATGCATGGCTACAGGGAATGTGGTAAAACTGCAGTGACTACTGGGGACATTGGAGGACGTCTGTGACTACTAGGGAAGTAGTGAGGAAAACTATAAGGAGAATTTACACTTAATAGCTCATTTATACACTGGGTGGTAATTTTGTGGCAGAACTGCACTATTACTACACTATGGTCAAGCCTCACATAAGCACATATAGTTTTTTTCTGCAATGTCAGAGCAAATAACGGTGTGCAGTAATGGTGTATCTACCTGCTCGGAGGATCATTTTCACTGTTTGGCCTTGTTCAGTATTTGGTCAGTATTTTACCTCAGTATTTGTAAGCCAAAACCAGGAGAGGAACAACCAGAGGAAAACTATAATAGAAACACGTCACCACTTCTGGATTTATCACCCACTCCTGGTTTTGGCTAACATACTGAGGTAAAAAACTCACCGAATACTGAGGTAAAAAAAATCACCAAACACTCAGTATTTTACCTCAGTATCTGCAGGCCAAAACCAGGAGAGGAACAATCAGAGTATAATAGAAACACATCACCACTTCTGGGTTTATCACCCACTCCTGGTTCTGGCTTACAAATACTGAGGTAAAATACCGACCAAATACTAAGCGTGTGAATGTGTCCTGAGAGGGGAAACCGCTTTTTTTCTAACCTTGTAAAGGAGTACTGAGTAATGGAGTAGCAAAGCCATTACTTCATTGTAGGTGGGTATTTTTTGCAAAATTTACATGATAGTATTTCATGCTAATCTTGGAGGTCTGGTGTTATATTGGGCAGAAGAATTACCCCTATCTGCAGTGCTGGCATGTTAGGCCTCAGTGATGGGACGACTTGTATCACTCCCAGGTTTCGTGCTACACTTATTAGGTCTTAGAGACTGACTTTAATGGGATGCTTTTTTAATACCTATAGTATATTATATGACCAAACAAGCTCATAGAAGTCCCAAGTCTGCATCTGGGAGACAAGTAAAAAAAATAAATGTAAAAATATTGAAATAAAGGGAATAGTAAGTTTTCCCCATGCTCTGTTTTGTAAAAAACATCAAACAGTTTTTGGTATCAAAGCTTCTCATAATACTAGAATTGGTTTAAGTTAGATGACACATTTGATCTGCCATGACTGTGGCCACTACACAGAAGCCGGAGTACTGCCTCTTACATGTCGCCTTACACAGCTCTTTTATAGATTGGCTGGCTTTGGACTAAGTCACATGGGCAGCAGGGTGGCTCAGTGGTTAGCATAGTAGCCTTACACTACAGGGTCCTGGATCCGAATCCCATCAAGTACAACATCTGCACGTAGTTTGTTCTCTCCATGTTTGCGTGAGTTTTCTGCGGGTTCTCCGGTTTCCTCATACCTTCCAAAGACATACTGATAGAGAATTTAGATTATGAGTCCCAATGGTGACAGTGCCAATAATGTCTGTAAAGCGCTGTGGAATTAATGGCAGTACATAATAATACCTAAAGATTGGTCTAAGGAAAATGTTGGAGAATTGGATGGATATTTTGGCCATCTTGGTGGTAGAAAGGCACATGACCAGCGTATAACTTGTAATGGAGTTGTTATAAGATGTATGGCTGCCTGTTTGAGAGGTTAGGTGCGAGATTTGCTCTCTGTATCTCCTGGGCCTAAATTGTTTCAAAATGTGGAATTGATGATAGAATCGAAGGCCTCTGATGAGGATTTATAAGTAGTTTATACCAGTAGAACAGATTTCACAAATTTTGATTTATATAAAAACCATTTTGCCACATATGTAAATAAGAGGTCATTTGTAGCTCAGTTCCCCTTTCCACACACTCAGTTACAATCTTCCGCAACTCCCCTTATGTTGATTGACAAGGGGCCAAGATCACTATATGAGATTATAAGTTTTTTGACAGACTCCCTTTGAATGCTGCAGAATTGTTGTTTATTGGAAAATAATTGTATTTCCTTAAACAGACTATGTGTTATGGCTGCCAAAGGACATTTACATGGGTAATGTACAAACCAGGAAGGCAAATACCTGATCCTGACAAGTACCCGTTCAGACTAGGAAAAATCGTTCTCTGACCCTGGTCTATCTCTGCCTGACCGCGGAGGTTGGCGCACTGACATAATGTAATTGCATCCCCACTCGACGGAGGCATACCCTCAATGTCCTTAGCAGCTCCTAGGATTGGTAGAGTAACAGTTCCCTAAGGAGTAAATGAATCAAACACAAAACTAAGGCAACCGATTAAAAAATACAGCAAAGTGAACGGATTCAACAAAGTCTATCACCAGCAGGAAACGCCAGTAGGGAAAGGTAATTAAAGCTGCACCCGAAAGGTGATAGGACAGACAAACAGAGTAAATGAAAGACACCTGTTACCCAAAACCGACAAACAAACATAACAGAACTAAAACGCCCAAATAAAAGGTGTATCTGCTGCTGCTCAGAGGAAATAGACGCCGACCACAGAACACAAGATCAAAGGTTTGAATCCAGAAGCGTGACACCGTGTCAGGATATATCATAGAAAAAACCTTGGCACACAGTACTGCATGAATCTAATGTTTATTCCTCCAGAAAAACACGTACTATAGGACCAAGATAATACAGACAAAAAGGATCAACGTTTCGGCTATTCAGCCTTTTTCAAGATTTTTATCTAAAGCAAAAAAAATCAAAAATAACAATCCATAAGAAAATGGGAAATTTTTTCCAAAAATATAGAAATAATGTGTATAAATCTCATGCAGTATCAGACCCTCCAAGAATGCATATAATCTGTATTAATAACATATTTTTAACAACATATTATGATCACGTCAAATAGTACAGCATATCATAGTAACAACATGTAGTACTAAAGATACATATATGAAAACAATTATTTCTATTGCATGTGAGAAAATTACTATCCATCAGAAACCACCTATTTAATATAGTGAATAAATACATCCATCATGTAAACAATGTAGGGGTATCGCAGACAAATGGAAAAGTACCTGTAAAAATAAAGGTCCACACATGCCACGATTAAGAATCTCATCACATTCAATTCATGTAGGTGACCAGTGAACATCCTTCTTTTGGAAAAGACAAAAATAAATATCCCAAGAAAGTGCAAAATAAACTTGTGAAGCAAGGGTTTAACGCCCGCTGTAACATACCACCAAAGTGACCGTCCTAGAGGCATAGCTGCAGACGCCAGTGTGAGTTGCGGTGAACGCTGTGAGAGGAGGCGTTCCTTATATGTCATGGCGAGCAATCATTTCCCGGTTTGTGTCAGCATCAAGGGGGGCATAGCGCGCATGCGCCGCCGATGTATGACGGAAAAAACCGAGTCCCATTCGGATAGAAGAGTGCTAGGTGCCCGAAGATAGCCGGAAAGTCCCGAGATCAGTAGCAACGCTGCCGATATCCAGAGAAATGAAGTGCGTGGACACAAACATTAGCAGTGAGCACCCAGTTACTTTCTATTACACTGTGTCAGGATAGCCTGCAGGTCCACACTGAAGGCCTTTTTTAGTGTAATTTTTATGATCTGTACAAGGGACCATTGCTCACAGGATTCTCTGTGGGCAAATCTTTAGACTGCTCTGCTTTATGATCCTGTGGGCAAAGCTCCTTTGGTAAGAGAGCAAAAAAATTAGCACCAAATAAAAAGGACTGTGGCGTTTTTCTTGCCCATCATGATGAGGAGGTAGAGTGCACCTGATTCATTAAGTGGCACGAAGTCATGTGTGCCTCTTTGTTATTCTCCCCAGGTACTGGAGTATGATTTATGGTGTAAGGAACAACACCGCTTGTCCTACTTCAGCTCAGCCCACTTTGGCAGAGCTGAGCAAAAATGGCATGAAAGTCTCAACATTTTTGCGTTGTTGTGCAAAAGTTTTGTAACTTTTCAAAGAGTAAAAACTTTGATGAATTGGGGCCCATATCTCTAAAACTATATGACAGATTAAAAAAAAATGAAGCAGAAAAAAGAAGAGCAAAAACTGACCACTTTTGACCTGGTAACAAGTTTTTTTTTAAGCTTAATTTATTAAATTTAAACATATATTTTCCACCTCAAGTACCGTAAATAGTTTATGAACTATTATTTTATGCTTTTGTTTTTTGGAAACTTTCCCAGGGATTAGTATCTCAGAAACCCGCACTGCACTGTCTACATGGTCGTCTATGTAGACAGTGCAATCTGGTGTATGCTTTCTAATAGCTGCAATAAAAAGAAGTCACTTTATCTATGATAGTTTAATACTGTCTTCAAAAAAATCAGATTGTACATCAGACTCTAGCAAAGACCAGGGAATGACAGAAAATCTAGAGCCTTATCTGTGTTTACAACATTGGTATAAATTTGCCAACCTTTGAGTGGTAATGAGATGACTCTGCTCATCCTACCCAATCTGTACAGCAACGCTCGCAAATGAGCCGCAAAAAAAATTGTACTAGGTTGCTGTGGCAGCTGCCTAAAAAGTGCAAACTTCAAATTTTCCTGTTATTAGTAAAAAGAAATATATACAGAAAATGGCTAAAAATATTTTTATAATTTAAAAAAAATCTGATTTAAAAATAATTGTCATTTTCTGATTTTTCAGGGCAGAAGCCTCTTATAGTGTCTGTCACCTCCCTTGTTATTTCCTTTGCCAATTAGTAACTGTACAGAATGGGATTGTAACATGAAGTTTTGTAAAACAGCCCCAGCAAGTAAAAGCATTTTTTAACAAAAGTCCCCTAAGCATTTAGCTCTTAACAAATGTGACATGGACATCTGGTGTGAGACTCCTGTTCCATATGCTGCTGTAAATGACTGCCTTAGTGACTCAATTAATGGAGTTCTCTCAGAGTGTTGGCTGTAAGGTGACAATATAGACAGTAGGTTGAACAAATAATGTTCTCCTTACTGCCACAATGGAGATTGGAATAGATAAAACTAACCATATTCTTTTTCTGGTCTATGCAGATACAAATCCAAGGTTCAAAAAGCACAAATAGCTATATTCTGCACACCAGCATGACATATACCTATAGTGTTAGAAAAGATTTTAAATTTTATCAATTTATAAAAACAATGTATTCTTGCGTTAACCCATTCACCCAGCAAGCCTGTTTGCACATGCATGACCAGGCCAAATTTTACAATTCTGACCACTGTCACTTTATGTGGCTATAACTCTGGAACGCTTCAACGGATCCCAGTGATTCTGAGATTGTTTTTTCGTGACATATTGTACTTCATGGTAGTGGTAAAATTTGTTCGATTCGACCTTCATTTGTAAAATATTTTGCGTCTATATGTAAATTTTTGGGAAATTTGGTGAAAATTTTGCAATTTTCAAAATTTAATTCTTAATCCCTTAACCCCGAGAGATATGTCACACGAAACAGTTAATAAATGACACTTACCACACGTCTGTTTTACATCTGCATAATTTTTAAAACATTATTTTTTTGTTAGGAAGTTAGAAGGGTTAATAGTTGACCAGCAACTTCTCATCTTTCCAACAAAATCATTTTTTTAGGGACCACATCGTGTTTAAAGTCACTTTTGGGGGGCCTATATGACAGAAAATACCCAAAAGTGACACCATTCTAAAATCTGCACCCCTCAAGGTACTCAAAACCACATTCAAGAAGTTTATTAACCCTTCAAGTGCTTCACAGGAATTAAAGGAATGTGAAAGGAAAAAATGAACATTTTACTTTCACAAAAATGTTATTTTAGCCTCAATTTTTTTTATTTTCACAAGGTTAACAGGAAAATGATCCCCAAAAATACATTGTGCAATTTCTCCTGAGTATGCCGATACCCCATTTGTGGTGGAAAACTACTGTTTTGGTGCACAGCAGGGCTTGGAGGGGAAGGAACACCGTTTGAATTTTTTAACGCAAAATTGGCTGGAATAATAGCGGATGCCATGTTGCGTTTGGAGAGCCCCTAATGTGCCTAAGCAGTGGAAACCCGAACAAGTGACTCAAGTTTGGAAACTAGACCCCTCTAGGAATTTATCTAGATGTGTGATAAGCACCTGGAGTCCCAAGGTGCTTCACAGAAGTTTACAATATTGAGCCATGAAAATAAAAAATAACATTTTTCCCACAAAAATGTTGTTTTAGTCACATTTTTCTATTTTCACAAGGGCAATAGAAAATGGACCCCAAAACATTTTTGTGCATTTTCTCTTGAGTACGTCAATACCCCATTTGTGGAGGAAAACTACTATTTGTGTGTATGGCAGGGCTTGGAAAGGAAAGTGCTATGCTTTGAAACAATAGATTTTTTTTAGAATAAACTGCTGGCATCATGTTCTGTTTGTAAAGCCCCTGATGTGCCTAAACAGTGGAAAATCCCCCACAAGTGCCTCCATTTTGGAAACTAGACCCCTTCAAGGAATTTAATTAGATGTGTAGTTAGCACTTTTAACCCACAGAGGCTTCACAAATGTTTATAACGTTGAACTATGAAAATAATTAATTTTTCCCACAACAATGTTGTCTGAGTTCCAAATGTTTTAGTTTTCACAAGGATAGCAGAAGAAATTGGACCCCAAGATTTGTTCTGAAATTTCTCCTTCATATACAGTGGGGAAAAAAAGTATTTAGTCAGTCAGCAATAGTGCAAGTTCCACCACTTAAAAAGATGAGAGGCGTCTGTAATTTACATCATAGGTAGACCTCTACTATGGGAGACAAACTGAGAAAAAAAAATCCAGAAAATCACATTGTCTGTTTTTTTTTCATTTTATTTGCATATTATGGTGGAAAATAAGTATTTGGTCAGAAACAAGCAATCAAGATTTCTGGCTCTCACAGACCTGTAACTTCTTTTTTAAGAGTCTCCTCTTTCCTCCACTCATTACCTGTAGTAATGGCACCTGTTTAAACTTGTTATCAGTATAAAAAGACACCTGTGCACACCCTCAAACAGTCTGACTCCAAACTCCACTATGGTGAAGACCAAAGAGCTGTCAAAGGACACCAGAAACAAAATTGTAGCCCTACACCAGGCTGGGAAGACTGAATCTGCAATAGCCAACCAGCTTGGAGTGAAGAAATCAACTGTGGGAGCAATAATTAGAAAATGGAAGACATACAAGACCACTGAGAATCTCCCTCGATCTGGTGCTCCACGCAAAATCCCACCCCGTGGGGTCAGAATGATCACAAGAACGGTGAGCAAAAATCCCAGAACCACGCGGGGGGACCTAGTGAATGAACTGCAGAGAGCTGGGACCAATGTAACAAGGCCTACCATAAGTAACACACTACGCCACCATGGACTCAGATCCTGCAGTGCCAGACGTGTCCCACTGCTTAAGCCTGTACATGTCCGGGCCCGTCTGAAGTTTGCTAGAGAGCATTTGGATGATCCAGAGGAGTTTTGGGAGAATGTCCTATGGTCTGATGAAACCAAACTGGAACTGTTTGGTAGAAACACAACTTGTCGTGTTTGGAGGAAAAAGAATACTGAGTTGCATCCATCAAACACCATACCTACTGTAAAGCATGGTGGTGGAAACATCATGCTTTGGGGCTGTTTCTCTGCAAAGGGGCCAGGACGACTGATCCGGGTACAGGAAAGAATGAATGGGGCCATGTATCGTGAGATTTTGAGTGCAAACCTCCTTCCATCAGCAAGGGCATTGAAGATGAAACGTGGCTGGGTCTTTCAACATGACAATGATCCAAAGCACACCGCCAGGGCAACGAAGGAGTGGCTTCATAAGAAGCATTTCAAGGTCCTGGAGTGGCCTAGCCAGTCTCCAGATCTCAACCCTATAGAAAACCTTTGGAGGGAGTTGAAAGTCCGTGTTGCCAAGCGAAAAGCCAAAAACATCACTGCTCTAGAGGAGATCTGCATGGAGGAATGGGCCAACATACCAACAACAGTGTGTGGCAACCTTGTGAAGACTTACAGAAAACGTTTGACCTCTGTCATTGCCAACAAAGGATATATCACAAAGTAATGAGATGAAATTTTGTTTCTGACCAAATACTTATTTTCCACCATAATATGCAAATAAAATGAAAAAAAAAACAGACAATGTGATTTTCTGGATTTTTTTTTCTCAGTTTGTCTCCCATAGTTGAGGTCTACCTATGATGTAAATTACAGACGCCTCTCATCTTTTTAAGTGGTGGAACTTGCACTATTGCTGACTGACTAAATACTTTTTTTCCCCACTGTACTAGTACTCCGTACATGGTTGACAACTACTTCTCAGGCACAGTGCAAAGCTCAGAAGGGAAGATGCGCCATATTGGAGTTCAGATTTTGGTGGAACGGTTTGAGGGTGCCATGTCACATTGACAGACTCTGAGATGGCAGAACATCAGAAACACCCCCTTAAGTGACCTCATTTTACATGCTTCACCTCCAATAAATTCATCTAGGGGTGCAGTGAGCATGTTCCCCACAGGATTTTAGACTATTGGGTGGTGACAAAAGAATAATCACATTTTCTTTCTAGAAAATTGTTGTTTAGCCCCAAGTTTCTAATTTTAATAAGGGCTAATCGGGAAAAATGGACCTTTCAGTTTGTTGTGCAATTTCTCCTGATTGTGCCAATACCCTACATGTAATCAAGTACTACTATTATCTGCTATATTATAGTGCAGATTTTACTGTTATGGTTTGTGGGTGCCGTGATCCACTGCAATAGCCCATGAGATGCCAGAACAGCAGAGCCCCTGATAAGTAACCCCATTTTACAAACTAAACCTTTCAATGAATTCATTTATAGGTGCATTGATAATATTGACATCACTGGTGTGTCACAGAATTTTATACCATTGTGCAGTAAAGAGAAAATATTAACATTTTTACAAAAAAAAAATTGTGTTAGCCCCAGATTTTACATTTTCACAAAGGGAAATGAGTAAAAATGGCACCAAAATTTGTCCCACAATATCTGCTGGATGTAGAAATACCACATATGTGGCTGTACAGTACTACTTAACTATACGACGAGACTCGGAAGGAACGGAGCGCTATTTGCCTCCTGGAGCACAGATTTTTCTAGAATAGTTTGCAGACTCCATATACAGAGCTCCTAAGTGCTATAAGAGCAAAATACCCCCCTCAAGTGACACCATTTTGGAAATTATACCCCTTTGTGAATTTATCTACAGGTGTAGTGATGATGTGACTCCATGGGTGTTTTCCAGAAACAAGTAGCAGTGGATGTTGCTGAGTGAAAATTGCAAATCTGCTATTGTAGTGTATGTACTTTGTAGTGCCCCGTACATTGTAGTACCTAGTAGATTATTCTCAGCTTGTGCTTTTGGAGACATGCACCTGTAATTTAGGCGAGCTCTCATCGCTGCAGAAATGTCAAATGTGGATGCTAAATGTGGTTTAGGCACAGTGGTGTTCAGATGGGAGGGGGCATTTGGATTTTGTGAGCGCAGAATTTTCTGAATTTCTTTTGGGGAAGCAAGGAGTGATTTTCCTTTTATTTCCCTATATTTTCGTTAACAGATGATGGACCTTAGCGAGGACTTATATTTTTGTGTATTGAGTTGAAGCATTGGGAACATTTTGGATCACGTTTATCCTGTAGTTTGCACTGACCACTTACTTTGGGGTTTCCATCTAAATCTCCGAGCGACGTGATTCAGATGAAACCCCAGAAGGATTCATTCACTATAATGAGGCAGGAGAGTTACTCTTACTCACTCTGGCCTCTGTTCAGCATTGTCCTTTTTAGAAATACACAAAACTTTTATGTACGCTTCAAAAGACAGACATAGCTGGATCATAGGCTGGGAGTTCCATCTGAATCGCGTGTTTCAGAGAAATTTACACTGAAACCCTGGTATTAGCGCTCAGCGTAGTACGCAGGATAAATATGAGGTGAGCCTTACTACGATCTTTGGGTGGCAGAAGGAAAACATCAACAGCGGGTGAAGAATTAATTTTATTTATTTTTTACGCCATTCCTCATGCGGTATAAGTGATTAGATTACTTTATTCTTCGAGTATGTGCGATTACTGTAATACTAGATTTATGTTGTTTTTTATGTTGGGCTGCTATTACACACTAAGGCTCCCTTCACTCGTCTGTTTTTTATGTCCATATGCATTCCTCTTTTTAAGGAGCGCAAATACGGACATACGCACACCCATTGTATTCAATGGAGGTGGCACATGTCAGGTTTTTCACACAGACCATGTGTGGAAAAAACCCAGCGACATGTCCTTTTTCTGCTCAGCAATGACAAAATGCGTGTGGAACACGTGCCTATGGATGACATCTGTGTGTCAATGTGACACGTACCGGCGCCTTGAAAAAAGCTGTGCAATTTGCGCTGTTCCCAGATGCCAGCTGCTAAAGGCAGCTCTCATGATTGTCACCTGGTGTCCCTGTGATTAGCACGACCAGGCGACAATGATGGCAATTGTATTCAGCAACTGTTGTTTACATCATGTTTAAAATGAAGAACTAATAAAAAAAAATGGTGTGGGCTACAGCATAATTGTTGATAGCCAACAGAGGGAAAGGGACTGATGTTAATAATCTGAGAAAAGGGACAATATCCCAAAAGGTTCCCAGGCTATTAACAGCAGCTCACAGTTGTTTGTGTAGCTTTTACTGGTTAGTTTACGGGGGCCCCCAGACAAAAAACATAACGTAGGGTCCCCTATAAATTCAAACCAGCAAAGGCTAAACAAACAGCTGTTGGTTGACACTAATAGCCTGGGATGGGACCAGGGATTTTGCCCCCCCCATCCCATAACATCAGCCCCCAGCTTAGCCTCGCTCTTCCCACTTGCCCTGTGGCAGTGGCAAGTGCAGTAATAGGTTGGGGGTAATGTCATCTTTGTATTGTATCCTGGACATCAAGTCCAGGATTAGTAATGGAGAGCCATCTAGAAGATATAGCCATATTGTAAAAAAGACATAGCAAGAATAAAGTCCTGTATTTGAAATAAAACTTAACACTCCCTTTTACACATTTTTATATATATATATATATATATATATATATATATACACACACACACACACACACACACACACACACATATATATGTTATACGCCCATTGACCCAGTGACCCATTTCCGTCACAGCTCCTTCAGTCCCTTTCCCCTGCTGTCACCCCTCACCTAACTAAAATATTTAACCTCTCTCTCTCTTCTGGTATTTTTCCCTTCTCATTTAAGCATGCCATCATACATCCACTACTTAAAAAACCATCCCTCGACCAAAACTGTGCCGCTAACTATAGACCTGTCTCTAATCTTCCCTTCATCTCTAAACTCCTGGAACGCCTGGTCCACTCCCGTCTTATCCGCTATCTCTCAGAAAACTCTCTTCTCGACCCTCTCCAATCCGGTTTCCGCTCTTTACACTCCACTGAAACTGCCCTCACTAAAGTCTCTAATGATCTGCTAACAGCTAAATCAAATGGTCACTACTCCATGCTAATTCTCTTGGATCTCTCTGCAGCATTCGACACTGTGGATCATCAGCTCCTCCTCACTATGCTCCGTTCCATTGGCCTCAAGGATACCGTTCTCTCCTGGTTCTCCTCCTATCTCTCCGACCGCTCCTTTACTGTATCTTTTGCCAGTTCCTCCTCCTCTCATCTTCCCCTTACTGTTGGGGTCCCCCAAGGATCGGTTCTAGGTCCCCTCCTCTTCTCCTTGTACACTGCCCCTATTGGTCAAACAATCAGTAGATTTGATTTCCAGTACCATCTCTATGCTGATGACACCCAATTATACGCTTCTTCTCCTGACATCACGCCAGCCTTTCTAGAAAACACCGGCGATTGTCTAAACGCTGTGTCTAATATCATGTCCTCACTATATCTGAAACTGAACCTGTCAAAGACTGAACTCCTGGTGTTTCCTCCCTCTACTAATGTACCTATACCCGACATTGCCATTTCTGTGTGTGGTTCCACTATTACTCCCCAGCAACAGGCCCGCTGTCTTGGGGTCATACTTGATTCCGAGCTTTCCTTTGCCCCCAACATTCGATCACTGGCTCGCTCTTGTCATCTGCACCTCAAAAACATTTCTAGAATTCGACCTTTTCTTACCTTTGACTCTGCAAAAACTCTTACTGTTTCTCTTATTCATTCTCGTCTCGACTATTGTAACTCTCTTCTAATCGGTCTCCCTCTTACCAAACTCTCCCCCCTCCAATCTGTCTTGAATGCTGCAGCCAGGATCATATTCCTCACCAATCGTTACACCGATGCCTCTACCTTGTGCCAGTCATTACACTGGCTACCCATCCACTCCAGAATTCAGTATAAACTTATTACCCTCACTCACAAAGCCCTCCATGGCTCAGCACCACCCTACATCTCCTCCCTTGTTTCAGTATACCACCCTACCCGCGCCCTCCGTTCTGCTGATGACCTGAGATTAGCATCCTCAATAGTCAGAACCTCCCACTCCCGTCTCCAAGACTTTACACGTGCCGCGCCAATTCTTTGGAATGCACTTCCCAGGTCAATACGATTAGTCCCCAATCCCCACAATTTTAAGCGTGTCCTGAAAACGCATTTATTCAGACTGGCCTACCACCCCAACACTTTAACCTAATCTATCCCTGTGTGGCAGAGCCAAAAGTTTTACCATAACCAGGTTCCCCGCATCATGTTCCCACATGCTTTATGCCTCCATTAGCCCTCTGTGTCTGTACTGTTACACACTTAACATTATGACTGGTCCATACAATCAGGGTAACTGTTACCACCCACCTTTCGTGTCTCCCTCTTTCCTCATAGACTGTAAGCTTGCGAGCAGGGCCCTCTTTCCTATTGGTATTTGTTATAATCTACTGTATGTGATTATTGTTATGCTGTAATGTCTATTGTCTGTACAAATCCCCTCTGAAATGTAAAGTGCTGCGGAATATGTCGGCGCTATAAAAATAAAATTTATTATTATTATTATTATTATTACGCCCCTGCTTATAATCCATCGATGCCCATGTACCCTGTAAAAGTCAAAAAATAAAATAAAACATATTACTCACCTGTCCTACAAAAATCCATTGAAGGCCATGTGCCTTGTAATAAACAAAATAATAATAAAATAAAAAAATTCCTCACCCGTTCGACAACAAGTTAATCCATTTTTCCTACATCTCTTCTTCATCTGGATTCCTTGCTGAACAGTGGCGTGATGTGATAGTTTAGCCTGACATTGGGGAGCCGCTGAGCGTCAGAGCGCAGCTTCAGTGATCTGCAATTATGTCATAGGGGTTACCGCCGGTCACTGAAGCTGCGGTTCCCACGTTCATTTCACTGTGAGTCGGCTGATCACCTGGGGTAAACTTCATGACGTCATGGCTAGCATTGTGAGAACTTTCTCACTGTACTTACGATAATCTCATTGAGGTCACCACAGTTCATCGACCCAGCTCTCGGTGAACTGAGCGTGAGATCTGCAGCTTTAGTGACCGGCGGTAACCTTTACGACATCACTGCAAGTCACTGAAGCTATGCTAAGCAAATAGCTGTGATCTGTTATTAATAGCCTGGGAACCTAATGTGGTATTGTCCCTTTTCCCAGATTATTAATTTCAACTGCGGTCTTTCCCTCTGCTGGTTGTGAAAATTACGTGGGAACGCACACCATTTATTTAATTTAATTCTTAATTTTATACACGATGTACAGAGATATTGCTGAATACAACTACCATCATTGTCGCCTGGTCGCTCTGATCTCAGGAAGACCAGGCGGCAATGAAGAGAGCTGTCTTCTGCACCCGACACCTGGGAACAGCTAACTGTACTGCTTTTAACAGGCATCGGTACATGGTACATGAACGGTATAACAATGACACATGGACAGCAAATAGATACACGGATGTCACAAGGAACACGGATCTCAACAGTACCGGATTTTTCTGTACAGGAATCACCAGGGCGTTTTCATTTTTTGGGATATGGGGCTGGGTGAGGGCTTATTTATTTTTTTGCCCCCTGAGATGACGTTTTAATTGATACCATTGTAGGGTAGATATGATGTTTTGATCGCTTCTGATTGAATTTTATTGCAATGTTGTGTCGGCCAAAAAAACGTAATTCTGGCAGTTTGATTTTTTTTATTCGTCATACCTTTAACCGATCAGATTAATTTGTTTTATAATTTGTTTGGACATTTACGACCGCATCAATACGAAATATGTGTATTTTTTAACTTGTTTTATTTTTAATGGAGCAACTTGTGTTTTTTTTACATTTCATATATTTTAACTTTTTTTCACTTTTTACTGTATGTAATTTGTGCTGTAATCATCCGTTCACTTATACTATAGGCTATATTATGTATAGAGGAAATCACGATCTCCTATGAGCGCCAGCTATGGGCTGACTTTCACAAGAGGATCGTAATGACAGGCATGGGGGGGTCTTTAACAGACCTTTGGCTGTCATGAACACCCATCGGTGCCCAGATTGGAGTGTGGAATGCCGCGCCGCCTACCAGTGCTTGTTAAATGCCGCTGTCAGAGCCGTTCCACCCACGGCTGTTGAAGGCTGATTAAATCACCCATCATGCACATGAAAGTACCGTAGTTTAGAGGTTGAAATTAAGACAGTGTGGGTATATTGTGTGTATCAATCACCAAGCATGCTCAGCATATGAAAACAGATGAGTAAGCTCATAGTGAACTGTACAGAACAAGATGTATGTCTATTTGGCTATTGCACCCTATACCTTTTCCCAGCTGCTGTAACCCTCAGATAGGAGAAAGAAGAATCCTATATTCAGCAGCTGGACCCCACTAATATACCTGTGGATAAGTGATTAATGGTATTTGTGAGAAACAACCCTTAAAATGTAATTTTTGTGTATTCAATCTATTCTATTAAACTATTTGTCAGGATATTTTCCTCTGTGTCATAGGAAATTAACTCCGAATTGCAATTAGTCTTAGAAATTTCGAACATAAATGTTTACTTTGGTTTTGGTTGTTTTCCGCTGCTGCATAAACAGATTTAGACAGTCTCATTCAGGCTATTGATCATTATTTAGCGAACCTTCCTTCTCTAGGGTCAAGGAGTGAACTTTAAATGGAAAGCAATCAGCAACTGCTGAAATCAATTTAATTATTTTATTCTGCCTCCCAGCAAATGACAGCATGAAGAAGAAAAGAAAAGGAGGGATTCTCCTGAGAAGCCACTTAGAATGCGCGCTCCGAAATGCTGTAAATTAAATGCCAAAAAGATTCAAGAAATTTGACATAACCTCCTAACATTTATCTTTTTTCAACAAACTGCTCCCTTGTAGTATTCCACACTCAAATATATTATAATTATATAATCAAAATTGGAATTCAAGCATAGTGGGTCATTTTTTTTCACTTGCCTTAATAAATGCCATGCCTGTAATTGCTTTGCTGCTTAGTAATCCCTGTGTATTTACATCTACACAGATCAGTTTTATTAACTTAATTTTCTCTAAAAATAAACTTTTCTTCAATGAATACTATATACCGGTACTAATCAAGATCTAATGAATGGAGGTTAGTCACTGGTCGCCCTTTGGACCAAAGTACCATAATATTCTGCCTCCCTCTCTTGTAAGGCTAAAGACGCGAAAGTATAGAGAGAGTGGAACATTTTTCTGTTTTGTTTTTTTTTATTTGTAGTATGGAAAGATTAAAACAGGGGTGGACCATTTTTTTGCAAAATAATAATTTTTATTTATATGGCGCTAACATATTCCGCAGCACTTTAAAATTAAGCACGGACATGTATAGACAATAAAAACAATACAAAGTAACACATTTCCACAGTTAGAGGAGGAGTGAGGGTCCTGCTCGCAAGCTTACAATCTATAAAATGTAAAAGCCAGATAGCAATAGCTTCACTATTTGGTGTATGTTTAGTGGCCAGATCATAATTGCTTCTACAGACATCAATAGAAAGAACCGCTCAAAGTCAGGTGTCATCGGGTGTCTGTTTCCTAGGATTTGTCTGGCCGTCATTACATCAACCGCAAAGAAGATAGATGTTTAAAATGAACTCTTACATGGAGATGAATGGCCACTTCTCTGTTCTTCCCACACACATTCACAGCTGCTGTTTTAAAACTAATATCATTTACCCAGATAATTATTTATAATTTTCATGCCAGGAGAGGTCAGAGTAATGGCTGTATACCGTTAGGTCCATATATATTTGGACAGAGAGAACAGTTTTCTAATTTTGGTTCTAGACATTACCACAATGAATTTTAAACAAAACAATTCAGATGCAGCTGAAGTTCAGACTTTCAGCTTTCATTTGAGGGTATCCACATTAAAATTGGATGAAGGGTTTAGGAGTTTCAGCTCCTTAACATGTGCCACCCTGTTTTTAAAGGGACCAAAAGTAATTGTACATATTAAATAATTGTAAATAAAATGTTCATTTCTAGTACTTGGTTGAAAACCCTTTGTTGGCAATGACTGCCTGAAGTCTTGATCTCCTAGACATCACCAGACGCTGTTTTTTCTCCTTTTTGATGCTCTGCGAGGCCTTCACTGCGGTGGTTTTCAGTTGCTGTTTGTTTGTGGGCCTTTCTGTCTGAAGTTTAGTCTTTAACAAGTGAAATGCATGCTCAATTGGGTTGAGATCAGGTGACTGACTTGGCCTTTCAAGAATATTCCACTTCTTTGCTTTAATAAACTCCTGGGTTACTTTGGCTTTATATTTTGGGTCATTGTCCATCTGTAGTATGAAACGACGACCAATCAGTTTGGCTGCATTTGGCTGGATCTGAGCACACAGTATGGCTCTGAATACCTCAGAATTCATTCGACTGCTTCTGTCCTGTGTCACATCATCAATAAACACTAGTGACCCAGTGCCACTGGCAGCCATGCATGCCCAAGCCATCACACTGCCTCCGCCGTGTTTTACAGATGATGTGGTATGCTTTGGATCATGAGCTGTTCCATGCCTTCGCCATACTTTTCTCTTTCCGTCATTCTGGTAGAGGTTGATCTTGGTTTCATCTGTCCAAAGAATGTTCTTCCAGAACTGCACTGGCTTTTTTAGATGTTTTTTTAGCAAAGTCCAGTCTAGCCTTTTGATTCTTGATGCTTATGAGTGGCTTGCACCGTGCAGTGAACCCTCTGTATTTACTTTCATGCAGTCTTCTCTTTATGGGAGATTTGGATATTGATACGCCTACCTCCTGGAGAGTGTTGTTCACTTGGTTGGCTATGGAGAAGGGGTTTCTCTTCACCATGGAGACTATTCTGCGATCATCCACCACTGTTGTCTTCCGTGGGCGCCCAGGTCTTTTTGCATTGATGAGTTCACAAGTGCTTTCTTTCTTTCTCATGATGTACCAAACTGTAGATTTTGCCACTCCTAATGTTGTAGCAATTTCTCGGATGTTTTTTTTTCCTGTTTTTACAGCTTAAGGCTGTGTTCACACACAGCGTTTTTTTTTCGCGTTTTCCCCCCAGATTTACCCAAAAATCTGCTAAAAAAACGCTTAAAAGAAGCTTCCCATTCATTTTAATGCCTTTTGCACTTTTTGTGCATATTGATGCGTTTTTTTCCGCGAAAAAAACGCTTCGCAGTAAAAAAAACGCAGCATGCTCATTAATTTCGCATTTCTAGCTATTTTCTATGTGTCTGGGGACGCGCGGAAAAAATCGCGGCAAAAACGCGCGTTTTCTGGGATGGAGTCCGGTTTTTATGCAGAAATTTTCTGCATACGTGTGCACATAGCCTAAGGATGGCTTGTTTCACCTGCATGGAGAGCTCCTTTGACCGCATGTTTCCTTCACAGCAAAACCTTCCATATGCAAGCACCACACCTCAAATCAACTCAAGGCCTTTTATCTGCTTAATTGAGAATGACATAACGAAGGGATTGCACACACCTGTCCATGAAATAGCCTTGGAGTCAATTGTCCAATTACTTTTGGTCCCCTTAAAAACAAGGGTGGCACATGTTAAGGAGCTGAAACTCCTAAATCCTTCATCCAATTTTAATGTGGATACCCTCAAATGAAAGCTGAAAGTCTGAACTTCAGCTGCATCTGAATTGTTTTGTTTAAAATTCATTGTGGTAATGTCCAGAACCAAAATTAGAAAAATGTTGTCTCTGTCCAAATATATATGGACCTAACTGTAGGAATCATAGACACCTGTGCAGATTACGGTTTAATAAGTGTCTCATCCATATCAGTACTCTGATACTTCTGTACAAAAGAGTGGCCAGGCATAAAAAAACAACGCTTAAAGGGAATTTGTCAGCATGTTTTTGTTATGTTATCTGAGGACAGCATGAGATAGAGGTTAAAACACAGAATTCAGTGATGTGTCACATGTCAAGCTGGGTGCTGTTGTTTACTTACAGTGAAGGTTTTATCATCTGGTGATTATCATTGCAGTGACTAGCAGGTGCGGACTCTCGTCCGACTCCACTGCTCCTGTGATGAGCAGCTCACTGTCCATGGACATTGTATATACAGAGCCTGGTGTGGACAAGGGCAGCTTTCTCAACTCCGCTGCTTTGCTAAACCTAAGAACTCTGATTGTGTTAGAACCACTGCATACAGCAAACTAAGTGATACATTGTTGGATTCAGGGTCTTTTTTTCCTAGATTGTGCTGCTCTCAGATGAGGTTGCAAAAGCCTGCTGACTGATTCCCTTTAAAAAGGAATTGATCATAACAATCAATCCACCCCTCCCTATGCACTTATGTGGTATGGTCATGAATCTCTTTGAAAAATAAGCTAAGGTATATTTTTATACAATCCAACGCTCCATAATTTTAAAATCCATGATTTAAGCAATATGTAAATAAGGCTGCAGTGCTCTGGGCATGATCCAGCTTCTCCTCCCTGATTCCATTCTCTACTTGATGCCACCTTCTGTTTCACTGACACTAGGTTGACTCATTTTTAATGTGGATTTTTTGGTTATAGAGCAGCAGATTTTATAATGTGAGGCAGTGACCGGTGTCATAGGTGAGGGTCGCTATGTGTCCCCCAGGATGTGCTCTGAAATGTAATAGATCCGCTCGAGTGCCTTTTGATCACAGCAATGTGCCTGTGACTCGCAGGGCAGAATAAAAGTAAGTTTGAACCTGGTCAAGCTATTTGGACCAAGGAGTTTGTTTAGGAAAACCCGGTATGGGCTTTTATTTTTTGAAATAGACTGCAGGATGGTAGTGGGGTCCAGTCCGTTTCCTCCAGCCCAGGCCTTATGAGTGGCCTATGGCCACAGGTTGGAAAAGGAAAAAAAAAACCCTGCTGGGAGGGTTGATTTAGTCAGTGTTGCTCTGGTGAAGAGACAGAGCAGGTGATCTGCAGAGCATGCCCTGTGTGAGTTAACACAGGGCCAGCGGAGCCAAAGGTACTGGCAACCCTCCCTGCATACCCTGCAGTACGTCGCTCACGGCAACTGCCCTGGACTGGCGTTTTGTTTACCCGGCTGCGATCCGGAAGATAAAGCGTGCTGTGCACTGAGTGAATTTTGTTGGACATTAAAAACCTTTTTGTTTTGAACTTGCCTCATAACTGCACAGCGTGGACACCGCTGCTTTACATATGGTTGGAGAATGCGGGCAGTGTGAATTGAGGCATACCCAAAGCGTGCTGCATGTCATATATTAGGACTGCAAAGCTGCAGCTTAAGCCGACTGATAAAATGGAGGAAATACTGAGACAGTTGGCTGCCTCGCAAGTGTGACAGCAGAAGCTGCAAGAGGAACAGCAGCAGCAGCAGCAGCTACTGGAGCAGCGGCAAACCAACAATTTAATTCTGCAGCAGATTGCGGCTCTGCAAGAGGCAGGATCCCCAGCCACCACATACCGATCGGAAGCCTGGTACAAGGTCTGTTCAGCGCTGAGGAAAATGGCACCTGAGGACGACATGGAGGCTTTTCTTACCATCATTGAACGCACTGCAGAGCGGGAGAACTTGCTGGTGGCTCAGTGGGCTGAGGTGGTCTCCAACTTACTGACAGGAGATGCACAAAGGCCTACCTGGACCTCAGTCGGGACGATGCCCTGGGCTATGGGAAGCTGAAAGGTGAGATCCTTGCTCGACTGGGGGTTAATACATATGTGTGGGCCCAACGGGTGTTCCAGTGGTCCTTTTCTGAGACTCGCCCAGTCTCAAGCTTATGACTTACTGCAACTGGTAAAAAAATGGCTACAGCCTGAGACTTTAATCCCGATCCAGATGGTAGAGAGGGTGGTGGTCGACCGACTGGTGAGGGCCCTGCCAGCCGTCATACAGCGTTGGGGGGGGCGAGGGACTTGGACATTCTGGACCAGGTGGTAGGACTGGTTGAGCGGTATACAGCCACTCAAGACTTTATACGGGACACTGCCCCACCGACTCTCGCGTAAGGCCCCATCAGCTCAGGAGCCTGGGAAAAGTCCATAACCTTCCATTAAGGCCTATACGGATCGTGCCCGAACTGAGGGGATATCTCGGAAGGAGAGTGTCAACCGCCCCGTGTCCCCTAACGTGACCCCAAGGTTCCCTCGTGCCCGAGTTCTTAAGTGTTGGCGATGCCAAGAGCCTGGACATGTGGTTGCTAACTGCCCCCTAACGACCGAACCCATGGACTGCGGGTATACCCGCCGGGTATCTATGTCTGCCCAGCCAGTCTGCACTGCCTCTACAAACCCTGCTGGTACTGAACGTCATCTGTGCCAGGTACTCGTTAATGGGTACCAGACAGACGCTCTCTTGGTCTCGGGAAGTTTTGTAACATTGGTGCATGGGTCCCTGGTTGCTGGGGACAGTCCTGATGGGCGTAAGGTGGGGGTGGTGTGCATACATGGGGACCACCGAGAGTACCCGACCGCGGAGGTCATGTTGTCCACCCCGTGTGGGGAAGTAAAACATGTGGTGGGAGTAGTAAAGAATCTTCCATATGGAACTGTATTTGGAAGAGACTTGCCCCTGTTCTGGTCCCTGTGGGAGACCAGAGTTAACCCTCTCAGGGACAATAGTATTCCGTGCGTTGAACCTGAAGACGCCGAGTCAGTGATACCTGCCATAGGGGTCGCCAACCTAGGGACAGGATGTAACCCTGATAGGTTTCCCTTAGAGGTATTGGCAGGAGAGGTCGAGGAGACCCCACCGATCCCTGAACTAGAGTTGTCTTCTGGTAAGTTCGGGACAGCTCAGCTCCAGGATCCCACTTTGGCACGGGAAAGAGTAATTGAGATAAATGGGGTGGCTCAGCAACCGGGTGCGGAGATGGAGTTCCCACAGATGGTAATCAACCAGGAGCTACTGTACAGGGTGGATAAAATCAGGGGTGAGGTGGTTGAACAGCTGGTAGTGCCCCAGCCCTACCGCCGGGTGGTGCTCGCCATGGCTCACACTCACATGCTGGGAGGGCATTTGGGAGCCAAAAAGACTCAGGAGCGCATACTGCAGCGGTTCTTCTGGCCAGGTGTCTACGCTGAGGTCCAAAGGTATTGATAGATGTGTCCGGAGTGCCAACTGACCTCACCCACCACAAACTACCGGAGCCCATTGGTGCCTCTGCCCATTATAGAGGTACCTTTTGAGCGGATTGCGATGGATCTGGTAGGGCCAGTAGTAAAATCCGCCCGGGGTCACCAAAACATATTGGTATTCGTAGACTACGCCACCTGGTATCCAGAGGCGATACCACTCCGCCACACCTCGGCTAAACTAATAGCCAGGGAGCTGTTTGCCATGTTTTGTCACCTTGGGCTACCCAAGGAGATCTTGACAGATCAGGAAACCCCTTTTATGTCTAAGGAGACCAAGGAGCTGTGCAAGTTGCTCCAAATTAAACAGCTACGTACATCGGTGTATGATCCACAAACCGACGGGTTGGTGGAGAGATTTAATAAGACCCTCAAAGCCATACTAAACAAGGTGTTTGCCAAGGATGGAAGGGATTAGGGCAGTAACATGTCCCATCTCATGTTCGCCATCCGCGAGGTACCGCAGGCGTTCACGGGGTTCTCCCTATTTGAGCTACTGTATGGCAGGCACCCGAGGGGACTGCTGGATATAGCCAAAGAGACGTGGGAACAGGAGCCCACTCCCCATAAGAATGTCATTGAGTATGTGGCAAAAATGCAGGATCAGATTGCTGTCGTGCGGCCCATAGTAAAGGAGCATCTGTTGGATGCGCAGGCCGCTCAGAGCCGTACATATAATAAAAGGACCACGGTCAGGACCTTTAAAGAAGAGGACCAGGTGTTTGTACTAGTACCCACCCCAGAGAGTAAACTCATGGCCAGGTGGCAAGGGTCTTATGAGATACGGGGGAAAGTGAGGGAAGTGAACTATAAAGTTTACCAACCCGGAAAAAAGAAAACCCGAGCAGCTGTACCATTTAAACCTGCTAAAGGCCTGGAAAGACGACTTTTATAACACCATAGGGCCTCTATCAATATGTCATCTTGCCTTTTGGATTACATGGGGCTCCGGCCACATTCCAGAGGCTGATGGACATTGTGATGGCGCCTCCCCGGGGTTACGCGTCGGCCTATTTGGATAATATAGTCATTTTTTTGTCCCAGGTACAAGCAGTGCTGGAGTCTCTTAACCCCGCGATTCTAACAGCCAACCAAAAAAGTGCACGATAGGTCTCACTGAGGCCCCCGGTACTTAGGATGCGTGATTGGCCGAGGGGTTCTCAAACCCCAAGTTAACAAAATTGAGGCCATTCAAAACTGGCCCAAGCCCTTAAGTACCAAACAAGTGAGGCCATTCCTTGGCATCATTGGGTACTACCGCCAGTTTATACCCAACTTTGCTGGGAAATCAGCACCTGTACCGGATCTGCTAAAGGGGAAGAAGACGGTGATGGTCCGGTGGAATCCTCAAGCGGAGGAAGCGTTCCACTCTCTGAAGTCGGCGTTGTGTGGACAGCCAGTCCTTGTCAGCCCCGACTTCAAGAAATCCTTTATTGTCCAAACTGATGCCTCAGAGGTAGGCTTAGGAGTCGTGCTGTCGCAAGAGGTGAACAGGGATGAGCATCCAGTCACCTATTTGAGCCGGAAGCTGACCCCGGCAGAGAAAAATTATAGCGTAGTGGAGAAGGAGTGCCTGGCGATTAAATGAGCCTTGGAGTCCCTGCGCTACTATTTGCTCGGGCGTCAGTTTCGGTTGGTAATGGACCATTCACCCCTCGTCTGGATGAGGAATGCAAAAGAGAGGAATGCCAGAGTCACCAGATGGTTCCAGTCCCTACAAAACTTCAGCTTCTCAGTGGAACATCGGGCGGGGAAGTCACAGGGAAATGCGGATGCACTGTCACGGGCCCCCTGTATGGTGACGGATGTTCAACCCCACAAGTTTGAACAGGGGGGGGGTTATGTGAGGCAGTGACCGGTGTCATATGTGAGGGTCGCTATGTGTCCCCCAGGATGTGCTCTGAAATGTATTAGATCCACTGGAGTGCCTTGTGATCACAGCAATGTAAGTTAGAATCTGGTCAAGCTATTTGGACCAAGGAGTTTGTTTAGGAAAACCCTGTATGGGCTTTTATTTTTTGAAACGGACTGCAGGAAGGTAGTGGGGTCCGGTCTGTTTCCTCCAGCCCAGGTCTTATGAGTGGTCTATTGCCACAGGTTGGAAAATGAAAAAAAAAACCCTGCTGGGAGGGTTGATTTAGTCAGTGTTGCTCTGGTGAAGAGACAGAGCAGGGGATCTGCAGAGCACGCCCTGTGTGAGATAACACAAGGCCAGCGGAGCCAAAGGTACTGGCAACTCTCTTGCATACCCGGTAGTACGTCGCTCACGGCAACTGCCGTGGACTGGCGTTTTTTTTTACCCGGCTGCGATCCGGAAGATACAGCGTGCTGTGCACTGAGTGAGTTTTGTTGGACATGAAAAACCTTTTTTTTTTTTTTAACTTGCCTGGGTCACTGCCTCATAACTGCACAGTGTGGACTCCGCTGCTTTACAATAAATAAAGGTATACATTGGTTTATCGTTCAAAGAGCTGCATGACCATACAAGCAGTTTGGGAGGGATGTGGAGGGTTGATTGATATGTCAGATTCCCTTTTACACAGATCAAACTGAGCACTGTGTTAAGCAGCTAGACCCAAGTGCAGGAGATGGCCTTCCTGATTTCCAGGCATTGCTATGGAACCATGACCACTGTTTCCAGCAGTCTGATGAAGGAGAGGACAATGTTGGGAGGGCATGATCTGTGTCCTCCCAGCAATCCTTTGGGATGACTGCTAATAGCCAGCAGGTATTGGATACTATGATCTCTGATCTGCTCACAGAGAGATGCCTGTATTACACAAATTATGATATTCCAGCTTCCTATAATACACATTTTGGCTGCTTTCACCCATTGAAGATCTGTTTAGATCCGCTTTGGTGGTTCTGTTGTGGATCTGCCCAAAAATACCAGACCATATTTAACTGAAAAATGGATAGACCCTGTGACAGAAATCTAACCCACCCTATTATAGATTATGGGGTCCATTACGTGACATTAGTATCATGAGACGGATCTGGTATTGCCATAACTTTTGTTTTTCTGCCCCTCTGATGGAGGAGAACAATGGAAATAAAGAACACAGATGTGAACAGGTCATGAAGCTTGTTCTTCAGAAGAATGTCTGAACTACCACTGTCTCATAGTCTTCCTGTCACATTTAAGGGTATGTGCACACTGAGATTTCTTGCTAAGTTTCTGGAGCAGAAGCTCCAAGTTTTTGAGGAGTTTTGAAGTTTTTAGAGAGTTTTCATTCAAATTTTGATCCAAAAACTGCAAAAAAAAGCTTAGTGTACACATACACTATAGGAACCAACAAAGGCTCTATATATAACCTCTAACGGTGTGAGAGTAACTCTATTCCATCCCATTTAGCGCTGGTTCACTGTTATATTTAATTTCTATGCAGCAGTGACCATTAATCAGCACAATCCAGGGGCAGCAATCACCATGAATGTAGATTCTCACACTGCAGCTCACTGTATAATTTCCAGTTATCATAGGCTGCAGAGGAGGAAAGCATGTAATCCTTTATGGGCTGTATAAAGAGAATGAATCTGTGCTGATACATGAGGAAGTCGTGAAGGCAGCAATACCCTGGATCATTTTACTGTACTTGGAATAAATATTTCCACGGCATAAAAGTCTAAACCTAGGAGCAGGCTGCAAACTACATATTGGGGGTCAAAAATGAGTGAAGTAATATCAAGTTGACGACTAACATTTATTACAACTGTTTTAAAGTGAACCTGTCAGCAGGATTTTGCAAAATAAACTACAGACACTGTCAGGTTGCCGCTGATATACTGATTAAAATATCTGGGGTGAAGAAATCCATCTTGTGGATCTTGTGTACTCAGTGTTAGACGTTTGTAGCTAATGAGATGCTCGTGCTCTGGGACAGGACTTTGGCAGAGTCTTATCTTCCTGCTCTAAGCCGGAGAAACCAAGGAAAGACCTGCCCACAGGCCGCCTCGAAGCACCAACATGTTCCTCATCATAGAGACAGAGAGAGACAGACTGTTTGTGCTTCAGGGCTGTAAACACAGTACTGTACAGCATTATAATTCATTTCAGGAAGAATTTTGCGCAAAAACTGTGTAACTTTCTGAATCAACACTTTTCAAAAAATGGATAATCTTAGGACTTATTGAGACATCGGATTTTCGCCTTTGAGTTCTCTCTATGGTTTTCAAACATAGAACTTATATCTTTTATAGTCCATGGCACTGTTCACATGTCCGTGTATTCTTGCATACTGAGTGGTCTGCACAAAATTACAAGGACATTACTGATTATTATTCTAGTCTTGGATCAAACTCGCCAGTCTATGGGTCCATAACATAATTGGACGTCAATCAGATGCCATTAGTGTGCTGTCCGTTTTTCACAGACTGATCGGAGCAGCTTAAGGAACCTCCATCAGTTTTTTTTTTTTTTTTTTTTCCATTGGCGAAAAACTGATGAACTCTGACCAAACTCTGATGGGCCGGCAGGGTCCGTCATAGGCCCCAAAAATTATGGAAACTTGCAAAATTATAGTGTAAATTACCGTAACCCCATTTCATAGCTCTCAGTTTCTAAGCCATTGTTAATCCAAACAAATGTATTAAAGGTGTGCTCCCGCCAATACATTTGGCTCATTTCACTCTAGTTATTTTCAGTTTAAGACCGGCATATAAAACAGCAGCATACATATCACCATCTAGGCACTGTATAATACTGTATTTCGTAAATTATTGCAGGAATGCACTGTCTGGACATCAAAGGACTCAATCAAGCAATATGTATATGGTAATTTATATCTGGACAATCGTCAGTGCTAATTGTCCATACGAAAGTGCACAGTTGCATAACATTGCTGCCCCTTCTCTTTATTTTTAAAAAGTTTTGAGGGATCCCATTCCCATGTTTTACTTAAGTAAAAGAGTTAAGATTTACATAGGTGTAGAGAGGGGAGACGTTCTATGCAGGCAAACCAAAGACAGTTCTCCCAATTCTTCAAGTTAGTTTGCTTTAGTTTGTTTCTGTTAAAGTTTATACTTGAAGGAATAACTTTGTAGAACAAACGCTGAAGACGCCACTTTTTTTTTTCTTTTTTTATATATATATATAACTTGGGCAATGACAAGCTTGAAACCTGCAGAAGTAATATTTTGCTAGTTAGGTCAAGAATTCACTGGTGGCCACACTGTTCTCTAACAGTGCTGCAGGTACAGGGGGCGGCTGAAGCAACTCTATAATACAAAGTTTGTTCCCACCATATAAAGATATTGGTGTCCTTAACAGTGGTGAGTTGTGATTGGAGTCAGGCTTCGGGCTTTATGTGTGATACAATTATTCTTTTATTGTATCTTATATTCCATCGTAGAACATTTATTATTACATTTATTATCTTTTCTTTCTAGTTCCACAATACTTCTAAATATTTGGATTATACAGTGGGCACAGAAAGTATTCAAAAAAGTTTTTTTTTCTCATTAATGTACACTCTGTACCCCATCTTGACTGAAAAAAAAACAGAAATGTAGAAATTTTTGCAAATTTATTGAAAAAGAAAAACTGAAATATCGTATGGTCATAAGAATTCAGACCATTTGCTCAGACCCTCATATTTAAGTCCCTTGCTGTCCATTTCCTTGTGATCCTCCTTGAGATGGTTCTACTCCTTCAATGGAGTCCAGCTGTGTTTAAATAAACTGATAGGACTTGATTTGTAAAGGCACACACCTGTCTATATAAGAGCTCACATCTCACAGTGCATGTCAGACCATATGAGAATCATGAGGTCAATGGAACTGTCCAAGGAGCTCAGAGACAGAATTGTGGGAAGGCACAGATCTTGCCAAGGTTACAAAAGAATCTCTGCAGTTCTCAAGGTTCCTAAGAGCACAGTGGCCTCCATAATCCTTAAATGGAAGAAGTTTGGGACCACCAGAAGTCTTCCTAGACCTGGCCGTCCAGTCAAGCTGAGCAGTCGTGGGAGAAGAGCCTTGGTGAGAGAGGTAAAGAAGAACCCCAAGATTACTGTGGCTGAGCTCCACAGATGCAGTAGGGAGATGGGAGAAAGTTCCACAAAGTCATCTATCACTGCAGCCCTCCACCAGTCGGTACTTTATGGCAGAGTGGCCCAACGAAAGCCTCTCCTCAGTGCCAGACATATGAAAGCCCGCATAGAGTTTGCTAAAAAACACATGAAGCACTCCCAGACTATGAAAAATAAGATTCTCTGGTCTGATGAGACGAATATAGAACTTTTTGGTGATGATTCTTAGTGGTATGTGTGGAGAAAACCAGGCCCTGCTCATCACCTGCCCAATACAATCCCAACAGTGAAATGTGGTGGCAGCATCATGCTATGGGGGTGTTTTTCAGCTGCAGGGACAGGACGACTGGTTGCAATTGAAGGAAACATGAATGCGGCCAAGTACAGAGATATCCTGGATGAAAACCTCTTCCAGAGTACTCTGGACCTCAGACTTGGCGTAAGGTTCACTTTCCAACAAGACAATGACCCTAAGCACACAGCTAAAATAACAAAGTGGCTTCAGAACAACTCTGTGACCATTCATTACTGGCCCAGCCAGAGCCCTGACCTAAACCCATCTCTGGAGAGGATCTGCAAGGAAGAATGGCAGATGATCCCTAAATACAGGTGTGAAAAACGTGTTGCATCATTCCCAAGAAGACTCATGGCTGTACTAGCTCAAATGGGTGCTTGTCAATACTGAGTAAAGGGTCTTAATACTTATGACCATGTATAGGATTAGATACACGGCTCAGCAGTCAGTATCACACAGGACAGGATTAGATACACGGCGCAGCAGTCAGTATCCCCCCCACGCCGATGCACTAGACTAGGGGCTGTATATGTCACTGTCCTCCTCAGACAGCCATAAAAGCTGTCATAAAAGCGAAGGTGCCAGATTACCGGAGATCACTGGGACTGCATGTGAGTGGGGAGGCGGAGACAGAGCAGAAGGACAATGGAGCAGGAAGCACAGTGCAGAGCCTGGAGTAGCAGGACAGAGGAGCATAGAGGCATGTCACCAGCACACTCACTGCTCTCCTTCCTCTGCTGTCCACCTTCTCCATATCTACAGCCTGTCCTCACAACACACCGCCTGTTATGCCAGAAGTGAGCAGTACAGCTTCTGACATAACATTTCCTGTGATAGAGGGAAAGTGGCGCTCGGGGGATAACACTGGGCTACAGTAAAATGGCGCCCAGCCACACCTACAGCTGTGAATTGTGCAGCCCACAGGGGCGTGCCCTGTTCTCTGCTAATGCTGCTCCAATGTTAGAGATAGGGTTGGCATCCGACTGCTGTCTCCTATGTCCAGGGACTGCCATATTTGCAGACTGTATGTGTTGTGCACAGATCTGCAAATCAAGATGGCAGCGCCCAGTGGCTACATTAAAACATTATTACAAACAAACCATAAATCCTAGTTAGTACAACATTTGCTGAAACAACATGTTTTGTTATTTATTCTTTTTTTGCAAATTAAATAAAATTGCAGCTCCTTCCCTTTAAGTTGCGTAAACTGTCCTGTGGTACGAGTTTGAAATCCACACCATTTCAATTTCTCTTTAGGGTACACTGAGATTTTCGCAAAGGAAGGGCATTAGATTGGGAAAATCTGCAGGTAAAAAACGGATATGCGTTTTTAGTGCATTTTCGGTGTGGAAATGCACTAAAAACAGATGCAAATCTGCACATTACGGTACTAATAAAGTTTGGGCAAAGTCAAGAACCAGAAAGTATCAAAAACAAAGCAGTTTTATTTAAAACATGGTGATAAAAACGCAATGAAAACAAAAGCAAAACAGAAGTAACCTAATTAACCTATCAGGTGCCAAATTGCTGCAGAAAATTTGCAACTTGAAAAACTCACCAGTGTAACCTAGTAATGACTTTATTCTTTGTGTTTTCTTGCAAGAAGGCAGCCTGGTTTTATTTATTCATTTTTTATGGCCCTTTTTTTCTTCTTATGCAAAATATGCTGCAGCTAGATGTTAAGTGAAACTCAGCGGAAAATATTTTTTACATCCCTGAGCTGCACTCACACATTTTGTTTTAATGCAGTGTCTTGCCACAATGTTCAAAAAATGTCTGTGAAATGCTGCTGTTGTGCTGCAATTATGGCAGAAAAATGCATCGTTGCTGAATACAGAGTGTAGATCCAAAATAGAGATAAAAATTCTATATTTTATTCAAATATAAATATCACCACATAATATTTTATATGAACAAACAATACAGGGTTCAGAAAAGAGGGGAAGGAACAAGCAAATAAGTATGTAAACCGGGCCTTAGGTATACATATATAGAAGTGGGGAGGTGGCAACAGTAAAATATCTAAAATAAATACATCCTATCTGCAGCCAAAAGTGCAAGTGGCAACATGTAAACAATTAGTATTATCCCATAAAGGTCAATAGTAAAGTGCAAACACAGAAAAAGGATTTTCCATAAAAGCTGCCTAACCCGCTGTGAACAGCATGAGATATTTCAGAAAATCCTAATGGTACAAAAACCCGCTTAAAGCAGCATAAGATATTAGAGAAATCAATAAGATACCAAAAAGCCACTCTTACCCATAGTCCCTCTTTTAAGGATCCCGGAACACGCAGCCCCAACGCGCGTTTCGCGTTGACTTCATCGGGCATCCCCTATTGTCACATCATGGGTTGATAGGTGATAGATGGGCTGATAGTTGGTGTAGTATCACGTCATGGGCAAACGGGTGGTGTGTCTTGTTGTGTGCAGTATCGCGAGGTACAGTGTCACGTCATGGAAAGATGAAGGTCTGGTGTAATGTCATGAGCAGACAGTTGGTGTATTGTCACGTCATGGACAGATGGACAGAACTGCGGAAAAGACAACACCGGAGTCACAATAGCGACAAAAATGGACGAGTGCAATGTGATAAAAAAATTGCATTGCAATCGTCCCAATGTTAATCTGTGGGTCAGCTCCCATCATCCAATTTTTTTTTTCTCTGCCGTTTTCCTCGGGCTGAGAAAATTGCAGCATGCTGCGATTGTCACCGATTATCGGATCAGACTCACCAATGCAAGTCTATGGGTGCGAGAAAAAATCGGATTACAAACGGACAAGTGTGACTTGCTAGAAATACGCCCCGGTGTCCTTTAACAAAAGCCAATTCATTTTGCGATACAGTAAAATCACACTGACATGTTTAATAAAGAATAGAAAGAATAGATATAGACACATAGACTATATATATATATATATATATATATATATATATATATATATATATACTAGCTGAAGAGCCCACATTGCCTGGGCATAGTAACCAACTGTGGTTAGTTATAACAAATTATAATGATTATATTGCCCAATAAAACTGTGCATCTAATCCTATCCTGTGTGATACTGTGTGCTGAGTTGCGTATCTAATCCTATCCTGTGTGATACTGACTGCTGAGCTATGTAATCCTATCCTGTGTGATACTGCCTGCTGAGCCATGTGTCTAATTCTCTCCTGTGTGATATTGACTGCTGAGCTATGTATCTAATCCTATCCTGTGTGATACTGACTGCTGAGCCGTGTATCTAATCCTATCCTGTGTGATACTGACTGCTGAGCCGTGTATCTACTCCTATCCTGTGTGATACTGGGCTCCCCCTGCAGTCTGTGTCAGAGGGTGGTCTGTGTTGGCACGGTAATAAATTGTGTTATTTCCAGCTTTACAGAAGGACGATAACACCATAGAAATGATAAGAATAATAGGCCTCAGTTACCACAACTGTCTACAAAGAAAACTGTTGCTGATGGCAACCAATCACAGCGCATTTTTCATCTTTTAAACAGCTCTGGGACAGCCTGGCAAGTTTTGAGTGGCGACTTTTGTGTTTCGACTTTTATGTGGCGAGGTTGGTGTATGTGTGGTGAAATGTGTGCTGAGGGTGGTATATGTGTTGAAGCACGTTGTAGTGTGTGGCGCATTTTGTGTGTGTATTCATATCCCCGTGTGTGGTGAGTATCCCATGTCAGGGCCCCACCTTAGCAACTGTACGGTATATACTGTTTGGTGCCATCGCTCTCATTCTTTAAGTCCCCCTTGTTCACATCTGGCAGCTGTCAATTTGCCTCCAACACTTTTCCTTTCACTTTTTCCCCATTATGTAGATATGAGCAAAATTGTTTGGTGAATTGGAACGTACGGGGTTAAAATTTTGCCTGACAACATAGCCTATGACGCTCTCGGGGTTCAGACATGTGACTGTGCAAAATTTTGTGGCTGTAGCTGCGACGGTGCAAATGCCAATCCCGGACTTACATACATACACGCCCACATTGAGCTTTATATATTGGATATGTATATACATGTCATTGAGACATATATATATATATCTATAGTATATATATATTTCATAGAGTTCTACATAGTAGAATAGCCGCTAAATCAATTGCCGGTTTCTGTAAAATCATTTCGAAACCTGACATGAAATGACACATGGTTTACATGCAGTTAACCATTTTATTTCATTTATTTTTTTAATAAATTCGTTGAGAAAAATTGCGTGGGCTCCCGCGGCAATTTCTCACCAAGAGAGGTAAAGCCAGTGAGTGAGAGCAGATTTTAATAGCCTTGAGAGGGACCATTGTTTTTGCCCCCCCCATGGCTACAAAAATCTGCCCCCCCGGCTACAAAAATCTGCCCCCAGACACCCCAGAAAAGGCGCATCTATAAGATGTGCCTTTTCTGGCACTTATCCTTTCTCCTCCCACTCCTGTGTAGCGGTGGGATATGGGGTAATATTAATGGGTTAATGTCACCTTGCTATTGGATGACACACGGATCACTGTTCAGGAAACATTTGTGCGATCCTGGTCCGTCAAAAACGGACCAGTTTTTTATACGGTGTGTGTGTGACTCCAGCCTTAGTGTAATTTCATCTGCAGAAAAGCATCATGCAGGATATATTGACAGGTGTCAATACATATAATCTACATATGTAAATTATTCCTGTGACTGTGTATCCTGTACACACGAATATATAGCCAACTTCAGCCGATAATTTATGTTGCACATCTTTGCATGAAAATTGTCGCTCTATTCGCAAACTACCGCTTTATGTCATCCCAAATAAGATGTATTGCACATTTTTACACTTAAAAGGTAGATTCTTCTTTGACACAGCGGCAGCTTGGCATTCTCCTCACAGTACACGTTTAGTAATGAATGAATTCTTTCATGTTATCCTCTCCTCTTAAATAATGGAACAGGCAACTGCAGACAGACCCCGTCTGATTCATAAACAAGATAGTGTTTTACCATCTAAAAGATGATTATTGGTATTCATTGGTGCATTATATCTTCAAATCAAAGGCTGACTCGGAGCTCAAAGAATATATCTTCACTCCAGTTCATTTCTGAAATACTTAGTGCTGCCTTTAGCTTATAAATATATATATATATATTTTTTTAACAATTTCAAAGGGGCTGGTTGCTTTTAACATCTACTCTCAGTTCTCCGATCAGCCCTGGCATTGTACGTTCTATCGCTGGTCCTTGTGTGCAGGCGCCATACTCGCTGCATAATTTTCCTGACAAATAATTCTCTCATTAATATTTCAGCAGTGCTCTTACAAGCCGTAGCCACACTGTGCCCCAGGCAGAGCGTTATAGTTCCATCTAGAGCAGAATAAGCTTAGCTTTTTAAATGCTTTGTCAGGACCGATGACATCTCAAGTTCACTTACATATGTAGGTATTTGCAGAGTAGAATCCTCAATGCAGGCTCATAGATATACAGTGCACGTACCCTTCCTTTACAGGGAAGTATTACCTCCTTAATCCCTTCCCCCCAAGCCAGTTTTCACCTTCATGACCAGGCCAAATTTTATAATTTTGACCAGTGTCGCATTATGTTCGATATCATTGGCGTTATTTGTGAAAATATTGGAAAATTGGAGAAAATTTTGCAGTGTTGAATCTTTTAATTGTTATTCCCTTAAACCAGAGAGTTATATCACACAAACTAGTTAATGAATAACATTTAACACATGTCTGCTTTCCATCTGCATAATTTTTGAAACATATTTTTTTGTTAGGAAGTTAGAAGGGTTAAAAGTTGATCAGCAATTTCCCATTCTTCAAACAAAATTTACCAAACCATTTTTTTAGGGACCACATAACATTTGAAGTGATTTGAGGGGGGTGTCTATATGACAGTAAATACAAAAAAAGTGACACCCCTCGAAATCCTCAAAACCACATTCAAGAAGTTCATTAACTCTTCAGGTACTTCACAGAAATGAATGCAATTTGGAACAACAAATGAACATTTTACAAGGGTAACAGAAGGAAATGGACCCCAAAATGTGTTGTACAATTTCCCCTGAGTACGCTGATACTCCATATGTGACATAAAACTAGTGTTTGGGCACATGGCTTGGCTCGAAAAGGAAAGAGCACCATTGGATTTTTGGAGCTCAAAATTGGCTGGAGTCATTAGCGGATGCCACTCTATGTTTGGAGACACCCTGATGTACCTAAACAGTGGAAACCCCCCACAAATGACTCCATTTTGGAAACTAGATCCCTCAAGGAACTTAGATATGTAGTAAGCATTTTGAAAACCCAGGTGCTTCACAGAGGTATATAACGTAGAGCTGTGAAAATAAAAAATACATTTTTTTCCACAAAAATTCTATAAGCTCCCTTTTTTGTATTTTCACAAAGGTAACAGAAGAAAATGGACCCCAAAATATGTTCTGCAATTTCTCCGGAGTACGCAGATACCCCATATGTAGGGGGAAACTACTTTTTGGGGTCAGAAGGAAAGGAGTGACGTTTTGGAATGCAGACATTGATGGAATGGTCTGGGGGTGTCATGTTGCGTTTATTTTACAACGTGGATCTGTGAAAATGAAAAAAATGTTTCCCTCCAAATTGTTGTTTTAGCCCCAGATTTTTTCATTTTCACAAGGATAGCAGGGAAAATGGACCCCCAAATTTCTCCTGAGTACACAACTACCCTATATGTGGGGGAAAACTACTGTTTGGGAGCACAGCAGCTCTCAGAAAGGAAAGAGTGACATTTTTGAACACAGACTTTGATGGAATGGTCTGCAGGTGTCATGTTGCATATGTAGAGCCGCTGATGTGTCTTAACAGTGGAAAACCCCTACAATTTTGTACTTAGGAAACAAGACCCCTCAAGGAATTTATCTAGACGTGTGGTGAGCACTTTGAATTCACAGGTGCTTCACAGAATTTTACAACATTGATCTGTGAAAATGAAAAACTATATTTTTTCCCCACAAAAATGTTGTTTTAGCTCCTTTTTTTTCATTTTTACAAGGATAACAGGAGAAAATTGACCCCAAATTCGATGTGCAATTTTTCCTGAGTACATCGATACCCCATGTGGTCAAAAACTACTTTTGAAGCACAGTGCAAAGCTCAGAAGGGAAGAAGCGCTATATTGGAGTTCAGATTTTGCTGGAATGGTTTGAGGGTGTGATGTCACATTGGCAGAGCCCCTGACGTGCCAGAACAGCAGAAAATCCCCATAAGTGACCCCATTTTATAAACTACACCCCTCCAATGAATTCATCTAGAGGTGCAAATATCTAATTGACTCCACCTGTGCCTCACAGAATTTTATGCCATTGGGCAGTGAAAAGAGTAATCACATTTTTAAACTAAAATATAATTTTATCCCCAGGTTTTTAATTTTTCTAAGGGCTTATATGAAAATAATGGACCTCAGTTTGTTGTAAAAATTTCTCCTAAGTGAGGCAATACCCTACATATAATTGAGAAATATTTTTCAGGCACAGTGAAAGCTTAGAAAGGAAGGAGCAAAAGTGCAAATTTTCCTGTGATGGTTTGTGGTTTGCAAGCACAATGACCCACTGGGTGCCAGAACAACAGAATCCCCTATAAGTGACCCTATTCTACAAACTACACTTCTCAATGATTTCATCTAGGGATGCAGTGATCATACTGACACCACAGGTGTGTAACAGAATTGTATACCATTGGGCAGTGAAGAAAACGTTATTACATTTTTACCACCAAAATTTTGTTTTCGCTCCAGATTTTACATTTTCACACTGCGAAATGGGTAAAAACGGCACAAAAATGTCTCACAATTTCTGCTGAATGAAGAAATACCCATATGAGGCTGTACAGTATTGCTTAGCCATACAGCGATACTTGGGAGGTACTGAGCGACATTTTCTTCCTGAAATGTAGATTTTCCTAGAATAATTTGCAGATTCCTTACACAGAGCCCCTAAGTGCTAGAAGAGTAGAATCTCCCCTCAGTTGACACCATTTTGAAAATGATTTAACTTTGGCAATTTATCTACAGGTGTATTTTCCAGAAACAAGCAGCAGTAGATGGTGCTGAGTGAAAATTGTAAACTGCTGTTGTAGTGACCAGTACGCTGTAGTGACCAGCACGTTATACCAAGCTTGTTCTTCTGGAGACATGCACCCGTAAATTAGCTACAGAAATCATGATCGTGATTAAGGGTGCTTAGTCACCAGAAACGCGTCAGTCAGTTACGCTGATGATTTTCCCCTCTATTGAGCACTTTCTTCAATGAATTAAGAATTTTTTTTCACTATTTCGTTGAGCTGGATTTTTCATTCACTTGACCGTTTCATGCCTTGACATAGCGTCTCCGTGCTCCGAACCCTCCAAGATGTCTATTACGGTGAGCTGGACTTTTTTGCTTCAAAGATGGTCAACGCCTTAGTCTCAACAGCAATAAACAAGCCTACCATGACTCTCAGAAGGGCTATGTCACTACTAGGGACAATGACCTCATGTATTCCAGCAGTCTAGTGGGCTTAGGTTTATTCCAGACAAATGCAGCAAGACATAATGAGTGGCAAAAAAAGACTCAGAGGCTGTCTAGAGGGAACAATAACTCTTTCTCCTGTGACTATTGAATCTCTAGCATGGTGGCTGGAAGTAGGTAATCTGTCATGAGAGGGTCCCCTGGATATATCAGATTGAAGATATAATGACTATTGACCTAAGCTTGGATGGATGGGGAGCAAATCTGAGGGATTGTGTGGTACAGGGCATCTGGTCAAGAAACAAAAGGAGACATTCATCGAACACAAAGAAGCTGCTGGGCGTAAAATATGCAGTAGCAAAATTCCTTTAATCTCCACAAGGGCATCATGTTCGTATCCTGTCGGACAATCAGACGCTCTCTGACAGCAGTTGCAAAAGAGATTTTTCAGATTGCAGGACAACATCTTTTGATACTAACCGCATTGCATATAAAGGGGAAGGAAAACAAAAGAGAAGATTTTCTAAATCTAAACCAGCTTAAACAAGGAGAATGGGTGCTAAACTGGATAATTTTCCAACAAATTGTAGATCTATGGGGCCAGCCAAGCATAGACCTGTTAGCAAACAAACAAAAAACAGGAGGGTGAGAAGATTCTGCTCTCTAGACCCAACAGAGAAGCTACTAGCAGGGGATGCTTTGCAGATTCCCTGGGACTTTGACCTGGCCTCTGCTTTTCCTCCATTGATGTTGATTCTAGCAGTATTGAGGAAGGTCAGGGAGAAACAGGTGAGAATTATTCTAATAGCCCTGTCCTGGCCCAACAGACCCTGGTTTTCATGGATAAGAATTATGTCCATATCAGATCCATGGATCCTGCCAGATATCCTGGGCCTCCTCAGTCAGAGTCCAGTTTCCATCCGTACAAGACAGGCCTTCCTGGAATTTGAAAGGGCATTATTGGCTTTTCCCCGAAATTGGTATCTACTCTGCTTAAAAGGAGAAAACTAATAACAACTAAAATATATGGTAGAACCTGGACAATGTTCTTGTCTAGCTTGGGGGAAAGTTTGGGTAATGAAATACCAATTAATGCCATATTAGAATTCCTCCAGAAGGAAATGGAACTGGGCCATTCTACTAGCACTCTTAAAGTGCAGGTGTCTGCCCTTGGGAGCCTTGTACAATTATAACCTGGCAGTCGATAGATGGATTGTTAGATTTATCAAAGCTTGTGATAGATCCAGGCTGTCACTAGGTTACCGTAACAGAGTGGAGCCAGAAGACCACAGCATCTGGTGGCTCCTACTCCGCCGCTGAGAAGAAGCACTTCTACAGTGTATTAAACGGGTTTATTTCTTTCAGCAGAACAGTGGTTAATCGGCCATGTTGGAAATTTCTGCATTCAGCTGTGCTCAGTTAGCTACTCCTCTCCCCTATAAAATCTGGGCTTGATTACCAAGTTCTCGTCTGAGTTAGCAATTGCTGCAAGACATAGGAGTGGGTGAAGTTAGTTTTGTGAAGGAGTGCTGGAGGGATTTATTAGCGACTGTTGTCTGGTTTGTACGCTTGGAAATTTCTTCCCCTTCCCTACACACCCTGGTGAATACCCCCTGTTATATGTGAGTGTATATTTTGTGTGTGTAGTTTTCAGTTTACCCTTTTCTTGTTACCTTGTCTGTCTGGTTGATGTACTATGGTGTACAGTAGCGTCCCCTCTTCCCTACGTGGGAGATAGGGCAAGGGCGGAGGCCCCGGAGTCTTTGCCATCTGAAGTGTCCTGGGTAACAGGACGAGCTAGGGCGCCCCCTAGTGTTAGGGCCAGGAAAGGTGCCCTTGGTTGAAGGTCACTCGTCAGTCGAATCGTGACACAGGTTGATCCCTAGCCCACGAATACCCAATAATTTGAATTTGCTTCTAGAAGCATTCAATAAACCCGTCGAAATTCTCATGTTTAAAAACTATAGTTTTAGTGGCATTAACTTCGGCCCATAGAATCAGTGACATACAAGCCTTGTTGGTTCACCATCTATTTACACAGAATTTTGTCTTAAATCCAGACAATCTTCTGGAAGTGGCCACAAAGTTCCATAGAAGCCAGGAGATTATTCTCCCTTCCTTTTTTAATGGTCCTAAGAATACTGAAGAGGAGAAACTTCACACACTAGACGTTAGACGGGCCCTGGTAGAGTATTTGGCTGTGACAAAACTGTGGCGGAAGAGTGAAGCCTTGTTTGTTGTATTTCAGGGAGTAAGTAAAGGCCCCAGTGTGACAAGGGGTACCTTAGCAAGATGGATTAGGGAGGTCATTAGCTTAAGCTGAGTTGAAGGCTCATTCTACTCAGGCCTTTGCGACCTCCTGGGCTGAGAAGGTGGAAGTATCTATTGACCAGATATGTAAAGTAGCAACATGGTCTTCTCCTTCCACCTTCTATAAACATTATAGACTTGATCTGTCTTCCTCTGCTGATCTACCCTTTGGGAGAAAGGTGTTACAAGCAGTGATACCTCTCTAAGGTGAATTTGATCTATATAAATCTCTCAAGTGCTGCTGTCATGGGAGAACGTGAAAACTCTTAGTTACTTATAGGTAACAGGGTTTTCCAGAGCCCAAGACAGCACCCATATATTCTCCTCCTTTTATCACTGGTTGGTGTGCGCTACTTAGTTTTCTTGTCTAGTTAGAAATTGTGGTGTTTGGTGATGGCTATACATATAACTGTCTGGAGGTCCTCTCGTGCTCTGAAACCCAACTGATGATGAGGAGACTCCCTTTTATTTGGTGGATCCTTTCTCTCAGGTGGTTCTGTAGTTGACTCTGGAAAATCCTGTTACTGGTAAGTAACTAAGATTTTTGTGTTAAGAAGTGTTTCATGCCAAATCTGATATTGCTATATTTATTCCTACTCTGATTATGTCAGTATATGCATTATTATCAATTGCCTTTGACTTAATTGTGAAAATAAATAATTATGTACCAGCCTACATTACATTCTCCAACCTTGGCTGTCTTTATAGGTTTTTCTGTGTGTTTTTTTTTTTTTTATAAAAAGTCTATTTATGGAATGCTGACACTTCTGGGCTGTAATAAGTGCTGCAAGGCAAAGTGTCTGATTAAATCAGCTGAGCATGATGTGTGACACCTTCTGTGAAACCTCTGCCTAAAATAGTATGTAAATGAAGCTCTGTGTAAATGTTGTCATACAGGTCTGCATATCAAAGAAATGGCACACTCTCTCTGTAATCTACTCCCAGTCTTCGTTTACCAGGCTAGAAAAGTGTGTATGTAGAGTTCCTGCACCCCATATTGCAGGGTGAGGAGTCACTATGGCTCACTGTAAACTTGCATACATCCAAAAACTATTACTTGATATGCATAAATTAATCATGATGAGTGTATAATACAAAAAAATCAATACACTGTTTTCAAATAATGCTAATTGCCATTGAGAAAAATTAAAAATCCATGAGACTTCTCCAGAGAGGGGACATATCAACATCACATTAAACATATGGGATTAATTGTGGCTGAGAGAAACGAATTAAAACAGGTGAAGTAGAGAGAGAGCTAACACTTCAGTCTCCATTGAAGTGGGGAGCTCCTGCAGTGTCAGGTATTTACAGCAGAAAAATACTTTGAGAAGAAAGACAACAAGTCTAAGATCTATTTACGTGGAGGCGGAGAAGTACCTTACCTGGGGATAGACCTCCCTCTGATCAAAGAACTGCTCTGAGACTTTTTGTCTCTGGTGTCTAGAAATGAATATTGGGGTTTTGCATCAACCTGATATTCATGGGAAATATATTTTTGGAGTCTTAATAAAGGGAAGAACATCATGCATTCTTCACTCACATCACCGTAAGGCCATTAGAACCCCTCCAATTTAATATAGGTCTAATGGATAATGCTATACATGTCATGTTTCACCTTCATAACAAAATAAAATCACAATAGGAATAAATAGGATAGGAATATCGACCTGTATAAACAAATAGTGGTGGCAGCTAGTAGATGTCATTTTTTATGCTATTGTGGAGCTGGCAGTGACCGTGAAAAAGTGTTTGCCCCGTTCTTGATTTCCCATTCTTTTGTCACAATTAAATGCTTCAGATCCCCAAACAAATTTAAATATTAGACAAAGCTCTTTATTATTAAGGGAAAAAGAAATCCAAACATAATGTGATTGCCCATTAAACCTAATAACTGGTTGGGCCACCCTTAGCAGCAGCAACAACTACAATCAAGCGTTAGCGATAACTGACAATGAGTCTTTTACAACACTCATCTTTGCAGAATTGTTGTAATTCAGCAACATTGGAGGGTTTCCCAGCATGAACCACATTTTTAAGGTCACACTTTGACTAGGCCACTCCAAAGTCTTAATTTCATTATCATTAAGCCATTCAGAGGTGGACTTTCTGGTGTGTTTTGGATCATTGTCCTGCTGCATAATCGAAATGCTCTTCAGCTTGAGGTCACGAACAGATGGCCGGACATTCTCCTTCAGGCTTTTTCTGGTAGGCAGCAGAATTCATGGTTCCATTTACCACATCAAGTCTTTGACTTCCTGAAGCAGCAAAACAGCTCAAGACGATCACAATACCTCCGCCATATCTTATTGTTGGTATGATGTTCCTTTTCTGCTGTGTTACTTCTACGCCAGATGTAATGGGACATAAACCTTTCAAAAAGTTCAACTTTTGTCTCCTCAGTCCACAGAGCATTCTCCCAAAAGTCTTGGGGATTTTCAAGATATCTCCAGGCAGACCTTTACAAGCCTTTATGTTCTTATTGCTCAGCAGTGATTCTCATCTAGGATCTCTGCCATGCAAGCCATTTTTGCCCATTCTCTTTCTTATGATGGCGTCTTGAACATTGACATTAACTGAGGCAAGTGAGGCCTGAAGTTCTTTGGATGTTGTCGTGGGCTCTTTTATGACCTCTTGGATGAATTGTCACTGCGCTCTTGAGATAATTTTGGTTGGCCGACCACTCCTGGGAAGGTACATCACTGTTCCATGTTTTCGCAATTTGTAGAAAATGGCTTTCATTGTAGATAGCTGGAGTTCCGAATCTTGAGATATAGTTTTATAACCTTTCCAAGACTGAAAGATCTCAATTACTTTGTTTCTCATTTGTTCCAAAATTTCTTTGGATCGTGGCATGATGTCTAGCTTTTGAAAACAGGTGTGACAGTAATCTGGACTGGGTGTGGCTAGGGAATTCAGCTTCCTAAAGATGTGATAAAGCACTTTTTCACACAGGACCCAGTAGGTTTGGATTCCTTATTTGCTTTATAAAGACCTTCATTTAACTCCCTCACAACATGCATCATATACAGCTCTGGCAAAAATTAAGATACCACCACTTCAAAACCTTGTCATGGGCAGCCCAATCTCCAGACCTGAACCTCATTGAAAACCTCTGGAATGTAATCAAGAGGATGATGGTTAGTCATAATTCATCAAACAAAGGAGAACTGCTTACATTTTTGCGCCAAAAGCTGTGTGAAAGGCTGTTGGCAAGCATGCCAAAGACGCATGAAAGCTGTTTTTAAAAATCATGGTTATTCCACAAAATATCGATTTCAGAACTCTTCCTGAGTTAAAACTTTAGTATTGTTGTTTCTAAATGATTATGAACTTGTTTTCTTTGCACTATTTGAGGTTTGAAAGCACTTTTTTTGTTTTGTTTTTTTATTTTTGACCATTTTTCTTTGTCAGAAAAAAAATGCAAAGTTTATTGCTTGGAAATTGTGAGACATGTCAGAAGTTTATAGACTAAAAGAACAATTTACATTTTACTCAAAAATATACCTATAAAGAGAAAAATCAGACAAACTGAACATTTGAAAGTGGTTTCTTATTTTTTGCCAGAGATTTATATACAGCGCAAGTTGGAAGTGGGTGTATGGAGCAGGCTCATGCAGCGAGCCCACCCAGTACCCGGCAGGTGATGGCTGTGTATTACATCCAAGACCTGTCGCACTCCCTGCGATTGTTAACCTGTTAAATACCAGCAGCATTTATCTCGCCTCAGTGAGCGCACAAGTCCTTACTTCTGCACATTGGCGCTTCCGTTATGTGATCGCTGGATGCCGATGGGTTTTCATGATAGCAGGGGTCAGCTGATTACCCCCCGTAACTGTTGTTATGTAACTCCTCTGAAACCCTGCCTATAGCAGAGCTTTAAAGGAAACTGTGATTTCTTCTTTATGGATAAATGCTGAGGCATCGCTGCATACAGCACAAGTGATCGGATAATCGCTTCTCCGAACACTCTTTGTGTAACCTTTCTTTGTCATAGTAAATATACAGTGTCGTGCTACAATTTGGCATCTCTCTTCAAAGGCACCAGAAGGTGTGAAATGTTTCCAGTTCTGTGTACTGTACTGCAGAGCACGGCTGCTCCTCCCTTCCCTGGTAGGGGGAAGGGTACAGAGGGGGCAGATACAGGAGATAAGGCAAGATTGGTGGCCCAAGCATCTTAACCTTCAGAAGTAACCCGGTAAATAGGGTGAGCTTGGGCGCCCTCTAGTGTTAGGGACAGGGAAGGAGCCTTTGGTCGCGATAGAAAACTTTAAAAAGTGAGATGCCATTGCTGTGCTGTAAGCTGTTTACGGTCCATGGCTTTTGTTGTAAAATTTAACTATGAAAATGTCAGGACAATCTTACTGGAACAGCAAACTTTATATGGCGTTAATCAGAATAACTTTAATTGGTGGCAGCTGTGTACTACTATTTAACATAAGTTTAAATGTGATTGGCTAACTGAACACAACCACGTCCCCAATTATAAGAGGGTGTTCAAAGTTATGCAACATTATTTTGCCTTCATTTTTATTTTTTCCTTAAAAATGATTTGTTTGTTTCTCAGTGGATTTGCAAAGATTATTGATGACATTAAAGGGGAAAAGAGTTCTCAAATGGTTCATTTTCTTGTGATTTTTTTTTACATGACAAAAGCGTAATATTTTAACGGGTGCGTAGCCTTTTTTTTATAGCCATTGTACCTTATATAATACCTTCCAAAGAATCAGAGGTTCTGGAGAAATCCATGTACTAAAAGGACAAGGCTGGCTTCCAATATTGGATGTTCTTGATCTATAAGTTTTGAGGCTGCTCTACATTAAAACGGGCATACAGTATATCACTACACTCTCTCCAAAGAGAGTGTCTGTGAACACAATTGGCCTTGCAATAAATGCAAGTCAAAGCTCTATCATGCAAATAAGTCGTACAGCCACAAAGTTAAAAAAAAATGCTGCTGTCTTCTCTGGGTCAAGATCATTCAAAATGGACTCAGGCAATATTGAAAGCTGTTGTGTGGTCAGATGAATCAATTTCACATCGTGTGAGATTCTTTATGGAAACCAAGGATTCTGTGACCTGCAGACTCAAGAGGAGAGGGAACATCCAGCTTGTTGTCAGCACACAATCCAAAAGCCTTCATCTCTCATGGTATGGGGTTTCATTGGTGCCTATTGATCGGGCAGCTTACGCATTTTGGAAAGCACTATCAACGGTAAGAAAGCTGAAGCATTGTTGAGCATCTAGAATCCTATATTGGACAAGAATGGGACAACATTTGTTCTGTCCTCTCTACAAGTTGCCCCGAGGCGTGCGCGTTGTCTCTGACAGGCAGCTAAACCGATCCACCATAGTCCAATAGGAAGACTATCTTGAAGTCTTTGAAGATTATCGAACCTTGGTAAATATATTCGGTGAAACTAGGAGCAATGAAATAATAAGGAATTGGGTAACACAGTAATACATGAGGCAACTGGCTGAACAGTTTATAAACAACATGTGTTAAACCAGCCGGCTATCCAGTCTTATAAATGCAGCTGACTAATGCAGGGCTGAGAGGATTAGGTATTTGGTGGCTGCAAACTAGTACCACATAATCCTTCTTATCAAGAAGGGGAATAAAATGGTGGATGTCCTCTGAACACCAGTCTGTGAGGTATTGAGCTCCTTATTCCCATAATGCACCTCTACAGAGCAGAGCAGAGGGATAAAAAGCTAATGCCGATAAGTAAATTCAGCCACTAGATGGAGCCTGTGTGCTGCAAACAAACTCGGCAACGAAACTTAATGCTGAAGTCGTGACAACCTTCCTCTTCCAAAATTCCAGCAGTCTCCTTACTTCCCAGATGTTTACAGACTGTTGTAAAAGGAAGAGGGGATGCCACATAATTCTAGACATGGCTCTGTCCCAACTTTTTTGAAGTGTGCTGCTGCATTCAATTTCTATACGAGTTCATTTTTCTTAAATGAAATGGAAAAATGTCTAACTTTCAACTTCTGTTATGTGATCTATAGTCTGTGTGAGTACAGTACGGCTATAAGAGATTTCCAAATCATTGCATCCTTGTTTTTTATAATTTACATAGTGTCTTAACTATTTTGTAGTTGGGGGTTGCATTTACTTTTGAAAATTCATAAATTTATTCTTTTCCTTTGTATAATGTAAGCTGAAGGTGTCCCTACTGGGAATCGTATGCCTCTTCAGTGATGCACTGTCTCCTTTCAGTGTGTCAATGGAGGGCCTGTAGAGAGGTCACATCTCCTGACGTGACAGCTCTATAGGGGAGATCATCGTGGGACACTCGTTATTAAATGGACTACGTCGGAACAGGGAGTATTTGTTTATTTTTTTCCAGGAGTTTGAGGGCGCATGGATTAGGCGTCTAATAAATATGGCAAAATTGTGTAGTGCTTTATTTCATTAAAATACTTTTTTCTGGCTGTGTGTTTATTTATCCCTTAACAACTATAGGATTAGTCATTGATCGGTGTCCAATACAAAGGTGACATTAACCCCTTATTACCCCATATGCCACCACTACAGGGCAGTGGGAAGAGAGCGGCTAAGTGCTGGAATTGGCGCATCTTGCAGATGCGCCATTTCTGGGGCGGCAGGGGGCAGATGTTTTTAGCCGGAGAGGGAGGCAATTGCCATGGTCCCTTCCTAGGCTATGAATATCTGCCTCCAGTTGTCTGCTTTCCCTCTCTGGCGCAGAAAATTGCGCGGGAGCCCATGCCATTTTTTCCCTTTTTTTTCAAAATTAAACATATTGTTCTTTAATATACATCCACCTTGGTATTATCTATCTATCTATCTATCTATCTATCTATCTATCTATCTATCTATCTATCTATCTATATGTATAGATATATCTACTGTATCTATCTATATCTATCTATAGATCTATCTATCTACCGTATTTATCTATATGTGTGTATAAACATTATTCTTAAATGGAGTATGCAAAATAAGAGGTTGGACAAAGAAATGACATTGCAACTCTTTTTTTTTTTTGTTAAATAGATTTTTATTTAGCTTACAGAAACGCAAACAAATCCGCATGGAAAAAACGTATCAAATCTGCAATAAAAACGCGTGTTTTTTATCAGCGTTTTCTGCCAAGAGATGCAGATTCTGTGCAGAAAATTCTGCAGGCAAATCTGCAGCGTGTGCACATACCCTAAGAGTCAGCATTCATTCTCACATGATCTCTAGCTCTTGTCCCTTGGCCTACTGAAATAATATGCCTGGATAATTCAGATTAAATGCTGTGTCGCCACAGAAAGTATCTGGAAGTTGAACTTGCGTGGAAGCAAAACTGTGCATAAAAGCCAAGAGAGTGATGGATAATTAAGTGGGGGCGTTATGTAAAATTGGAGTTTTCTTTAATAGTACATAGATCAGTTTCTATAGTACACAGAAAGCCTGTTACGTCTAATTGCTTTTCAAGTAAAGGATTATGCAACGCAGTATGATCTAAAGATATGCATGATTAGGTAAAAATCATTACCAGCCCACATGTATTAACCGTGCAACAGCAATTAGCACTTTATTTATTATATTATAATATACTATAATTATGATAAATTTACTAAGGACTAATTGTGGGTCATCAGTACCAGAATTAGTTGTAAATAATTAAATTAAAACCTTATGTAAAAGGAGTTGTGAAGATAGTTACAGTCAGAGTGTGAATCTTGCCAACATCTGTGCATTTAACACTATAGATCAATTGTACTCAACCTTTCTTACCTTAAGAGCCACTTTCTGCTCTGCAATATGGTCATGGACCACATCTAGAGCTCTTTTCCCCCTACTGTCACAAATAACATCCAGTGCTTTCCTCCACATTAGTGATTTCAAGAACCTCCTATTACCGCTATAATGACAACCAAAGCTTTAGCTGCCCTCTCCTATAGGTAGCATACTTACCCACAATTGGCATTCTGGCATCAAGCATTTCCAGCAGAACCCAGCTCCAGTAGCACCTTTAATTAGCAGTATCATCCTATCTCACACATAACAAACAGTACAAATGCAACCAGATCTTCTTTTCTATATGTGGGTAGTCCTAAAAGTCACCGTCTGGAGACCACCATCTGCTAGACCTGGTGATAATTCATGAATCTGGCAGAGATTTGTGAGACATAAGTTGGGGACAGGGCCGGGATGAGGGCTAGGCACCCACCTAGGACGCTACCTCGTACCTCCCTGAGGGGGCGCAGTTTACAAAACAAAAACAAACCTGACATTGTCGAACTTCTGCTGCCGCCAGGCACCTTTGCCCGGCCCCAGGCATTCATCTCACTCATAGCCGGGGCGCAGGCACTCAGGAGAGAGGTGTCAGTCACTGACACCATTCACCGCCTGAGCCCGGATTAAAATTCATAGCCAGTGCAACACTGTGTAGCTTCTCAGTTCTGACACGCCGCCTTCAAGGCCATGCAAGCAGGCTGCTACTCTGGCTCGTCCTCTCCTCAGCCACTTACTGCTTGCAGCTCTCCTCTTCTAGCCTGTGCTGAGCGGCGTCTCCACACTAGGACTCAGGGTCACTTCAGAAGGAGGTGAGTATGGGCAGGGCCGGCCCGAGAGATTACGGCGCCCTAGGCGAATCTATTTTGTTGCGCCCCTACTATTCTTGGCAGTAGATGAAAACTTGGGATATAAATTTAGGAGCAAAATAAACCACAACAACAATGATTGATTAACTCTCTCCTAACTCTTTAATCTTCTGAGAAGTTGTATAGGACAAATATATACAAAGTAATCAATAACACAAAACAAAAACGACCATAGATAATTAAAATTTTTGCTTCCTTGCCTTTTTTTTTTGAAAAGGATGACACTAAGTCACCGAGATTAATTTGTTTAGCAACTTCAGATTCTATCGAAATTGTTGCCAACCCAACCAACCTCTCTTGCGTCATATTTGCCCTTAAATATGTACACTTTTCTTTCCATCCCTAAAACTTTTTGCCTTTTGAAAAGATTTTTTTTATAATTTTTTCTATTTTTTTCTCTGGCGCCCCCTTTGGGTCGGCGCCCTAGGTGGCCGCCTAGTTCGCCTATACGTTCGGGCCGGCCCTGAGTATGGGAATGCAAATTGCTTCTGCAGGATTTAGTGACTGTTGTAGTGACTGTGATCCCAGAACTCCATGCTGTCGGGTCGGTGCAGGATCAGGTTTGTCATCCACACACAGCACCGACTGTGCATTGAGCGGAGAGCACAGTCACTAATCATTGGCTGATCTCTGATTGGGTGTCCTGCTGTTATTACTGCAGTGGGGAATCCAGGCTGGGACAGGCCCCTGATGCTATTCCCCCCATCTAGTTATGACTTACCTGTGGTGTTACATAGGATGGCAGGTGACATCTACTACATTAGCTGTACTCAGAGTGATCACTGTGTTACCTGTGGTGTTACTGTCATGATCCTATGGTGAAGTTTGACCAGGAGCCTCGGGGGTTAACTCTTTTGCCTCGTTTTGGGCATGGGGAGGGTTTTTATAGCCACTGTGGACCTCCATCCTTGTCAGTTATACTTTAGCCCTCGGCTTAGTTAAGTGACCCCTGTGCGTTTGTGCTAGTGCCGTGTGCCTGCTTTTCTGCCTGATTACCTGTTGTTGACCCGGTCTGTTGCCTGTTGTGTTTTTGCCTGCTGATTTGGTACTGTGTATCTGTTCTCCTGGTTTCTAGCTACGGCTCTGGATTTCCTCCTGTCTACGCCCCTGGTACTTCTGCTCTCCGTACGGTTGTGATCCTTGGCCTGTCCCTGACATCCCTCCTGTCTAGCGCTCATTATTGCCTCTGTCTAAGCTATACCTGCTGGTAGGATCTATTTTTTGGCTGGCATCTCTCTCTGCTCCTGCTCCCTCTGGGAGACCTGTGGCCAGCTCTGCCCCTTGGCAGTCACGTGCTTAAGGTCCTGTTTGCCTGAAGCACGCATCTCCACCGCTGCCGCCGCGCTCCTCAGTTTTCTTTGAGCATAGTTTGTTCTACTCAGGACATGCGCACTGACTCAGTGAGCAAGTACAGTGTGGTGTTCCTGACAGTTACATAGGATTGATAATACAAAGCAAAAGCAAAGCCATCTCACCGACAGCCACAGCAGATGCACGGAACTCTGTCCTGTTTTGACATGATAGACAGTAAAAAAAACTTGAGGTATTCCATCTCCTTCATTAGAAAATCCAAAATCTTTTTAATTCATGCTACAGTATGTGAATGCTCCTCATGCCGGGAAAGTTAATGCTTTTCGATTGCCAGAAGCTGGAATAACTCAAGTTTATTACTTAGGATTGCAGGTGAAATCTACCACATTATCTTTACTCAGAGGTTAATCACTGTCTTACGTGGTGTAATGCAGAACAGATAATGTGGTAGATGTCACCTGCAATCCTTTGTAACACCAGATAACACAGTGATAACTGAGTACAGATAATGTTGTAGATGTCACATGCAGTCCCATGTAAAACCACAGAAAAAACAGTGATAACTTTTTAAGTTCTAAGAGAGTTATTAGTGAATTATCTATGGTGTTACAAGAAGTGAGGCCAGATTTATGCTTCTCTGCTCGTGCTCGTCTGTCGTCAAACTGCATACAGGCATAAAAGAGAGGTGGCCTTTTTAATCAGGGCAAGGGAACTGTTGGGCAATGGCATATGAAATACAGTATATTAGAATCTAGACATACAGTTGTGGCCAAAAGTATTGACACCCCTGCAATTCTGTCAGATAATACTCAGTTTCTTCCTGAAAATGATTGCAAACACAAATACTTTGGTATTATTATCTTCATTTAATTTGTCTTAAATGAAAAAACACAAAAGAGAATGAAGCAAAAAGCAAAACATTGATCATTTCACACAAAACTCCAAAAATGGGCCAGACAAAAGTATTGGCACCCTCAGCCTAATACTTGGTTGCACAACCTTTAGCCAAAATAAGTGCGACCAACCGCTTCCGGTAACCATCAGTGAGTTTCTTACAATGCTCTGCTGTAATTTTAGACCATTCTTCTTTGGCAAACTGCTCCAGGTCCATGATATTTAAAGGGTGCCTTCTCCAAACTGCCATTTTCAGATCTCTCCACAGGTGTTCTATGGGATTCAGGTCTGGACTCATTGCTGGCCACCTTAGAAGTCTCCAGTGCTTTCTCTCAAACCATTTTCTAGTGCTTTTTGAAGTGTATTTTGGGTCATTGTCCTGCTGGAAGACCCATGACCTCTGAGAGAGACCCAGCTTTCTCACACTGGGCTCTACATTATGCTGCAAAATTTGTTGGTAGTCTTCAGACTTCATAAATCCATGCACACGGTCAAGCAGTCCAGTGCCAGAGGCAGCAAAACAACCCCAAAACATCAGGGACCCTCCGCCATGTTTGACTGTAGGGACCGTGTTCTTTTCTTTGAATGCCTCTTTTTTTCTCCTGTAAACTCTATGTTGATGCCTTTTCCCAAAAAGCTCTATTTTTGTCTCATCTGACCAGAGAACATTCTTCCAAAACGTTTTAGGCTTTTTCAGGTAAGTTTTGGCAAACTCCAGCCTGGCTTTTTTATGTCTCTGGGTAAGAAGTGGGGTCTTCCTGGCTCTCCTACCATACAGTCCCTTTTCATTCAGACGCCGACGGATAGTATGGGTTGACACTGTTGTACCCTCGGACTGCAGGGCAGCTTGAACTTGTTTGGATGTTAGTCGAGGCTCTTTATCCAACATCCGCACAATCTTGCGTTGAAATCTCTTGTCAATTTTTCTTTTCCGTCCACATCTAGGGAGGTTAGCCACAGTGCCATGGGCTTTAAACTTCTTGATGACACTGCGCACAGTAGACACAGGAACATTCTGGTCTTTGGAGATGGACTTGTAGCCTTGAGATTGCTCATGCTTCCTCACAATTTGGTTTCTCAAGTCCTCAGACAGTTCTTTGGTCTTCTTTCTTTTCTCCATGCTCAATGTGGTACACACAAGGACACAGGACAGAGGTTGAGTCAACTTTAATCCATGTCAGCTTCCTGCAAGTGTGATTTAGTTATTGCCAACACCTGTTAGGTGCCACAGGTAAGTTACAGGTGCTGTTAATTACACAAATTAGAGAAGCATCACATGATTTTTCGAACAGTGCCAATACTTTTGTCCACCCTCTTTTTTATGTTTGATGTGGAATTATATCCAATTTGGCTTTAGGACAATTCTTTTTGTGTTTTTTCATTTAAGACAAATTAAATGAAGATAATACTACCAAAGAATTTGTGTTTGCAATCATTTTCAGGAAGAAACTGAGTATTATCTGCCAGAATTGCAGGGGTGTCAATATTTTTGGCCACAACTGTAAGTGGTAAATTCCTTGCTTGACACAATCTTTAAAATAACCTCCTCATCCCTTCTAACCTTGTGGCCAGTTTACTCTCCTATTCCACACATTCACAGTATCTTTGTAAATAAGTTTGCTTTTTTTTCCTCATACAAGGCTGTACAAAATTTGAACAATAAAAACTTACCATATGTGTAAGGTTAACTGAAACATTTATTAAAGTGCAATAATTCAAGTGATACAAAATGTCTACTCTGTTGACATTGCTTAAGTGTAAAACATTTTATAATCCTCTCTGCCAATGTAAGTCGTCTTGAAATGCTGTTCTGTGTATTATTGTGATTAATGGGTTTCCATTCGAGTGAAAAAAACAACTTAAAAACCTTGAACTACTTTCATAATCATGAGACAAGCCTTAGTTTTTCAACTGTAGAGTTGTTGATATCACTTGGGAGAGACCTACCAGAAGGCAAAAAATAAAACAGAAACAAAACCTCCACAGAATATATTTTGGATCATATAATCAAAGAAAGAACCAGAAAATATAGTATAGAAACCCATCGAAACCCAATGCTTATCTCGGAGTACGGGTTTTTTGCAGCTTAAATAAGACTTATCTCGTAGTCAAAAATACTAACCTGCTGCAATAGGCAGACCCATAGAAAGAAATGAAAAATCGAGAAAAAACGTCTACAGAGAGATGAGTATATAATAAACAGCACACATAAAAATACATTTGTCTGAATTTAATGACAAGCACATAAAATGATAAGAATACTGCACATTTAAATGACAGAAATAGAATGTCAAGTTATGTCTGTCGCAACCGTTGCAAATAAACCAGGGATTTTAATCACCCAATAAATCCTGAGGCTGAATCCATCTCAAAAATTTACACATGGCCATTTTGGTCGGCCATCTTCCAGATTTTCTATATCATCTCTGGAATCAGATATGAACCATCTCCTCAGATTGCTCTCCTTTCTCTGATCCCTGGCCCATTAAAAACAATTAAAAGGGGCCTCTGGAGATTTTGCCTAATAGCAGCAAGAATGATCATACCCAGACATTGGAGATCCATGAGGGTCCCTTCTGTGATGGAATGGGTGGTGGAGATGGACAGATTGGAGCGTATGGAATCACTGATGTCCCAAGATAGGGGCTCCACATCTAGACAGGGACACACTTGGTTTCCTTGGCATTCATTCAAAGAGAGTCCGGAATTTGCCAACTGGATACATAATTAGCTCCCGAGTAATTTAGATGATTTGAGTTAAATAAGTTAAATTATTTTTTTTTTTACTGATGGCTATAATCCCCCCCCTTCTTCCTTCCCTTACCCTATATCCCCATACCTATTTTTTTTCCTTACTCTTACTACTATGTCTTCTCCCTCATGTCTTTTCCTTCTTTTCTCTACTTTCATACTTAAATAATGCTTAACTACCCAGATAATGGTAGCATATGGTCTATTGTATTGTACCGTTTCTTTGTTATAAAAACTTTAATAAATATTTTCTGAAAAAAAAAAATATTTACACATGGAAACAATCCACACCATATGCAATATTTAAGCAACAGCATACTTGTAGAACAATATCTCATGAGGCTTAAAATAACATCACCTCAATAGAACTTATCTCTCATGTGGTGCCAAAAATCAAGCAAGATATAACACAGTACATATGCAATAACCCTTCAAAAAAATGCAAGCACACTATATAGATGGACTGTGCTGAATATACTCCCCAAAATGATATCAAAAACAGTGGGGATTCATATATCAAATATCAATGCAGTGCTCAGCATTTCATATATCAAAATGAAATCTCCGTCTCATAGAATCATAGAATCGTAGAGTTGGAAGGGACCTCCTGGGCCATCTGGTCCAACCCCCTGCTCAAAGCAGGATTCGCTAAATCATCCCAGTCAGATGTCTGTCCAGCCTCTGTTTGAAGACTTCCATTGAAGGAGAACTCACCACTTCTCGTGGCAGCCTGTTCCACTCATTGATCACTCTAACTGTCAAAAAGTTTTTTCTAATATCTAATCTGTGTCTCTTCCCATTCAGTTTCATCCCATTGCTTCTAGTCTTTCCTTGTGCAAATGAGCATAAAGTTGATCCTTCTACAATGTGACAGCCCTTTAGATATTTGTAGACAGCTATTAAGTCTCCTCTCAGTCTTCTCTTTTGCAAACTAAACATTCCCAAATCCTGCAACCTTTCCTCATAAGACAGGGTTTGCAGACCGGTCACCATTCTGGTCCCTCTTTTCTGAACTTGCTCCAGTTTGTTGATGTCTTTTTTAAAATGTGGTGCCCAAAACTGGACACAATATTCCAGATGAGGTCTGACCAAAGAGGAGTAGAGGGAAATAATGACTTCACGTGATCTAGACTGTATGCTTCTGTTAATACATCCTAGAATTGCATTTGCCTTTTTTGCTGCTGCATCACACTGTTGACTCATATTCAGTCTGTGATCTATTAGTATACCCAAGTCTTTTTCACATGTGCTGTCACTTAGCCCTATTCCTCCCATTCTATATATGCTTTTTTCATTTTTACTGCCCAGATGTAGTACTTTGCATTTCTCCCTGTTAAAAACCATTCTGTTAGTTGCTGCCCACTTCTCCAGTTTATTTAAATCTTTTTGAATCCTCTCTCTCTCTTCTCTAGTATTAGCTATCCCTCCTAGCTTTGTGTCATCAGCAAATTTAATCAGTTTACCCTCAATTCCTTCATCTAAATCATTGATAAAGATGTTGAACAATACAGGGCCCAGGACAGAGCCCTGTGGTACCCCACTTGAGACATTCTTCCAACTGGATGTGCAGCCATTTACGACCACTCTTTGGGTCCGATCACTAAGCCAGTTATGAATCCACCTAACAGTTGCCTTGTCCATTCCATACTTAGTCATTTTTTCAATAAGGATTGTATGAGAGACTTTGTCAAATGCTTTGCTGAAGTCAAGATATACTATATCTACAGCATTTCCTTGATCCACCCAATCAGTGATACCGTCATAGAAGGAAATTAAGTTAGTCTGACATGACTTATTAGTTAGAAACCCATGCTGACTCTGTTTAATCACTTCATTCTTATCCAGGTATTGACATACATGTTGTTTAATAATTTGTTCAAAGATCTTTCCTGGTATAGAAGTCAGACTCACCGGCCTATAGTTGCCTGGGTCCACCTTCTTCCCCTTTTTGAAGATAGGAACAACATTTGCTCTTCTCCAGTCTTCTGGCACTTCTCCTGTTCTCCAAGAATTTTCAAAGATTATGGAGAGGGGTTCAAAAATTTCTTTTGCTATCTCCTTCAGTACTCTGGGGTGTAATTCATCTGGACCTGGAGACTTGAATTCATTTAGGTTAGCTAAGTGTTTCCTCACTATCTTTCTGTTTATAGATATCCTGGATTCTTCTATTCCCTTAATAGGACAGTGAATAACAGTTGATGTTGCATTTCCTTTCTGAGAGAAAACAGATGCAAAATAGGAATTTAAAAGTTCAGCCTTCTCAACATCCTGTCTTACCATTTCATCATTTTCATCCTGTAAAAATCCTATAGCATCTTTGACTTTTCTTTTACTTTTGACATATCCCCAAAATCCTTTATTATTGCTTTTGACATCTCTTGCAAGCCTCAGTTCATTTTCAGCTTTAGCTAATCTGATTTGTGCCCTGCAGGTTCTGCAGACAGCATTATATTCTTATATTATAGGGTTAGCAGTGTTCATTTATATGGTACCACATAAGGTCCGCCAAATATAATTTGCAGCAATATACTTATCAGCCATAGATGCAGACGGAACCCGACGCATTTCTCCCTCTAAGTTGGTGAGGGTTCATCAGGGGTCAAAAAGTGGGGACTCATTACCCATGGCCGAAATGACAATGCAGTGTGCCGCTTGCTCCAGGCGCATGGAACGCTGTCATTTGAAGATTCGGCATGGATGTAAGACGCCCACTTCCGGTATGCAATAATCCAATATGGTGTTCATATGGAACGCAAACTGCGTTCCAAAACCCGGAAGGGAGTAGTGATGGGGAGGGAGTGCTGAATAGTCCGGCTCATGGCCAGATGGCTTAAGGACGTGCACCCGCCTAATGCAGCACACCAGGAACGCCTATTATGTTCCTTAGTTCCAGACATATTGTAACTGATATCAGTTTGTTTCATCACAATGCGCCCTGTCACAGAAAGACAAAAAAATTGGCTCATAACCGGATGATATCAGGCCGCTCACATATCAGAAGGAACCGCTTGTGTTCAATACTACATATAATAGAAATCAGTTTTAATGCACTCTGCCACAGAATAAAAGCGGACAACTACTGCCTAATGTGAATGGCCACCTACAAGCGATATATTAGTATTTTATCTTCCGCATTTATTTGTACATTGTTGAGAAAATGTTAGAGAAAATGTATCATAACACAAAGTTTGTACCATAATACAGTAAAAAGTTAGATCGAACATAATTGTCACACTCCAGCATAAATAATATCAGTACACAAAAAATACTAACCCCATCAAAAATGGAGCAAAAAAGTTTTTTGTGTCCTATAGATAACAAAATAGTAATGCATAATAATATAGTAATATTTAATAACGACGCAATCATCTTAAAAGGCTCTAAAGAAGCCATACAGGTATACTGAAAAAAATGCAGGACCGCATTGATTATAGATAGCTAGTAAAGTTTAACTGTTCATTAAGGCCCTTCGGGCTCTGTGATTCAAGCCAGAAGATCCAACGTGTTTCACGCTGTAGGATCTTCCTTTTCCAATCCCCCTGTCTGACTGCGGGGTGAACTCTCTCAATAACGCGAAAACTGATCTGTTTGTCGTCCCCCCCATGTATTAAGTGAACATGACGAGCAAGGGAGGTATCCCTATTATGTCTTATGTCCCCCAGATGTTCACCTATGCGGATGCGTAATTCACGCTTAGTTTTTCCCACATAGTCGAGGGGGCACGAGCAAGTACAGAGATATACTACTCCAGTAGTTTTGCAGTTTGCAAAGTATTTCATTTTATAGATCCTCTTAGTGTACGCACTGCGGAAAGATTGCGATGTACATACAAATTTGCAAAAACTACAATGTCCACATCTATATGTACCAATTCCTCTATTCTGCAGCCATGTACCCTCCTCTGAGGTTCCAAGTGGCTCCTCACCACCCGGTCTTTTATTGACTTACCCTTTCTATATGTAACTGACGGTCCTGGAGTTATACAATTACATATATCTCTATCGGTCTTCAGAATCGACCAATATTTCTTAAAAATGTCCATCACTCTTCCAGATTGGTCATCAAAGGTTCCTATCAACCTGGTTACCATGTTTGAATCCTCCTTTTCCCTCGGAACAAGAAGGGACATCCTCCTAGTTTGTTTGGCATGTCTATAGACAGGTTCAATCACCTTCACGGGGTACCCCCTGTTTCTAAATCTCCCCTGTTATGAATGGGTCACCGAGGAGGAAAACAAGACCAAGCCAAGTCACAGAAAACCAGAGAGGTTGATAACTACGTGGATTGCAGACCCTTGATCCTAACCACACAATTAACAGCAGCCGTGGAGCATACCTACGATGATTCTAGATGCCTCGTCACAGCCGGAGGACTAAATAAGCCTAAAGCAAGAAAACGGAAAATCTAAAACTGCCCCAGAACAGACCCCAAAGGAATAGACATCCCCCACACATGTATTGACGGTGAGACAAGATGAAAACACGAACACAGGTGGGAAAATAGGCTGAGCAAACGATGGGGCCCACACTAGCTAGAAAGGACAGGAAAGGAAAGATACTGTCTGCAATCACGCCAAAAAACCCTGCAAAAATGTCCAACACTTCTGATAGCAAAAAATTCCCTGAAGTCACCAGACTTCTCCCACTATATCAGCACTCTGGCATATTCTGAGAACAGAGCAAAAAGAGGCCAATCTAATAAGGGACAAAAAGCAAGCTGGCACATACAGTGACATAAGAGTGGAAATTCAGCACAGCCCCATCCGGGGCTGGCTGACCACACTAAAAAGCTGAATAGACCAAACCAAATCAAATGTGAACATTAGCAAAGACGACTTAGTTTCCAGCTCAGTTCCTGCCTTCTCAAGCTAAGACCTCAGGAGGCAGGAAAAAATCACCAGCATGGGAATAGGGAGTCGGCTGTCTTAAATCCAGTCTGAGACTCCAGATGTCCACTCCTCTTCCTCGTTATCAGGTGGCAGGTCTCTTAATTAGATCAGCTTCACTACTTCCTGCCACCACCAGAGGGAGCCCGGAAAGAGAACTCACAACTCCTTTGTCGGCACAACCAGCTCCCTCACCAGAAACCAGAGGCAGACCAGAAAATGAGTTCACAACACTCCCCCATAAGTCTCTCGACTGCTACTCAAAATCACCCCAATCTGAGCTGTTCCTCTGCACTCTAAGGAACTTCCCCCTTGGGATCCCACGTTTCAGGGGGGGGCTGATAGCTCTCCCACCTCAGGAGGCTGTTAGTTGAAGTCTGTTTCCGATACAAACAAGTCTTCAAAGAACCTTCATTAGAGATGGAAATATTGACATCCAAAAAAGTGATCTGATCTCCACCCACTTCGTGAGTGAAGAAGAGACCCATCTCGTTCTTATTGAGAGTATCCACGAAGGACCTAAAGGATTCTCCACTTCCTGCCCAGAGGACGAGGTTCTGATGACAGCTCTCAGGTTCCCACGCAGAAGCTGTGACCGGCGGTAAAAAGGTTACTGCCGGTCACAAGCATCGGCTGATTAGAAAGTAATACTCTTATCTTACACCTGGTCTCACTGATAGCAGTGAGATCAGGCAATATTGATGAGCATAGTGTATTCATCAGCCGGCGCTTGTGCTATAGATAAATAAATTTAAAAAACAATGTTGTGTGGTCCCCTCTGTTTTTTATATCCCTCTAATGCTTTCCTTTCACGAAAGGTGACATTAGGTGGGACCCTCTCTCTCTTCGGATCAATTTTGCAGATCTCGGAGACTAGCTGCAGAAAGATGTCAATACTACTTGTATCACCTATAGGTGGCATTTTTTTACTTTTAGGTTTTAGATTTGAAAAAGGTCCCACCCCAATTTCTCTCTGCCCTTCCTCAGCCATATTAGCTAAAAGCATCACATCAGGACGTTCATCCTCCGTTATTCCAAGTTGTTGGCATTTATTTTTATCATTCAAAGAAAATAATTTTTTCCATTTAAGTTTCCGTGTAAATAAATTAATGTCTTTAATCCATTCAAAGGGGTCAAACCTCGTAGTTGGAACAAATGAGAGACCCTGCTCAAGGACTCTCATTTCCACATCGGACAAAGTATAGGAGGACAAATTGATTATTTGATTGTCATTACCCTTTTCGACTAAACCGCTTACTTGGAGTTCGTTTGATTGGTACGCTCTCGCAGTTTGTATGGTGCTCAACCCCTGGTTTCTAAGAAAGATGCAGAGGAACAGGCCAAAGAGGAGGGTGTATTCATAGTGGTGGGGGGATTTGTTTCTGTTTCTTTGAAGAGGTTTTTGTGTAGAAGCGATCGGTTTCCTGCCATCTTCTAAAACTACCCCTCCGTCCCCGTCCCCTATTTTTGATGTATGGTCTGGATGTGTAAAATTTTGAACTCCCTTCTGCGTCTGACGATTCGATATCTGAGGATGAAATATCTATGGGAGTACCCCTATTACTAAGGGCAGGGTATGCTCGTTTCTCCCTAAATTCAGTAGTATCCTTTACAAATCGTTTGTTTCCTTTCTTTGATATACAGTTGATACTTCTCAACTGTATTCTTTAGATTTTCTTCCTTAGCTGAGAAATCAGCAGCTGTCTTAAGTTTAAGCGTATTCTCAGTGAGTTCCTTCACCCTCAGAGGTTTTTTCCAGTGTTTTTTTCTCCTTGTCCAATAGTATTTGCATCAATCGTAATGATGATGCAGTCAATTTCTCTTCCCACTTAGTGAGTAGAGATGGAGTTCTACACCTGAGAGCTGGTGTCAGGGGTATCCTCAGGCCACGTGGGACAATTTTCTGTTTGATATAATTTTCAAGCGATTGTACCTCCTACCATGACTTAATATTCTCCTTAAACGCCTCTAATAGTTCAGAAAACAAGGCTTTGCGAGAAGGACCCGCAGCAGACAGAGAGTCAGGTTAGGAAGGGCCTCAATAGGGCTTATTAGGGCATGGTAGCTTTTTGCCCTGAGGTCTATAACTATATTCACGAGTAATATTGATTGTGCTTACTTGGCTCTGATCTTTGACCCCCTGGGTATTTAGTTATTTCTACTATTATATGTTTTTAGTGATTGAAAAGAACTAAAACAGACCATTTTGTCTACATTAATGATGGGAAAATGTAGGCTCTGTCTCAGCAATTGATCATTTTCAGTCCTCTATATCACAAAAGTGCGTACACCCATCACATTTTTGTTAATAGTTTTATATCTTTTCAAGGGACAACACTGAAGATATGACACTTTGATAAAATGTAAAGTAGTCAGTGTACAAGTTGTACGTAGAGCAGTGCAAATTTGTTGTGCCCTCTAAATAACTGAGCACACCCCCCGAAGTAAAAATGACCAAATTGTGCCCAATTAGTCATCTTCTCGCCCCGGTGTCATGTGACACTTTAGTGATACAAGGTCTCATGATATGATGAGTCACCGAAGGAGAAAAAAACAAAATACCAGCTAAGTCCAGAAAAACCAGAGAGGTTGGCAGCTATCGGATTGCAGACCCCTGAACCTATCCACAACAACTAGCAGTAGCCGTGGGGGGTTCCTACGGTGCCCTAGACCCCTCGATCACAGCCGGAGAGCTACATAGCCTAAAGACAGAAAGGAGAAAAACTAAACTGCCCCAGAGCAAACCCCAAAGCAATAGGCAGCCCCCAACATATAATGACGGTGAAGCAAGATGACTAACACAGATAGAAAGATAGGTTGAGCAAATGATGGGGCCCAAGCTAACTACATAGGACAGGATAGGAAAGCTGCTGTCTGCCATCCGCAAAAACCCTATCAAAATGAGCCAACCGACTGATAGGAAAAACAGGCCCTGAAGTCGCTAGGCTTCAAAAGACTATATCAGCACTCAAGTATATTCTGAAGACAGAGCAAAAGATCAACAGATCAGAGACAAAAATGGAATTCAGCTCACCCCCAGCCAGGGATGGCAGAACTCCCAAAAAACAAGGCAAGACAAAAACAAAACTGAAGAGTACAAAGCAGAGCAGAAAAACTTAGCTTTGAGATGCAGGAATCAGACTGGTCTCCAAGAATCCAGCAGGAAAATCACCAGCCAGTAAGAAGGGCGTCGGCTGCCTTATATCCAGTCCTCAATTCCAGCCACCCAGTTATCATCTAGCTGCCCAGGTGTTTGGTAATCAGTCTCACTACCTTCCTTCACCAGAGGAGGGAGTTCATCAGACCTCAATGGTGAAGGGAAAAATGAACTCACAACAGTCTCAGGTGTGAATGGGGAGAAGGTGTAAATTTGGTGTTATCGCGCTCACACTTTCTCATACTGGTCACTGGAAGATCAACATGGCACCTCATGGCAAAGAACTTTGATGATCTGAAAAAAAAATAATTTTTGTTCTATATAAATATGTTCTAGTCTATAAGAAGTTTGCCAACACACTAAAACTAATTTTCAGATTCAGAATGTAAAATGGATGCATATGTAAACACATAGGGTCAGCTGCAAGTAAACCTAGAACCATCTAGGGAGATATAATACTACTAGATGGTGGCCCGATTCTAACGCATTGGGTATGCTAGAATATGTATGTAGTTTATTTATGAAGTTTTAATAATAATGCAATAATGCACCCCCAATCCTGATATGCATGGTCCTCTTACCCCCCAATCCTGATATGCATGGTACCCCTCCCCCCTATCCTGATATGCATGGTCCCCTCACCCCCCAATCCTGATATGCATGGTCTCCTCTCCCCCCAATCCTGGTAAGCATGGTCTCTTCACACTCCAATCCTGGAATGCATGGTCCTCTCACCCCCCAATCCTGGTATGCATGGTCCTCTTTCCTGGTAAGCATGGTCCCCTCACCCCCCTTTCCTAGTATGCATGGTCCCCTTCACCCCCCTTTCCTGGTATGCATGGTCCCGTCACCCCCCTTTCCTGGTATGCATGGTCCCCTCACCTCCCTTAGACTGCTGATGACGTCGCGCTCTCGCGAGAGTGACGTCATCTCGGGTCTAAGGCACAAAGCATTACTGGGACCGTGAGGTCGGGCACGTGGAAAGGAGATCGGAGGCCGTCGGAAGTTGAGTATAACTTTTTTTTATTAATTTTAATTCTCTTTTTTACAGATTAAGCCCTGTGCCCGATTGAACGCTGCGCCGACTGCGCCTGTCACTGATTGGTCGCAGCCTGGCAGTCGCGACCCATCGGCGGCAGGCACAGCTTACCGTTATAAACGACGCGGGATTTTGGGAGCCAAAGGTGGAAGATGTGCACGCTACAACTTTATTGCAGGGCTGCAATGATGAGTGATACCTTTTGAAGGGAGGAGTAAAGGTTCTCTTTAATTTGTGCATAGATATACAGTCATATGTTAAAGTTTGGGCACCCCTATTAATGTTAACCTTTTTTCTTTATAACAAATTTGATTTTTGCAACAGCTATTTCAGTTTCGTATATCTAATAACTGATGGACTCAGTTATATTTCTGGATTCAAATGAGGTTTATTGTACTAACAGAAAATGTGCAATCTGCATTTAAACAAAATTTGACCGGTGCAAAAGTATGGGCACCTCAACATAAAAGTGACATTAATATTTCGTAGATCCTCCTTTTGCAAAAATAACAGCCTCTAGTCGCTTCCTGTAGCTATTAATGAGTTCCTGGATCCTGGATGAAGGTATTTGTGACCATTCCTGTTTAGAAAACAATTCCAGCTCAGTTAAGTTTGATGGTCGCCGAGCATGGACAGCCCGCTTCAAATCATCCCACAGATGTTCAATGATATTCAGGTCTGGGGACTGGGATGGCCATTCCAGAACATTGCAATTGTTCCTCTGCATGAATGCCTGAGTAGATTTGGAGCGGTGTTTTGGATCATTGTCTTGCTGAAATATCCATCCCCTGCGTAACTTCAACTTCGTCACTGATTCTTGCACATTATTGTCAATTAATTGAATCCATGTGACCCTCAACTTTAGCAAGATTCCCGGTGCCGGCATTGGCCACACAGCCAAAAAGCATGATGGAACCTCCACCAAATTTTACTGTGGGTAGCAAGTGTTTTCCTTGGAATGCTGTGTTTTTTAGCCTCCATGCATAACGCCTTTTTGTATGACCAAACAACTCAATCTTTGTTTCATCAGTCCACAAGACCTTCTTCCAAAATGTAACTGGCTTGTCCAAATGTGCTTTTGCATACCTCAGGCGACTCTGTTTGTGGCGTGCTTGCAGAAACGGCTTCTTTCGCATCACTCTCCCATACACCTTCTCCTTGTGCAAAGTGTGCTGTATTGTTGACCAATGCACAGTGACACCATCTGCAGCAAGAAGATGCTACAGTTCTTTGGAGGTGGTCTGTGGATTGTCCTTGACTGTTCTCACCATTCTTCTTCTCTGCCTTTCGGATATTTTTCTTGGCCTGCCACTTCTGGGCTTAACAAGAACTGTACCTGTGTTCTTCCATTTCCTTACTATGTTCCTCACAGTGGAAACTGACAGGTTAAATCTCTGAGACAACTTTTTGTATCCTTCCCCTGAAAAGCTATGTTGAATAATCTTTGTTTTCAGATCATTTGAGAGTTGTTTTGAGGAGCCCATGATGCCACTCTTCATAGGAGAATCAAATAGGAGAACTACTTGCAAGTGGCCACCTTAAATACCTTTTCTCATGATTTGATACACCTGGCTATGAAGTTCAAAGCTCAATGAGGTTACAAAACCAATTTAGTGCTTCAGGAAGTCAGTAAAAAGTAGTTAGGAGTGTTCAAATCAAGAAAATGATAAGGGTGCCCATACTTTTGCACCAGTCAAATTTTGTTTAAATGCAGATTGCACATTTTCTGTTAGTACAATAAACCTCATTTGAATCCAGAAATATAACTGAGTCCATCAGTTATAGATATATGAAACTGAAATAGCTGTTGCAAAAACCAAAATTGTTATAAAGAAAAAAGGTTAACATTAATAGGGGTGCCGAAACTTTAACATATGACTGTAGATAATCACAACCCATTGAATCAAAACCTAAAATTACATTGAAAGTGGTCTTCTATGGGGGGATTGGGTGTCTTCACCAAGCAGTTTGCTGGTATGCATAATTTTTTTTCTGCATGTCTTTCATTTTTGTTTTGGAAAAATTATCAATTTATTCTTCTTTTTCCTTTAGGCCCTTCAAAACACAATGTTCTTCAGTGTTCGGCAGCTAAAGATTTTCCAAGAATATGGATCAATAGGATAAGGCAAGGATGCTTACGAACAATAACCTCTAAAACATCTTCAGCCAATATCTCAAGCCAAGTAGAACTTCTCGGTAGACCCTTCCCACGAGATGATTACACAAACGTCACAAGTAAAATCCTATCCTTGGTTGGGAAGAACCTGCACAATCAGAAATACCATCCTCTATGGCTAATAAAAGAGAGGATCAAGGAGTTCTTTTATAGGGAATTTATAGGTCGCTTTGGAAACCCTCTTTTTTCAGTTTATGATGATCTTAGCCCGATTGTTACCACAGAACAAAATTTCGACAAATTGCTCATTCCTTGGGATCATCCTACTAGAAAAAGGGGTGACAATTACTATTTAAACAAGACACACATGCTCCGTGCTCACACTTCAGCCCATCAGTGGGATTTAATGCACTCAGGACTGGATGCCTTTCTGGTGGTGGGGGATGTCTACCGACGTGATGAAATTGACAGGAGTCATTACCCAATTTTTCATCAAATGGAAGGTGTCTGCCTTTTCTCAAACCATGAGGTAAAGTAGAAATGTATAGTTAATAATGTGTTTGTGGCTAAAAAGTTATGTTACCACCTGAAAACTTTGAGAAGGAAGAGAATGTTGGCACTGGTACTGTGTATGTTGAGAAATTGATTTTGCTGGAGACATATTTATTTATTTTTTTATTGTAGCAGATATTGTAAGAGCAGCTTTTGTTTCCATGCGGCAATGAAGCAGTGACCCAAGAAAGTTCAACTTAAACATTTTTATTTCTCAACTTACAAACCAATGCAAACAAACGTTATTCTCTGACGTTCGCAGCTGGAACATCCGTGTCAGTCCATATTAGTCTGTTGCATTGGACGACTGCACCAGTATATAATCCGTGGGTGAGATAATGACTTTCTCAAGACTCTGGTCGGTGTTTAGTTTCACACAAACAAGCCTGCACAGAGCTCTTGTTCTGTTGCTTACAAATCCCAATACAGACACACCGCTAAGCATTAACTGAAAATTTAAATGGGAATTGTGGACATGGGTCCCACGACCATCCTACTGAGTGCTCCAAAAATGAAAGCCTTTGTTGGATTTTCTTAAATCTGACTTGATCAAATAGTTTGATTAAATCCACAATCTTTTATTTTGCATTGTAACCACAGCTGTGACTGTAATTACAATGCTTTCCTGCAGGTTTAATATGTTTCTATGTACATCCGGAGAGACACATAATGATCCTCGTATATGATTCCACTCACTGCCTCAAAGTATCCATAAATTCAGCTGTGCACAAACTTTATAGTCACCAGGTTTAAACCCTCAGATTTCATCGCTCCCCAAGGGTCACTATAAAACTTAAGAGTATTCCTATCTGAGACATTGATGGCCTATCGTGTCATCAGTTTTGGGATCCATCCCCATGACTTCTTCCTAAGAGGAATTTGAGGGTCAGTTGCTGCTTTGCTCTTAAGTAGAAATGGCTGAACCCGTGGATGTTCGGGTCTGGCGGGTTTGGCCGAACATTAAAAAAAGATTTGGTTGAGGTACCAGAACAGTGCCAAACTTGAACCTGAACCCGGCCCTCATTTAAATGAATGAGGGTCCTGAACATCCAGTGTTTTCCCCTTTGTCCTCTGTGTGATAGCATGAGAAACACCAACTTTGATCGGCGGTAAGTTCGTTACCGCTGATGACAGCTCTCCGGTTCCCACGCAGAAGCTGTGACCGGCGGTAAAAAGGTTACTACCGGTCACAAGCATCGGCTGATGAGAAAGTAATACTCTTATCATCTTACACCTAGTCTCACTGATAGCAGTGAGATCAGGCAATATTGATGAGCATAGTGTATTCATCAGCCGGCGCTTGTGCTGTACATAAATACATTTAAAAAACAACGTTGTGTGGTCCCCTCTGTTTTTGATATCCAGCGCCAGTAAAGCTGACAGCTGTGGGCTGCAGCTCCCAGCGGTTAGCTCTGTATTGGCTTGCTATCAAAAACAGAGGGTCCCATGCCTGTTTTTTCTAAATTATTTATTTAAATACTGTAATTAAAGAAAAAAAAACTTCTGGGGTCCCCCATTATTGACAACCAGTCAAGCTAAAGCAGACATCTGGGAGCTGGTATTTTCGAGACTGGGAAGGAGGCCATGGATATTGGCCTTCCCCAGTATAAAAATAGAAGCCTGCAGCCGCCCCAGAGAAGGCGCATCTATTAGATGTGCCAATTCTGGCACTTTGCCCAATTCTTTACACTTGCCCTTGTCCTGTGGCTAGTGGCGTAATAGTTGTGGTTTTGATGTCAGCTTTGTAATGTCAGCTGATAACAAGCCCACAGGTTAGTAATGGAGAGGCGTCTGAGACACAATCTCAGATGGTGGCACTTAACTCGCACTTCCGGCAAGTGCGCTGGAAATCCCGACAATCGTTGACCCCGTCACGTGATCGTGGGTCACCAATGGGTTTGCATGACAACCAGAGGTCTCCAGAAGACCTCTATGGTTGTGATAGCCGAATGGCCGCCAGCACTGGTGGTCAGTGCTCATAGCAAGTGAGCATCTCTGCTACATACAGGCGATCTGATCATCACCTGTATGTAGCAGAGCCAATTGGACAAGTGCAGCTTCTCGTCTCCCATGGAGACTATTAAAGCATGTAAAAACTAAAAAAAAAATGTAGTGCAGTGGTTACCATTGATGTTATACACAAGAGGTCTGTATATAGTATACAGGTAATACAGGGATCACCAGTTACATAATAGACAGGAGCTTTGTATATAGTGTACAGTGTACAGTGAACTCCGACGTGACATCACAGGAAATCAGAAGATTCTCAAGACAGAAATAATGTGGCCAGGAGGGCATCTCAGGTTACAAGAAGAGTTTGAGAAAGAAAGTTATTTAGAAAAAGCTTATCTATGGCAGTTAGTTCTCATGAAGGGACCTATAAAATAGTGGGCAACTGGTAGTTAGTTTTAGTGTATATAGTACACCTTGTCTGTAAATAATCTCATGGTATCTAGGAGGCTTCTTGGGTTTAAATAGTGTAGATGAGAAAACCCCTTTTAAATGTCAAGGTCAATAATCTTCACTCCCCGGAGCACTGTCATTTCTACACAATGTGAATGCTCCTTTCTGAAATATCTCTAATAATGTGAATACTTAATATTCATTCTAGAACATTGTGTCGAGGTTCTCACGTTGTAATTAAATTTGCTAAGCGCAGCAGGGAAAAGGGGAATGAAGCAAAACCAAAATGTTCTGAGAGTTAATAACAATTGAACAGTCTTTTTTTCCTAATTTGATTGTGTCTGCTAAAACCGAGACAAGCCCAAGTAGGTAATGATTAGGATGCTTGACACGTAATGCACACACGCAGTGTTACTTCATTCTCTTACTTTTGGGCCTGTGTAAATAGATCCTTGAAGATCAGGTCACTACAAGTATAAGCAGTGATTGGCAAATCAGAATAGCTATGCATGGTTGTTGTGTCGCGTGCAGCTTCAGGACCCATGTCATGTATGAAAAGCCAGAAATGTGATTGCAAGAGGGTCCCATGTTCAGTGCCACATAATACAGAAATGATTTGTTTGCCCATGGCTACGTTATAGCTTTTCATACTTTTTCTGTTCTCCAGGACAAGTTATACTGTTAACATATCTAGATGACTTTTTGAAAAAACCTGAAAGCCTATGGCTTATGCCTATAGAATTATACACTTCTCAAAAATATAAAGGGAACACTCAAATAACACATGCTAGATCTAAATGATTGAAATATTCTCATTGAATACTTTGTTCTGTACAAAGTTGAATGCGCTGACAACAAAATCACACAAAAATCATCAATGGAAATCAAATTTATTAACCAATGGAGGCCTGGATTTGGAGTCACACACAAAATTAAACTGGAATGTAATGTCCTTAAAACAAGTCAAAATGATGCTCAGTATTGTGTGTGGCCTCCACGTGCCTGTATGACCTCGCAACTGTGCAACGCCTGGGCATGCTCCTGATGAGGCGGCGGATGGTCTTCTGAGGGATCTCCTCCCAGACCCTGGACTAAAGCATCCGCCAACTCCTGGACAGTCTGTGGTGCATTGTGACGTTGGTGGATGGAGTGAGACACGATGTCCCAGATGTGCTCAATTGGATTCAGGTCTGGGGAACGGGTGGGCCAGTTCATAGCTTCAATGCCTTCATCTTGCAGGAACTGCTGACACACTCCAGCCACATGAGGTCTGGCATTGTCCTGCATTAGGAGGAACCCAGGGCCAACCGCGCATATGGTCTCACAAGGGGTCTGAGGATCTCATCTTGGTACCTAATGGCAGTCAGGCTACCTCTTGCGAGCACATGGAGGGCTGTGTAGCCCTCCAAAGAAATGCCACACCACACCATTACTGACCTACTGCCAAACCAGTCATGCTGAAGGGTGTTGCAAGCAGCAGATCACTCTCCACGGCGTCTCCAGACTCTGTCACATGTGCTCAGTTTGAACCTGCTTTCCTCTGTGAAGAGCACAGGGCACCAGTGGCGAATTTGCCAATCCTGGTGTTCTTTGGCAAATGCCAAGCGTCCTGCACGGTGTTGGGCTGTGAGCACAACCCCCATCTGTGGACGTCGGACCCTCAGACCATCCTCATGGAGTCGGTTTCTAACCGTTTGTGCAGACACGTGCACATTTGTGGCCTGCTGGAGGTCATTTTGCAGGGCTCTGGCAGTGCTCCTCCTGTTCCTCCTTGCACAAAGGTGGAGGTAGCGGTCCTGCTGCTGGGTTGTTGCCATTCTACGGCCCCCTCCACGTCTCCTGGTGTACTGGCCTGTCTCCTGGTAGCTCCTCCAGCCTCTGGACACTACGCTGACACACAGCAAACCTTCTTGCCACAGCTCGCATTGATGTGCCATCCTGGATGAGCTACACTACCTGAGCCACTTGTGTGGGTTGTAGAGTCCATCTCATGCTACCACGAGTGTGAGCACAACCAACATTCAAAAGTGACCAAAACATCAGCCAGAAAGCATTGGTACTGAGATGTGGTCTGTGGTCCCCACCTGCAGAACCACTCCTTTATTGAGGGTGTCTTGAGAATTGCCAACAATTTCCATCTGTTGTCTATTCCATTTGCACAACAGCATGCAAAATTTATTGTCAATCAGTGTTGCTTCCTAAGTGGACAGTTTGATTTCACAGAAGTTTGATTTACTAGGAGTTATATTCTGTTGTTTAAGTGTTCCCTTTATTATTTTGTGCATATTCTTAAACATTTAGAGTATTTCTAGATCTTGGAGAACATAGAAGCATAAGCCCCTTTGTCTTTTTCTCAGCCACCAACATTCACGAGGACCAACAGGGCTTACCTAGCGCTGTGGCCCCATTCTTCTGAGGATCGAGGGTGTAACATCTGTGCCAGTTTCTGTCCCCTCTGTTTTTGCTTCAGCTGCTGGTCAGTGCTTCACCTTTGTTGTGGGTGCCATTTGACTGTTATTGTCTTATTTTATTCCAGGAACATTTTGTGCTGATAAATCAGGGAGCTCTGGGGTTAATCGTTATTTGGTTTTATTTACTCCTTTCTCGTGGGCAGGACTGTCTGCTATTTAAATTCCTGAGCCACTGATATCCATTGTTCTACTTATAACCCTAGCTGTAGTTCTTGCGCCTGCTGTGCCTCCTGATTCATCCCATTTTCTGACTAAAGGTACTGTCACACTTAGCGATGCACCAGCGATCCCGACCAGTGATATGACGCGGTCCGGATCGCTGGTGCATCGCTAAGTGGTCGCTAGTGAGCTGCCACACAGGCAGATCTCACCAGCGACATCGCTGGGGACGGGGGTCGCTACTTACCTGTCACACCAGGCGATCCTGCGTCCTCCTGCCCACGTCCACGCGTCGCTCGTCAGCGCCACAGGAAGCCCAGCAGGAAGCTGACGACGAGAAACGGTCCAGGACGTTCTCGCACGATCAGCGATAACCAGCGAGGGAGCGGTCGGAGGTAAGTATCAGACATAGCGATATCGCTAGCAATATCGCTATAACGTCACAAAAAACAGTGACGTTATAGCGATATTGCTAGCGATATCGCTTAGTGTGACAGGCCCTTTAGGCTTGTATTTTGACCACCAAGTTGTGCTCTGCTTTTGTCCTTGATGTGACCTTTTGGTATTGACTGAGTGTGATGACCTTTCTTGCCTCTGGTTCACTCCTTCGGCCTGCAGCCCTTCTGTGGAAACAATCCAGTGAGCCCCATTGTGAGACCAGATCCTTTGAAGTGTGAAGGCCAGGGTTCCTCCAGATGTAGCGACTCGCGACAAGTCTGTCCGAGAGAGGTTTTTTGAGTCTGCGGCCTCCGACAGACATAGCAGAGGGGTTGTGGCACTCAGACAACCAACAACCAATATCTCAAAGTAACATGCCATTATTTACTTTCAGATAAAGCAGAAGTGGACAATTACAAACCGGTTTCTGAAATCACAGGACGATCTGCCTGCGAGAATGATGTTTTTTTTCTTGCAGTACAAAATACGAACTGTTCACAAATGTTTTAGCTGTTTGTCAGGTGATCTGCAGCCTGTTTAGACTACAAGATGATTGTGATCTAGTGATCTTAGGAATGCTTGTTCATGAGAATCTTGCAGTGTTAATGGACTTTATTCCCGTGAGTGATTAGTGAGTTTTATTATGTAAATGAGGTTAGTTGCGTTTCTTTCATTGCATTTCTGAATGCCTTTTTTACATACATTTTTGACGCAACACATTTTGCCTCTTTTGGTACGTCAGGTTATACATACAGCTGCTTTGCTCGTTATTCTTCTTGGTATTTGGCTTTGACAGATTACATGTCCTTTTAGTGGGTTTCCGCAGTGAAAATACTCTAAAAACACATCTGCATTTTTCTACCTGTGAATCTTCCACATTATTGCAATTCTATTGGGAAAATCTTCAAAAATTGACATATTAAGGATTTGCGTCACGCACTGTAGATCAGTTTATGCTGCATAATCTAAAAGTACAGCGGGCATGAGATTTCTATATATCTCATCCATTTCGCTGAAACTGTAAGACACTGCATTTTTGATGCAGTGAAAAGGCGCAGTGTAGTTATGGTAGAAAATTAAAAGGTCACGCATACATACCCTCCGTCCCCGTGTCTGAAACCGGCGAATCCCCGCAGCGCACACTGCGTGCACTGGAGGGATTCATGAGTCAGGTCGCACAGACTGGCTGCAGACTTATCAATTTGGACTGGACAACCCCTTTAATCTAAGGGTGAAAGCTGGATTAAAAATCATCATTCTCAGCAGCATAAGTTCTGTGTAAATAGGAAATGTGCTGCCGAGAACATCGACAGTATGTGTACAGAAAAATCAATTAACGATCGCTCTGTTTGCATTGGAAGCATTGTCAACCTTGTTCAGACGGACTATTAAATGACCGATTGGCTTCTCTATAGCCGATAGGCGGTTGTTTACGGCCACAGTATGACCCGTGTAAAAAGCCTTAAGCGTGCATCTACACTTCTCAGTTATCAAAAACAAGCATTCCCCAAATACCCAATTACCGATAATCAGGCAGGGTAAAAAGGCTACCAATCGCCTGATGAGCAAGCAAAACGCTTGATTGTTTGATAAGTCCTTAACAATCATCATTCTTGGCATTGCGTCATCTTGTGTGCACATAAAGGTGGCTATAGGGTCTCCGATTTTTAGGTCATGGATTACAGCTTGGGTAAGCTAGATTAGGATTTGTTTGTGGTACCGATGTCTCCTGCTGGACTGCACCTTCTTTCAATAACCTTTATATAGTTTTGACACATCACTCAATACATAAAAGGGAATGTGCCCGCCGGTTTCCTATGTAATCTGTAATTGATGTTGCCTGAGAGCACCATGTTGTTGGAGTTGAGACCCTGATTCTAGGGAAGTGTCAATTACTGGGCTGTGTGTTTTTATTTCAATACAATCAGTGTTGTATCAGTAGGGGATTATGACTAGATGACTAGGTGCCTAGTGTCTCCTGGTCCAGCTGCAGGCCCACCAAGGATTAACAGCTTTCTGTCAATATACAGTGTGCACAAAAGCTGGCAATCAGTGGTGTGGGCGGGGTTATACAGAGCTCAGCATTCTGAGCACTGCTAGATCTGCAGCAGGGAAAACTGATTCTGTCACAACTGCTGCACCAGGTGACCTAAGTGATACATTACTGGAATCAGGGTCTCTGTCCATACATTATGCTGCTGACAAATTGATGTCACTGTCATGCTGTACTGTTGTCAGATCACACATTGCTATTGTGATGTCGGAATGGGTGCTTTATCCCATGTATAGCACATTATTCCTTTTATCACATGTATGTTAGAGGATATATGCCTTTTATTGCTTTGTTTCTAATCTATGCCAACGTGTTTTTTTAGCCTCTTCTAAAAGGACTGTAATGTTCTTTCCCACATGTGAATTTTAAGGATTAAAAAAGATTCTTCACATAAATAATTGAAAAGCTTTATTTTAATTAAACCTTCTGTTCATTTGCATACCAGTGAATCAAATTTGACTTTTGAAATTTGCAATTTCTCAGCTTCCTGCTAATAGCACCATATCAGTGGCAGACAATACACTGTATCTCCCCACGCTACCCACCAACAAGATGACTATGCCAGCTAGAACAAGGCTTATCCACCCTTCTCACCGTACAGACCCCGGTGATACTTGGATCCCCCCATCTGTGGTACAGCTCAGTGCCAAAATGACAATATTACTCATTTTCCCTTTCTTCCTATGTGTTTCTTACACTGTGTGAATCTAAAATTAGTAGAAAATAAGCTAGATATGTTGCTAAACCATATATTGCTGCAGCAATTGAAAAAACTGTGTAGCAGTCACATCTGCCAAGTCATGTCTGTCTATGAGCTGCACCTCACCATCAATATGGGGGGGCATCACAGTCTGAGCAATACTGATCTAGAACACCCATTTCCATCAGCCCTAATAGGGCCCAAGATAAAGTTGTGCCTCCCACTATAAAACAAAGTGGGAAGTCACAATTATACAGTAGGTCTTTCGTAACTGGTACATACCGAAATAATCACTGACCTCAGGGAGACCAGTCAAAGAAAACACTGCGGCAGCAGGCAAAGGTCGCTCAATCAGTGAAATCCTAGGTGCAATGCTCCCTGGGAAATATGAATATTCGTATTTCCCAGGGAGCATTGCACCTAGGATTTCACTGATTGAGCGCCTTTGCCGGCTACTGCAGTGTTTTCTTTGACTGGTCTCCCTGACTTCAGTGATTATTTTGTGATGTTGGTCTGCTAGGCATTGCTCCCATCTAGCCAGAATCCTCCACACTGATGAGGGGCAACACCCCAAAACAGCTGTCTGTGGATGGATACCTGGCCTTGGTATTTCCCTTGTCATATCTGTAAACTCGTAAAGCGCTGGATATTGACTTAAAGGGCCACTTAATATGGTGGTAATGGTGGTTTCCGAAAGGAGCCACCCCTTGGTTGGGTCCTTCCCTGGAGGAAGATCTGGCTAGTCCCGTGTTTGAGGCTCTTAAATGAGGCTCCATGGACTTTATTTGCGTAACTGGTACATAGACAGACATTTTTTATATGACCTTACATAAGATTACATGTTCTTTATGGCAGCAATAATTGAGCAGCTGAATGTAAGTTCTCTAGGGTTCCTTTTTATATTATCCCCCTTGCCGCACGTCTGCATCCCAGTCCGAGTACTCATGTATGGAACAGGCTCAGGTGCTGTACATGCTCCATACATGTATGGAGCAGGCTCAGGCACGGTATATGCTCCATACAGGGCAGATATCAGCTGTAAGGCATAGCTGGTATCTTCCAATAACAGCAGTGATCAGCATTAGTCGCGATCTCTGCTGTTTATCTATTTACATGCTGCTGTCAGTCACTGACAGCAGCATTTCAATAACAAGATCGCCTGTGCTTGCACTCGCTGTTGCCCACTGACCTCGACCGATGGGATGCTATGGCAGCTGGGAGTCTGCTGAAGGCCTCCATCACCAACATCTTGGTAGGACTGAAGCTCAGCTGTAGGCTGGACTTCAAAGGGGCCACAGTTGCTAAGTGAACATGCTATCTCAGGTTAATGTAAGTTCAAAGGAAAAAAAGTAAAAAAAAATGTAAAAGTTGTAATCGTCCCCCTTTTACTAGTTTTAAAATAAAAGACTAAAAACATAATAATAATTACACATAATTGTTAGCAGCATGTCCATAAAATTCCAGTCTGCCAAAATATTAAATTATTTAAAACAAAACGCCATTCTCACCCAGGAATCGGATCTCTAAGCCCCAGCTGAATGGAGTGATGTCGATCATGCGCACTACAGCTTCATTTATTCTTATTTGGAGTTCCGGAAACTGCTGAGCACTGCACCATCTCATCTTTGGCTCTCATTAAAGTAAATGGAGTGGCAATGCGCATGATCAGCGTCCTCTCCATTCTTAGGATCTCGGGAGAGACACGGTGGGTGGACCCCCATCAATCAGGACGTTATCCCCCATATTGTGGAATTGTGAACACAGCTTAAAGTGAATAAAATAGCAGTTTCATATGTATAAAAAACAAGTAACCTTACTCTACTTTTAATTTATCTCATGTACAGCACCATGAAATCAATGGTGCTATATAAATAAATAAAAATAATAATTTATTCGACAGCCTCTCCACTGCTGCCAGTCACTGGTCTCTGAAAACATGAATTGATGGCATGTTTTACTGGCATGTGACATCTTTCACCATGCAGATAGCTACAGCTGATCATACAGTGCCTTGCGAAAGTATTCGGCCCCCTGAAACTTTTCAAACTTTTCCTACATATCATGCTTCAAACATAAAGATACCAAATGTAAATTTTTGGTGAAGAATCAACAACAAGTGGAACACAATTGTGAAGTTGAACGAAATTTATTGGTTAATTTAAATTTTTGTGGAAATTCAAAAACTGAAAAGTGGAGCATGCAATATTATTTGGCCCCTTTAACCCCTTAACCCCCAAGGGTGGTTTGCACGTTCATGACCGGGCCAATTTTTACAATTCTGACAACTGTACCTTTATGAGGTCATAACTCTGGAATGCTTCCATGGATCCTGGTGATTCTGACATTGTTTTCTCGTGACATATTGTACTTCATGTTAGTGGTAAAATTTCATTCAAATAACTTGCGTTTATTTGTGAAAAAAATGGAAATTTGGCAAAAATTTTGAAAATTTCGCAATTTTCCAACTTTTAATTTTTATGCCCTTAAATCACAGAGATATGGCACACAAAAAACTTAATAACATTTCACATATGTTTACTTTACATCAGCACAATTTTGGAACCAAAATTTTTTTTTTTCGTTAGGAAGTTATAAGGGTTAAAAGTTGACCAGCGATTTCTCATTTTTGCAACACCATTTTATTTTTACGGACCACGTCACATTTGAAGTCACTTTGAGGGATCTATTTGATAGAAAATACCCAAAAGTGACACCATTCTAAAAACTGCACCCCTCAAGGTGCTCAAAACCATATTCAAGAAGTTTATTAACCCTTCAGGTGCTTCAGAGGAATTTTTTGAATGTTTAAAAAAAAAATGAACATTTAACTTTTTTCACAAAAAAATTACTTCAGGTCCAATTTTTTTATTTTACCAACGATAACGGGAAAAATTGGACTGCAAAAGTTATTGTGCAATTTGTCCTGAGTACGCTGATACCTGATATGTGGGGGGGAACCACTGTTTCGGCGCATGGCAGAGCTCAGAAGGGAAGGAGCGCTGTGAATTTTTCAATGCAAAATTGGCTGGAATTCAGATCGTACGCCATGTCACGTTTGGAGAGCCCCTGATGTACCTAAACAGTGGAATCCCCCCAAAAGTAACCCCATTTTGGAAATTGGATCCCCCAAGGAACTTATCTAGATATGTGGTGAGAACTTTGAACTCACAAGGGCTTCACAGAAGTTTATAATCGTACAGCTGTACAATTAAAAAATCATATTTTTTCCGCAAAAATGATCTTTTCCGCAAAAATGATCTTTTCACCCTCAATTTTTATTTTTCCAAGAGTATCAGGACCCCAAAAGTTATTGTGCAATTTGTCCTGAGTATGCTGATACCGCATATGTGGGTGTAAACGACTATTTGCGCGCATGGCAGAGCTCGGAAGGGAAGCAGCGCCATTTGACTTTTTGGCTGGAATTGAGATCGGACACCATGTCGCGTTTGGAAAGCCCCTGATGTACCAAAACAGTGGAAACCCCCCACAAATGACACCATTTTGGAAATTAGATCCCCCAAGGAACTTATCTAGATATGTGGTGAGAACTTTGAACCCCCAAGGGCTTCACAGAAGTTTATAACGTACAGCCGTACAATTAAAAAATCATATTTTTTTCCACAAAAATGATCTTTTCACCTTCAATTTTTATTTTTCCAAGGGTATCAGAACCCCAAAAGTTATTGTGCAATTTGTCCTGAGTACGCTGATACCCAATATGTGGGTGTAAACGACTATTTGGGCGCATGGCAGAGCTCGGAAGGGAAGCAGCGCCATTTGACTTTTTTGGCTGGAATGGGGATTGGACACCATGCCGCGTTTGGAAAGCCCCTGATGTGCCTAAACAGTGGAAACACCTCACAAATGACACCATTTTGGAAACTAGACCCCCCAAGGAACTTATCTAGATGTGTGGTGAGCATTTTGAACCCCCAAGGGCTTCACAGAAGTTTATAATGCCCGGGCGTGAAAATAAAAAAATCTTTTCCACAAACATGATCTTTTAGTCCCCAATTTTTTTATTTTCCCAATGGTAACAGGAGAAATTGGACCCCAAAAGTTGTTGTCCAATTTGTCCTGAGTATGCTGATACCCCATATGTGGGAGAATACTACTGTATGGGAACACGTCGGGGCTCGGAAGGGAAGTAGTGACGTTTTGGAATGCAGACTTTGATGGAATGGTCTGCGGGTGTCATGTTGCCTTTGGAGAGCCCCCGATGTACCTAAACAGTGGAAACACCCACAAATGACCCCATTTTGAAAACTAGACCCCCTCAGAAACTTATCTAGATGTGTGGTGAGCACTTTGAACCCCCAAGTGCTTCACAGAAGTTTATAATGCCCGGGCGTGAAAATAAGAAAAATCATATTTTTTTTTCCACAAAAATGATATTTTTGCTCCCAATTTTTTATTTTCCTAAGGGTAACAGGAGAAATTGGACCCCAAAAGTTGTTTTGCAATTTGTCCTGAGTAGGCTGATACCCCATATGTGGGGGTAAAACACTGTTTGGGCACATGGCAGAGCTTGGAAGGGAAGGAGCACCATTTGACTTTTTCAACGCAGAATTGGCTGGAATTGAGATCAGACGCCATGTTGCGTTTGGAGAGCACCTGATGTGCCCAAACAGTGGAAACCCCCCAATTCTAACTCCAACCCTAACCCCAACACACCCCTAACCCTAATCTCAGCCCTAACCCTAGCCCTAACCCAAATGGGAAAATGGAAATAAATACATTTTTTAAATTTTATTATTTTTCCTTAACTAAGGGGGTGATAAAGGGGGGTTTGATTTACTATTTATGGCGGGTTTTTATTTTTGGCAGCTGTCATACGCTAAAAGACGCCTTTTATTGTAAAAATAGTTTTTGCATCACCACGTTTTGAGAGATATAATTTTTCCGTATTTTGACCCACCGAGTCATGTGAGGTCTTATTTTTTGCGGGACGAGTTGACGTTTTTATTGGTACCATTTTCGGGCACGTGACATTTTTTGATCGCTTTTTATTTCGATTTTTTGGACACAGAATGACCAAAAACCAGCATTTCAAGAATTTCTTTTGGGGGGGTGCGTTTACACCGTTCCGCGTACAGTAAAATTGATAAGGCGGTTTTATTCTTTGGGTCAGTATGGTTACAGCGATACCTCATTTATGTCTTTTTTTTATGTTTTGCCGCTTTTATGCAATGAAATAATTTTATATAAAAAATAATTATTTTTGCATCGCTTTATTCTGCGAGCTATATCTTTTTTATTTTTTCGCTGATGACGCTGTATGGTAGCTCATTTTTTGCGGGACAAGATGACGTTTTCAGCGGTACCATGGTTATTTATATCCGTCTTTTTGATCGCGCGTTATAGCACTTTTTGTTCGGCGGTATGATGATAAAGCTTTATTTTTTGCTTTGTTTTTTATTTTTTAAGGGGTTCAATAAAGGGGTTAACTCATGGGACAGTGTTATAGGGTGGGTCTTTACGGACGCAGCGATACCAAATATGTGTACTTTTATTGTTTATATTTTTTTTTTTATTTCCAAAAAATGAATTTATTAGGAAATTTTTTTTTTTTAAACTTATTCAGCGATTTTTTTTATAAATTATTTTTGCACTTTTTTTTTAACTTTATTACAATGTCCCAGGGGGGGACATAACTGTCATGTGACAGATCGCTGATCTGTCACATCATAGATCGCTGTGACAGATCAGCCATCTGTCACAGGCACTGCAGCAGGCTTCCTCATGCCTGCGCTTTACAGGCACTGAGGAAGCCGGCTCTCTGCAGGCCTCCGAAGGTCCCCGCTACCATTTTGGATCCAGGGACCTGCAGGGAAGGAGACCCCCCGTAGCAGCGCTGCACATTGCGCTGCTGTGGGGGTCTCAGGGAAGCACGGAGGGAGCCCCCTCCCTGCTGATGCTTCCCTAAACCCCCGGTACACTGCGATCGTGTTTGAGCGCAGTGTGCCAGGGGTTAACGTGTCAGGGGTGGTCCGTGACTGCCCCTGACACATAGTCCCGGGTGTCAGCTGTGATAATCAGTTGACACCCGGCCGCGATCAGCGGCGCTCACCACGTGAGCGCCGCTGATCGCTATGACGTACTATCCCGTCCCTGAGAATTAAGTCCCAGGGCACATGGACGGGATAGTACGTCATATGGCAGAAAGAGGTTAACTTAATCCTTTGTTGCACCACCTTTTGCTGCGATTACAGCTGCAAGTCGCTTGGGGTATGTCTCTATCAGTTTTGTACATAGAGAGACTGAAATTCTTGCCCATTCTTCCTGGCAAACAGCTCGAGCTCAGTGAGGTTTGATGGAGATCGTTTGTGAACAGCAGTTTTCAGCTCTTTCCACAGATTCTCGATTGGATTCAGGTCTGGACTTTGACTTGGCCATTCTAACACCTGGATACATTTATTTGTGAATCATTCCATTGTAGATTTTGCTTTATGTTTGGGATCATTGTCTTGTTGGAAGACAAATCTCCGTTCCAGTCTCAGGTCTTTTGCAGAATCCACCAGGCTTTCTTCAAGAATGGTCCTGTATTTGGCTCCATCCATCTTCCCATCAATTTTAACCATCTTCCCTGTCCCTGCTGAAGAAAAGCAGGCCCAAACCGAGATGCTGCCACCACCATGTTTGACAGTGGGGATGGTGTGTTTAGGGTGATGAGCTGTGTTGCCTTTATGGCAAGCATATCATTTGGCATAGTTGCTAAAAAGTTCGATTTTGGTTTCATCTGACTAGAGCACCTTCTTCCACATGTTTGGTCAGTCTCCATGATGGCTTGTTGCAAACTTTAAACAACACTTTTTATGGATATCTTTGAGAAATGGCTTTCTTCTTGCCACTCTTCCATAAAGACCAGATTTGTGCAGTGTACGACTGATTGTTGTCCTATGGACAGACTGTCCCACCTCAGCTGTAGATCTCTGCATTTCATCCAGAGTGATCATGGGCCTCTTGGCTGCATCTCTGATCAGTCTTCTCCTTGTTTTAGATGAAAGTTTAGAGTGACGGCCTGGTCTTGGTAAATTTGCAGTGGTATGATACTCCTTCCATTTCAATATGATCGCTTGCACAGCGCTCCTTGGGATGTTTAAAGTTTTGGAAATCATTTTGTATCCAAATCCAGCTTTAAACTTCTCCACAATAGTATCACGGACCTGCATGTTGTGTTCCTTGGTCTTCATGATGCTCTCTGTGCTTCAAACAGAACCCTGAGACTATCACAGAGCAGGTGCATTTATATGGAGACTTGATTACACACAGGTGGATTATATTTATCATCATTAGTCATTTAGGACAACATTGGATTATTCAGAGATCCACAATGAACTTCTGGAGTGAGTTTGCTGCACTGAAAGTAAAGGGGCCGAATAATATTGCACGCCCCACTTTTCAGTTTTTGAATTTCCACAAAAAGTTAAAATAACCAATAAATTTAGTTCAACTTCACAATTGTGTTCCACTTGTTGTTGTTTCTTCACCAAAAATTTACATTTGGCATCTTAATGTTTGAAGCATGATTTGTGGGAAAAGGTTGAAAAGTTCCAGGGAGCTGAATACTTTCGCAAGGCACTGTACGTAATACTTTCCATCTGTTATATATTGTGATCCATTTTTTTTTAGTCTGGCTACTAACCAAAACCTCAAATGTACAGTATATTTGGCCAACAGGGGGCTGTGTTTGGACAAAAATGAATTTAGTTTTTTTGCATGTTGCAGTTAAACTAATAAAACCCATGAATAAAGCATTATTACAGCACAATAATTTCTATTTTTTTTTCTTATAGCTTTTTGCAAAAGTTGAAAATAATGATACGTGCCAATTGTTTGAAAATGGTTTTCGCACATCCAGTAAACAAGAGAGCCATACGCTTGAAGCCATGAAACTTGTGGAGTATCACCTAAAGCAAACACTTACCAAACTAATCGCTCATGTGTTTGGTGAAGGTATGTGCAGATCATTTCTGTTAGATAAGAAGGATGCATTTTATAATTAAATATTATTAAACATTCATGAGCCACCCGCTAAAGAATAATGGCCCCCAGTGCTGCTGTATACAGAATGCTACATATTCTTTCAGATCTCTTGCACCTTAAAATAAAGAATTGCATCTTCATTTGTGTTGAGTTGTTAGTAGCTGCTTATACATTGGGTACGGAAAGTATTCAGACCCCTTAAAATTTTTCACTCTTTGTTTCATTGCAGCCATTTGGTAAATTCAAAAAAGTTCATTTTTTTCCATCATACATGACGGCACCACGAGAGAGGGGATCTGCCCTTCAAGGACAGGAAACCTTCAAGATAAAAGGGGCGGCTCCTCTCTCCGCATCAGTTGGTTTCCTGTCCTTGATGGGGAACCCTCAAGATGAAGACTCTTGAAGAAAGAAGAGGATGTCTGGACTTGGGTCGGTTGGGTTTTGGCAGGCATGGGTCTGCTGCATCCTTCACCAGGTACCGGTAGTCACCTCATGGACCATGTATTCCCATGCCCCCCTGAGCGAACGCATGGCCACAACCCGTGAGGCATTGCCGGGGTGAAGTTAAGAAGCCTCGGAGGCCACATTTGTAGACCCTCCCTGATGCCTGCAAACCCGCAAAGATGTATGGAGGTCCTCGAGGGCCACTTTTAATGTGCCCTCCCTGTCGACAGTTGGTGGCCATGCAGCCTTTGAGGCACATCAGTGCCCGGGCAGGATTAAAGCTCCTCGAAGGCTATGTTTGGGTACCCTCCCTGTTGAGCCAGTCGCTAAGGAACGGTTCTGATGAAGAAATACCTGCAATCAGTGGTGGCAGCGTGGACGGGTCTCAGATCCGATGCAGTGTCTTTTCAGTGCTGTAGCGGGGGTCATGGCGTCGGAACGCTGGGAACAGGCCGCAGGTACGCACCAGAAGTGTTCGGGCGCACACCGGAAGTAAAGATCGGGTGCACGCAGTGAGTGTGCCTGGGACCAGAGGGCACGAGCAGGAGCATGGGAGAGTCTGGAAAGGTCCGGCGCGCTCCGTATATGAAGACCCGGGGACACGAGCAGATCCTTAGGGCGCGTGCACTGGACGGCGCGCACCGGAAGTGGTTGCCGGGTGCGCGCGCGTGCACGATCCCCAAGCCGGCATACATCGGGGTAGGAAGGAAATAGGGTGCGCACTGGATGTGGTTGCTGGGTGCACGCACAGTGGATACAGCGCGCATACATCAGGGCTCTAAGCGGCCAGCAGGTGCAGGATCAACCAGGTGATCAATTTTTGTAGTGTAAGCTACAGACAGGCTTATAAAGGCTCCATTCTACCATGGGACTGGTAGATGAGAAAACAAAAAAGATGGTCCAGGAACTCATGTTCGGCGGCTTACAAAAGAAAAAACGTAAAGCCTTCCCCATTAACAAACAGCTGCAAGGACTCATAAAAAGGGAATGGGAAAAACCAGAAAAGAAGTCCCAAATAGTCAATTCCCTAAAGAAGCATCCTCATCCTGGGATAGGGCTCCAAAGATTGATCTAGCAATCTCAAAGGTCGCCAGAAAGTCCTCCCTGCCCTTTGAGGATTTAGGTTCCCTGAAAGAGGCTTTGAACAGAAAGACGGATAGTTGTCTTAAAACAGCCTGGGAGGCCTCAGCGGGGGCAATAAGGCCGGCCATCGCGACCACTTGTGTGGCTAGATCTCTAAAAATATGGGTTGATAACCTGGAGGATCAGCTAGAGCACAGAGTCCCCATGGAGACTATCCAGAAGCAGTATCGGCCATAACAGCAGCGGCAGTATTTCTAGCTGAGGCTTCAGCGGATTCAGCAAGGCTAGCAGCAAAATCAGCAGCCTTGGCTAATGTGGGACGTTTTGCGGTATGGCTCAAATGCTGGCCAGGGGACACACAAGCAAAGATGAAACTCTGTTCTCTGCCGTGTGTGGGAAATTTCTTGTTTGGACCGGCATTGGATGACGTTTTAGAAAAGGCTGGCGACAAGAAGAAAAATTTCCCAAAACAGCCATTTCAGGCCTTTCGGCGCTCCTTTCAGAAGGGCTGGAAGTTCAGAAGATAGCAGTACAAGGACCGAGACAGAAACAACTCTGACAAGCGATCCAGAAGATGGAGAGGCTTCTACTTCGGCAAGCCCTCCAAAGACACCAAAAAACCCTCCCAGTGATGGTCCTTCTCAGGTGGGAGGGAGGCTCTCTCACTTCTTCCCAGCCTGGGAGAGGATCTCATCCAGCACCTTTATCCGGCAAATTGTGGGGTCAGGTCTAGAGTTAAGGTTCCGCCACTGGCCGCCACGAAGATACATGCAGACTCCAGTACAGTCCTCTCAAGAAAAACAAGAGAGTCTGGAAGGGGTAGTAATCTCGATCCTAGACAAACACGTCCTGGAAGAGGTTCCGGTAGAGGAAAGAAAGGAAGGTTTTTACTCCCCCCTATTTCTTATAAAAAAAACAGACAATTCCTGGAGGACAATTATAAATCTGAAAGGCCTCAACAGGTATCTGATAATCCCATCTTTCAAGATGGAGACGATAAGGTCGGCAGTAAAACACCTCTTTCCTCAGTGTTATGTGGCAGTCCTGGTCCTCAAGGACGCTTATTACCACGTCCCGGTCCGGAAGCAAGATCGCAAATATCTCAGGGTGGCAATCCATATGGGGCCCCAGTGGCATCACTTTCATTACAGGGCTCTGCCCTTTGGGGTAGCGATAACCCCTAGAGTTTTCACAAAATTGATTGCAGAGGTCACAGAGCATCTCAGAGAAAAAGATACTCTGGTGATACCATATCTGGATGACTTCTTGATAGTCAGAAGAAATCTCCCTCACTGTCAAGAACAAGTCAGAATAGTGATGGGAAACACTACAGACACTGGGATGGCAGCTGAGCCTCAAAAAATCCAAGCTGGAACCAGCAATGATCCAGAATTTCTTGGGGCTAACGGTAGACTCGGTGGTGCAGGAGTGTCGCCTCCCAGAGGAGAAAGAGGAAAAAATTAAACAATTAATTGTAACAACAATAAAAAAGCCAGATATGACTCTGAGAAGGGCCATGTCGGTGTTGGAGTCTCTAACCTCCTGCACACCAGCGGTGAAATGGGCCCAGTTCCACGCAAGGGAACTGCAATGGTGTGTGCTGCAGAACGACCTGAAACTTCAGGGACAGTTAGAGTGAAAGTTCACCCTCCCGGACTCTGTACTCCAGTCACTCAGTTGGTGCTTACAGATAGTCATTTCCGAGAGGAGTACCCTGAACATTCACAGCCTCCAAGGTAGTCACGACGGACGCCAGTCCTTGGGGGTGGGGAGCCCACCTAGACACACTATTGCTCCAGGATCCCTGGGCCCAGGAGGAAAGAAATCTATCCTCAAACGATTGGGAACTTCTGGCCATTGAAAAGGCACTAAAGGGATTGTTACCACACTTAGGACGCTCACATGGTGTCCTCTTATCGGACAACCAAACAGCGGTCGCATATGTAAACCACCAGGGGGGGCACCCGTTCTCAGTCCTTGATGCAGATAACAAAGAGGATCATGACTCTGGCAGAACACCATTTCCTCACATTGTCGGCCCTGCATATCCAATTCTGTGACTAGTCTTGACAGAGCCCTGACCTAAACCCAATTGAGCATCTCTGGAGAGACCTGAAAATGGCTGTCCACCAACGTTCACCATTCAACCTGACGGAACTGGAGAGAATCTGCAAGGAAGAATGGCAGAGGATCCCCAAATCCAGGTGTGAAAAACTTGTTGCATCATTCTCAAGAAGACTCGTGTCTGTACTAGCTGAAAAGGGTGCTTCTACTCTATACTGAGCAAAGAGTCTGAATATTTGTGACCATGTGATATTTCAGTTTTTCTTTTTTAATAAATTTGCAAAAATGTCTACATTTGTTTGGGGGTCAGCAGCTTCTGTATTGGGGACTGCCTAGGAGTGGTACTTGGCAGCTATCTGCAGCTCAAGTCTAACGCCATCATCAGGAACTCTAGTGGAAGCCAGGTAGCCACTTAGCTATACCCTCCTAGGTACGCCTGGTTAATGGCACAGTGGGTCCACGAACCATGTGTGTGACTGTTTGCTCAAGCCATGGACCCCGCTGATCCCAAGATCCCTTTCCCTCCGGAGCTGTACCAAGAGTTGATCCATCAATGAGATCAGCAGGAAAAAAAAATGTCTTATTAGAATGCCCGGTTAGATGTCCTGACCACAGCTGCTTCTTCCACTCCAGTCCAAGTTGCAGCCACTGTGCCTGAGAGTACTTAGCGTGCATCTTATCTGGTTAGAACTAATGCTCGTCTGGCTGCTCCACCATGTTATGATGGGGATCCGAAGCAGTGCAGTGGGTTCCTGAATCGGGGCACACTGCACTATTAAATGTTGGCCCATCAGTTTTCCTTTGATCAGGCTATAGTGGGATTCCTGATGTACTACCTAGCGGGAGTGGCCCAAGCATGGCTCAACCCCTTGTGAGAAAAGAATCTTCTACTGCTTCTTCCTTTCTCAGACTGCACCAGGGTGGTTGGTCTGTAAGCCAGTATGTTGTCCAATTCTGCACCCTGTCTTCCGATTGAGGCTGGAATGACGAGCCTCTGGTAGTCGGATACTGGGAAGGATTGTCCAGAAGGATTAAAGACGAACTGTCTGATCGAGACATCCCTGGTACCCTAGACAACCTGGTTTCCCTAGCAATCCGCATAGCCCTCAAACTTGGATCTTGGCCTGTCCGAGATCTCAATCTGCGCAAGGCATCAGGAAGATGGCCGTCGGGAAAGCCATGCACTCCATTCTATCTCACTGCCGACACCGGGCCAATAGCATCGCACTGCTGGAGCATCAACTTTTGCCACCCAGGGCCCGCTACATTGCTTCACTTTCTCCAGGAAGGGACCATGCCCCCTGTGACCCCGCTCAACAGCCGCTGCCCCCAATTAAGATACCTTAAATTTGAACTATAAGATGGAAACCTGTTTTATAAAATATATTCTTTTTTTTCTATTTTCCTCCCCAGAATTTGGGGTGCGTCTTATAGTCCGAAAAATACCATAATAATCACTTTATATCAAAACTGCCTCACCAGTTTTGTTACATCAACAAACAGGGTGGTGGGGCACCTCACCAACAAACAAGAAGCAATGTTTTCAGTAATGGTTCTGTTGTGTAGTCCATTATGTTTGCCTGTTGGTAGGATGTTTGGCTATATTTGCTGAATGCCAGACCTAATCAAACCATTGTTATCAAGAGTTCCATTATTTCACTCTTCTTTTTTTCTTTTTTTTTTTTTTAGATGTGTGAGACTAATCATGTAGATCTGCATTCTCAGAATATTAATTGATGGAGGATCATCTGACCAGGACTGTCCATCAGTGTCTTCTAATTGAAAAACATTGCACTTGAAATAGTTGTTTTCTTAATTTCTGATGGACCGATCTGGTCACATGCTCCCCATTTAACTATTTTTTGGGCAGAAGTGCTGTGAATTCTGTGATGCGGATGCACAAACAAGTGCAGGAGAAAAACCTGTAAATTTGTTTTCTGCTAACCTATCGATCTATCCATGTTGTCTTCAGTGCGTTTTCTACCTACATTGTAAACACATTGTGACTTTTTAGACCCGATGCTGAGAAATGAGCCATGAGAATAACAGATGCCTGCAGTCTTGCTTTGGTTTCTGTCAATAGCACATTCCGCTATGTGAAATACTGTCTATAGACATATTCTCAGTAGTTTCCAGTTATTCCCATTTCAGATCTCCATGCTATCTTCATGATCTTCCTGTTTTACCTTCTTTGTCCAGTAATGGGTAGGAACATGCCTTATGATTGATTTTGCACTTACAAAGTTTGTGAATTGAGTACATTTCTTTGCTGATTATTGGAGATGTGAACACTTTTTCATGTAAATCTAGAATTTAGGCCGGTTTCACATTTGCGCTTTATAGCGCAGCGATGGCCTGCGCACGGCCGCCGCTAAGCCCCGCCCCCTCCCGGCTCCCTGCCCACCCCATCTGGTCATCGCCGCCTACTAGCGCACATGGACGCTTGCGATCTGCGCACCCTATCTTTAGCATAGGGTGCGCAGATCGTGCGGTGGCCGTGCGCTAGCAGGATTTTGCCGTGCGCTGCGCACTTTTGAAGGTGCGCCCGTGTGCGCCGAACGCAGCATGTTGCACACCTTCAAAAGTGCGCAGCGCACGGCAAAATCCTGCTAGCGCACGATCTGCGCACCCTATGCTAAAGGGGGTGCGCAGATCGCAAGCATCCATGTGCGCTAGTAGGCGGCGATGACCAGATGGCGTGGGCAGGGAGCCGGGAGGGGGCGGGGCTTAGCGGCGGCCGTGCGCAGGCCGTCGCTGCGCTATAAAGCGCAAATGTGAAACCGGCCTTACAAATCTGTATGATCTGAGAGAAGGTTAAGACTTGTTCTTTTTCTATTTATTACAGGCCTGGAGATTAGATGGGTAGACTGTTACTTTCCCTTCACTCACCCATCTTTCGAAATGGAGATCAAATTTCAAGGAGAATGGATGGAAGTATTAGGATGTGGTGTCATGGAGCAGAAGTTAGTAAATTCAGGTAAGGACATCTCTTCCCGCTACCTGATCCTACCAGGTTGATCTAATACTGACAGCAAAAGTGTTGTAAAATCTCAGATTGGCATTACAGAGCACCACAGCATTTAACAATCTGCTCCGCAGGTCAGTTTCGCTGCAGTTACGGTAAGTTTAGCTGCATGAGGATGAGATTTGTTTAGTATTATCCACGTTCCTGCTAATGTTTTCCATTGCAGATTTTCTGTCCAGACATAAATTCACAACTATTCTGGTATTTTTGAAAGTCCTCTTAAAATATTGCATTCCAAAAGATGACATTTCCGCTTTGGGCATAAAGGCGCACCCCACTGGGTGTGAAGGGTTAAATGCTGATGATCACTTTAATTGTAGTCTCCTAATTGGTTACTTCTTCTGGGTTTTTTTTGTGAAATGCTTATCTTGCTGGTCTTGGAAACTAGACCAGAATTTCTAGATTATCGAGTGATGTATTTGGCAGACATTTTTAGAAATTGGCTACAGCAGATATAAGGGACACACTTTATTAGATTACAGGGATTGTGGATATTTTATCTCAGGAAAATTCATTTACTGACAGCCAGACAAAAAAGATATTGTGTCTTTCTTTTTTTCTGTACCCCAGGCAGCATGTAATAGAGGAAGGACAGCTATACCGCTCAAGATGCAGAAGAACATTTTGTCAGACATGGACTATCCCTGTTTTATTTTGTGTTTTGATTTTTGATAAGGCAAGGATATTCGACATCTCATCATAGTAACTAGATCCATCCCACGTAAGGGACAGAACTAGAAGATTATTCTCCTAAGCTCAGCATTTCTTATTTTTTTTATTGTTTTTATTTCAAAAGACATAATTTCTTAGGTTTCATAGAGGGGAGACATTAGGCTGGACTTACACCAAGTTTTTTGCAGTTTTTTTTCGTGACACTATTCACAGTTTTTGAGTCCTGTAGAGCCAACATCTCCTCGCCAATTCTCATGAAATGTTTGGAAACCTTTAGAAAATGAGTGACCTCCTGTAAGAATTAGCGCATCTCTCAGGTGCTGCTCAACCATAAACTAACGCTTCCAGATGGTTTTTGTGTGTGACACCGTGATGCTTGATCTTGAGTCCTGTAGTCGCTATCTACGTTTAGAGGATAAGAAACAATGGGTGGTCTTTAATAAAAAAAAAAAGTAAAAAAGGTTAGGTTTATGGGTAAAAATCTTGTTGACCGACCACACAGAAACTTGCAGTAAAAGTCAGCAGATTTGTGTTACTTTAAAATCTGTGGGAATTATTGAAAATTTACCATACATCACACAGTGGTTTCAGTTTTGGTATCTTCATGACGTAGTTGTGGTTTGTGGCATTGGAAATGTGACAAAGCTGCAATACCAAGCACAGACATTGCTACATTTATAGCAGTATAACAAATAATGAAGAGACTATAAGGCTGTGTGCACACGCTGCGGATTTTGCTGCGGTTCCGCAGCGGTTTTGGCCGCTGCGGACCCGCAGCAGTTTCTGCTGCGGTGTACAGTACAATGATTCCCTATGGGAATCAAAAACCGCAGTGCAGACGGTGCGGAATTTTCCGCGCGGATTATCTGCGCTTTTCAATCTGCAGAAAGAATTGACATGTCAATTCTTTCTGCGGATTCTCCTGCGGTTTGCCATCTCCTCCATTGAGGAGATGAAAAACCGCAGGGCAAAACCGCAGAGCAATCCGCAGGTAAAACCGCAGGTCTTTTGACCTGCGGTTTCACCTGCGGATTGTACAAAATCCGCGCGGATGAATCCGCACCTTTTCCGCAGCGTGTGCACACAGCCTAATAATGCTTGCCGAAACAACATGGTCTCAACAGCTGAGAAGGTAGACCGTCGGCTTCGCTGAACGTGAAGACCCTTATAAAGCTCATGCATGTACAGTACCTATTTCTTCTTTTATTCTGTTGAAAGGGAGGATGGTATCAAAATGTTCATTTTTTTTATGACCTATAGAGAGATATTCCTAATTTCCGACGGCTTTACACTTGAACAACCAGGCTTTGAAGTTCTAACATGTTTGGTGATTTGTCACATCATTGTCCTAATTTGCATGAAGTGTGGGGATCAGTCACGGTACAGGTGTTTTGTGGGCATAGATTGATTCTGTAATATATGCAAATATTTAAATGAAATATAAATTGTGGGTTTTACATTACGTTTTAAAATTACAGCGTATACATATGCATTCATGACTGTTCCTCTTCAAAACCGTCAAACAGATGGCGCTTGGAAGTTATTTGTGCCTTTGATATTATACTTGTGAATATATTGCGCCTTTGATTGTTGTATTATGGCCACGAAGACACAGTATGCCTTTACGCTTTAGCTGACCGAAGACATTAGATACGTTTCAGACAGGAAGCTTTTAAGGCAATAGTGATCACACCTGATGCCCCAAGGACATGTAACTGGTCAAAAGGACATGTTATTCCAATGGAGGGAGAATGCTTGAGCAATTAGCGGAGATCTCCCATGCAGGGCCGGTTTTAGACAAAGTGGAGCCCTAGGCAAAGTTTAAAATGGGGCCTCAAATGCTAACATATTGCACATCACACAGAAGCATTTTGGTTTTATTTACATGCGCTGAGTTCAGGTCGCTAAATGAGTGTGATCGACAATATTGAAATCGTTCAACACTTGTTTCCCGGCCTCGATCCACCATCTGAGGAAGAATGATGGGGACAGAACAATCACTAATGGATCACTAACAGATCACCATACAGTATTATGTTATAAGCACCACATCTACAGTTTACACCCCATAGTCCTCCATATATTAAAATACACTGCTCAGTTCTCCATGTAGTATAATACACTCATAGTGCTAAATATAGTATAATGCACTGCCATAGTCATCCATGTAGTACAATTCACTTCCCATAGTTCTTCATATAATGTATTCCCTATAGTCCTCAATACAGTATAATGCAGCCCACCCCATAGAGCATAATGCAGCCACTCCACAGAGTATAATGTAACTCCCATAGAATATAATGTGGCCCCCCTCTTATAGTATAATGCAGCCACCCCACAGAGTATAATGCAGCCACTCCACAATATATACTGTAACCCCCCATAGAATATTAATGCAGCCCCCCTCATATAGTATAATGTAGCCCCTCCATAGAATACAATGTAGCCCTCCTCTCATATAGTATAATGCAGCCCCCATAGAATATAGTGTAGCCCCCCATAAAGTATAATGAAGCCCCCATGCAATATAATGTAGCCTCCTCAAAGAGTATGATGCAATCACCTCCCATAGAATATAATAAATATAATAAAGTCCCCCCATAGAATATAATGTAGCCCCAAATAGAATATAATACAGCCCACCTCCCCATAGAATATAATATAGCCCCCCATATTATATAACACAGCCTCTCCCATAGAATATAATGTAAAATGTACCCCCCCCATGCAATATAGCAGCACAGCCCACCATGGTATATTGCAACACAGCCCGGTATATAGCAGCACAGCCCACCATGGTATATAGTAGCACAGCCCACCATGGTATATAGCAACCCAGCCCACCATGGTATATAGCAACACAGCCCGGTATATAGCAGCACAGCCCACCATGGTATATAGCAACACAGCCCACCATGGTATATAGCAGCACAGCCCACCATGGTATATAGCAGCACAGCCCACCATGGTATATAGCAGCACAGCCCACCATGGTATATAGCAGCACAGCCCACCATGGTATATAGCAGCACAACCCACCATGGTATATAGCAACACAGCCCACCATGGTATATAGCAACACAGCCCCCCTCATATAGTATAATGTAGCCCCTCCATAGAATACAATGTAGCCCTCCTCATATAGTATAATGCAGCCCCCATAGAATATAGTGTAGCCCCTCATAAAGTATAATGAAGCCCCCATACAATATAATGTAGCCTCCTCATAGAGTATGATGCAATCACCCCCCATAGAATATAATAAATATAATAAAGTCCCCCCATAGAATATAATGTAGCCCCAAATAGAATATCATACAGCCCACCTCCCCATAGCATATAATATAGCCCCCCATATTATATAACACAGCCTCCCTCATAGAATATAATGTAAAATGTACCCCCCATGGTATATAGCAGCACAGCCCACCATGGTATATAGCATCACAGCCCACCATGGTATATAGCAGCACAGCCCACCATGGTATATAACAACACAGCCTGGTATATAGCAAAACAGCCCACCATGCTATATAGCAGCACAGCCCACCATGGTATATAGCAACACAGCCCGGTATATAGCAGCACAGCCCACCATGGTATATTGAAACCCAGCCCACCATGGTATATAGCAGCACAGCCCGGTATATAGCAGCACAGCCCACCATGGTATATAGCAACACAGCCTGGTATATAGCAACACAGCCCACCATGCTATATAGCAGCACAGCCCACCATGGTATATAGCAGCACAGCCCACCATGGTATATAGCAACACAGCCCGGTATATAGCAGCACAGCCCACCATGGTATATAGCAGCACAGCCCACCATGATATATAGCAGCACAGCCCACCATGGTATATAGCAACACAGCCCACCATGGTATATAGCAGCACAGCCCGGTATATAGCAGCACAGCCCACCATGGTATATAGCAGCACAACCCACCATGGTATATAGTAACACAGCCCACCATGGTATATAGCAACACAGCCAACCATGGTATATAGCAGCACAGCCCGGTATATAGCAGCACAGCCCACCATGGTATATAGCAGCACAGCCCACCATGGTATATAGCAGCACAGCCCACCATGGTATATAGCAACACAGCCCACCATGGTATATAACGCCCCCCCACCCCCGAGAATGGCCGCACAGTCCAGTACTCACACTGATATATTAAAAGAAAAAAACACACTCCTCACCTTCTCCTTGACATCGCACTCCCGCTGTGTCAGAGGCAGAGCGGGGAATGATGGGAGAGGGAGCGTCAGCTGACGCTCTCTCCTCCACCATTGCTTTGAACTGTGCCGGCATAGTTCACTGAGGCAGGCGGGGCCCCCTGCCTCACAGGGGCCCCATAGCGGCAGCATGATGTGCCGCTAGCTGGGGGCCCCTGGGGGAGCGGGGGCCCTAGGCAGCTGCCTGGTCTGCCTGCCCCTACCGCCGGCCCTGCTCCCATGCTACATATCAGTAGGGAAAGCTACAGACAATAACTAATGTTTTCGCTAGCTTTATATTCAAGGAAAAGTTTGCAAATGTTTTTTTTTTCTTCAATTATTTAACTGTACTCCTTTTTTTGTATCCAACTATCTTATTTTTTGAAGTTGACCCTAAAAGGAACCTGTCAACCTTTCTATACACTTATCAATGGAACTAAACAAAGTCGGAATAGTGTTACAGTACCTTAGTGCAGTGTACTGATATGTGTGATAGCATGGTCAGCTGACAATGCCAGGTTGATAGGGGGACAGGTACTCTTCTCAGTCATAAACAAGGTGAATGAATTAATGAAAGCTGTCAAAGTTGTGTGAATATTTACTTAAAGGTATTCTTTCTCATGCATAGCAGCCACCAATAATGCATAATTAATGGTCTTTGATGTGATGTCTCATTTTCATGAGCTGTTCCGACACAATTAGGTTACGAAAAAGCATGTTTATGTAAGAAGCGCTCACATTAAAGAATTCTACCACATAATTGAAATGGTGAATATTTTCCAGCACATAGTATACTATTAGTTCTTGCAAAGGCTGAATGCTGTAATTGCTGTAGTTTAGTTCTGCTAAAGTGCTACATAGCTTTTTTCAGCTACAATGGACATCTGATTGCATTGGCATGAAATTCCCTATAAATAAAATTATCTTCTTGTGTAAATGTTTTCATGCATCTTTAGAGAACGTACAGTCACTCCATCAGACTTTAAGGAGAACGCTGGTAAAAGATAAATGGTTTTCATGTCATGATTATTCTACAGATGTCCTAATTAATTTTTTGCTAAGCTGCATAGTTTACTAAGCAGGACCCCAAACATGTCGGCTGTTGTGGGCTGGGACAGTCGAGCCGGCGATGATTGGGTGCAGGGCTCACGTGTCATACCAACCGCACGAGTGCCGACACCACTGGAATGTCGTTGGCACAGGAGGTCAGTATATTTGTTTTTATTTCAAATGGGGCCAAACATAAGGAATGAGAAGAAGTAGTGGACAGCCCCTTTAATGCTTACTTGCTCCACATACAGTGGGGAAAAAAAGTATTTAGTCAGTCAGCAATAGTGCAAGTTCCACCACTTAAAAAGATGAGAGGCGTCTGTAATTTACATCATAGGTAGACCTCAACTATGGGAGACAAACTGAGAAAAAAAAAATCCAGAAAATCACATTGTCTGTTTTGTTTTCATTTTATTTGCATTTTATGGTGGAAAATAAGTATTTGGTCAGAAACAAGCAATCAAGATTTCTGGCTCTCACAGACCTGTAACTTCTTCTTTAAGAGTCTCCTCTTTCCTCCACTCATTACCTGTAGTAATGGCACCTGTTTAAACTTGTTATCAGTATAAAAAGACACCTGTGCACACCCTCAAACAGTCTGACTCCAAACTCCACTATGGTGAAGACCAAAGAGCTGTCAAAGGACACCAGAAACAAAATTGTAGCCCTGCACCAGGCTGGGAAGACTGAATCTGCAATAGCCAACCAGCTTGGAGTGAAGAAATCAACTGTGGGAGCAATAATTAGAAAATGGAAGACATACAAGACCACTGATAATCTCCCTCGATCTGGTGCTCCACGCAAAATCCCACCCCGTGGGGTCAGAATGATCACAAGAACGGTGAGCAAAAATCCCAGAACCACGCGGGGGGGACCTAGTGAATGAACTGCAGAGAGCTGGGACCAATGTAACAAGGCCTACCATAAGTAACACACTACGCCACCATGGACTCAGATCCTGCAGTGCCAGACGTGTCCCACTGCTTAAGACTGTACATGTCCGGGCCCGTCTGAAGTTTGCTAGAGAGCATTTGGATGATCCAGAGGAGTTTTGGGAGAATGTCCTATGGTCTGATGAAACCAAACTGGAACTGTTTGGTAGAAACACAACTTGTCGTGTTTGGAGGAAAAAGAATACTGAGTTGCATCCATCAAACACCATACCTACTGTAAAGCATGGTGGTGGAAACATCATGCTTTGGGGCTGTTTCTCTGCAAAGGGGCCAGGACGACTGATCCGGGTACATGAAAGAATGAATGGGGCCATGTATCGTGAGATTTTGAGTGCAAACCTCCTTCCATCAGCAAGGGCATTGAAGATGAAACGTGGCTGGGTCTTTCAACATGACAATGATCCAAAGCACACCGCCAGGGCAACGAAGGAGTGGCTTCGTAAGAAGCATTTCAAGGTCCTGGAGTGGCCTAGCCAGTCTCCAGATCTCAACCCTATAGAAAACCTTTGGAGGGAGTTGAAAGTCCGTGTTGCCAAGCGAAAAGCCAAAAACATCACTGCTCTAGAGGAGATCTGCATGGAGGAATGGGCCAACATACCAACAACAGTGTGTGGCAACCTTGTGAAGACTTACAGAAAACGTTTGACCTCTGTCATTGCCAACAAAGGATATATCACAAAGTATTGAGATGAAATTTTGTTTCTGACCAAATACTTATTTTCCACCATAATATGCAAATAAAATGAAAAAAAAAACAGACAATGTGATTTTCTGGATTTTTTTTTTCTCAGTTTGTCTCCCATAGTTGAGGTCTACCTATGATGTAAATTACAGACGCCTCTCATCTTTTTAAGTGGTGGAACTTGCACTATTGCTGACTGACTAAATACTTTTTTTCCCCACTGTATTTGTTTGTTTGGTTGAAATGAAATCATCATGTATTTGGGCCTATTTATTTTCTCATCATTTCACAAAATAAGTGCTCTATATATTCTGTTTTGTTAAAGAGGTTGTCCCAACTTAACCCCTTAACGACCGCCGATACGCCTTTTAACGGCGGTAATTAAGGGTACTTAAACCACAGCGCCGTTAATTCACGGCGCTGTGATTTAAGTGAATAGCGCCCCCCAGTGTCAGATTTTCTCCGGGGTCTCGGCTGCCAGGGGTAGCCGAGACCCCAGAGAACATGAATCGGTCGGTTTTTACCGACCCCCGCTTTTGCGATCGCCGTTATTAACCCTATAACGGCGACCACAAAAAAAAAAAAAAAGCCGCGATTTTACATTTAATTTCTCTTTCCTCTGATGTGATCGCACATCAGAGGATAGAGAAATAGGGTCCCTGATCCCCCCGGTCCCCTCCCGGTACCTCTCCCTTGTCCTCCGTCCCCTCCCGGTGGTCCCGCGCCCGCCGGCGTCATCCGATGGGCGCCGCCATCTTGAAAATGGCGGGCGCATGCGCAGTGCGCCCGCCGGGAATCTGCTGGCTCCGGCTGGCAGATTCCATTCATTATTTTGATCACTGTGATAAACGATCATAGTGATCAAAATAATAAAAATAGTACATAACCCCCCCTTTTATCACCCCCTTATTCTGGCACACATAATGAAATAAAAAAGATATTTTTTTTTTCAGTTTTCCATAAGGGTTAGGGTTAGGGTTAGGCTAGGGTTAGGGTTAGGGTTAGGCTAGGGTTAGGGTCAGGCTAGGGTTAGGGTTAGGCTAGGGTTAGGGTTAGGCTAGGGTTAGGCTAGGGTTAGGCTAGGGTTACGCTAGGGTTAGGGTTAGGCTAGGGTTAGGCTAGGGTTAGGGCTAGGCTAGGGTTAGGGTTGGGCTAGGGTTAAGGGTTAGGGTTGGGCTAGGGTTAGGGTTGGGCTAGGGTTAAGGGTTAGGGTTGGGCTAGGGTTAAGGGTTAGGGTTGGGCTAGGGTTGGGCTAGGGTTAAGGGTTAGGGTTGGGCTAGGGTTAAGGGTTAGGGTTGGGCTAGGGTTGGGCTAGGGTTAGGGCGAACTAGGATTAGGGTTAGGATTAGGGATTAGGGTTGGGATTAGGGATTAGGGTTGGGATTAGGGTTAGGGGTGTGTTGGGGTTAGGGTTGGAGCAAGAATTGAGGGGTTTCCACTATTTACCAACTTTGGGGGTCTAAAAATTGGGGTCTAAAAAATCACTTTTGTGGAAATAAAAAAGACTTTTTATTTTCACGGCTCTGCGTTTATAAACTTCTGTGACGCGCTTGGGGGTTCAAAGTGCTCACCACACATCTAGATAAGTTCCTTAGGGGGTCTAATTTCCAAAATGGGGTCACTTGTGGGGGGTTCCCACTGTTTAGGCCCATCAGGGGCTCTGCAAACGCAACATGATGCCCGCAGACCATTCCATCAAAGTCTGCATTCCAAAATGGCACTCCTTCCCTTCCGAGCTCTCCCATGCGCCCAAACAGTGGTTCCCCCCCACATATGGGGTATCAGTGTACTCAGGACAAATTGAATAATAACTGTGGGGGTATGATTTCTCCTGTTACCCTTGTAAAAATAAAAATTTGGGCGCGAAAAGATCATTTTTGTGGAAAAAAATGGATTTCTTATTTTCACGGCTCTACATTATAAACTTCTGTGAAGCACTTGAAGGTTCAAAGTGCTCACCACACATCTAGATAAGTTCCTTCATGGGTCTAGTTTCCAAAATGGAGTCACTTGTTGGGGGTTTCCACTGTTTAGGCCCATCAGGGGCTCTGCAAACGCAACATGATGCCCGCAGACCATTCCATCAAAGTCTGCATTCCAAAATGGCACTCCTTCCCTTCCGAGCTCTCCCATGCGCCCAAACAGTGGTTCCTCCCCACATATGGGGTATCAGCGTACTCAGGACAAATCGCATAATAACTGTGGGGGTATGATTTCTCCTGTTACCCTTGTAAAAATAAAAATTTGGGGGTGAAAAGATCATTTTTGTGGGAAAAAAAAATGGATTTCTTATTTTCACGGCTCTACGTTATAAACTTCTGTGAAGCACTTGAAGGTTCAAAGTGCTCACCACACATCTAGATAAGTTCCTTCATGGGTCTAGTTTCCAAAATGGAGTCACTTGTTGGGGGTTTCCACTGTTTAGGCCCATCAGGGGCTCTGCAAACGCAACATGATGCCCGCAGACCATTCCATCAAAGTCTGCATTCCAAAATGGCACTCCTTTCCTTCCAAGCTCTCCCATGCACCCAAACAGTGGTTCCTCCCCACGTATGGGGTATCAGCGTACTCAGGACAAATCGCATAATAACTGTGGGGGTATGATTTCTCCTGTTACCCTTGTAAAAATAAAAATTTTGGGGTGAAAAGATCATTTTTGTGGAAAAAAAAATGGATTTCTTATTTTCACGGCTCTACGTTATAAACTTCTGTGAAGCACTTGAAGGTTCAAAGTCCTCACCACACATCTAGATAAGTTCCTTAATGGGTCTAGTTTCCAAAATGGGGTCACTTGTTGGAGTTTTACACTGTTTAGGCACATTAAGGGCTCTCCGAACGCAACATGGCATCTGATCTTAATTCCAGCCAATTCTGCGTTGAAAAAGTCAAACGGTGCTCCATCCCTTGCGAGCTCTGCCGTGTGCTGAAAAAGGGGTTTACCCCCACATATGGGGTATCGGCGTATTCAGGAGAAATTGTACAACAAATTTTGTGGTTGATTTTCTCTTTTAACACTTGTGAAAATAAAAAAAATTGGTTCTGAAGTAATTTTTTTCCAAAAAAAAGTTAAATGTTAATTTTTTCCATCCACATTGCTTTCGTTCCTGTGAAGCACTTAAAGGGTTAATAAACTTCTTGAATGTGGTTTTGAGCACCTTGAGGGGTCTAGTTTTTAGAATGGTGCCACTTTTGGGTATTTTCTGTCATGTACACCCCTCAAAATGACTTTAAATATGATGTGGTCCCTAAAAAAAATGGCTTTGTAAATTTTGTTGTAAAAATGAGAAATCGCTGGTCAACTTTTAACCCTTATAATTTCCTAACAAAAAAAAATTTTGCATCCAAAATTGTGCTGATGTAAAGTAGACATGTGGGAAATGTTATTTATTAAGAAATTTATGTGACACATCTCTCTGATTTAAGGGCATAAAAATTTAAAGTTTTAAAATTGCAAAATTTTAAAATTTTTTGCCATATTTCTGTTTTTTTCATAAATAAACACAAGACTTATCGAAGAAATTTTACCACTAACATGAAGTACAATATGTCACGAAAAAACAGTCTCAGAATCAGCAGGATCCATTAAAGCGTTCCAGAGTTATAACCTCATAAAGGGACAGTGGTCAGAATTGTAAAAATTGGCCTGGTCATTAAGCTGCAAACTGGCTCTGTCGCTAAGGGGTTAAGCTACAAGTCCGCAGTCACTCCATGGAGGCAGAGGAGCAGTGTGCTCATAAAACAACAGCATGAGCTTTAAGAACAAATAAATCACCTCCTCACATGTAAAGCACTATGGAATAAATGGCGCTATAATAATAAATAATCATAATAATAATAATAATAATAATAATAAAGTAAAATATCTAGCTGCTTCCTCGAAGCTTATGATGACATTCTGAATCTTTTACACCAGTGATAAATTAAGCAATAAAAAGGAAAAATTGAGCTCTATGTAACACTGGTGGGTTTGGATCCATTTGCAGACAGTCTTACCTTGAAAGAGTGTAACTAATTCTCTGGATTTGCAGCAGCTGACCGGATGGTCAAAGACACGGGTACGAGGTGCAGGTGGATGGAGGTAAAGATTTGGTCAGACAATCCAAGGTCAGGGTAGGCAGCACGGGTTCAATATACATAGCTGAGCTCAGGAGTGGAGAGATCAGCATAAACGGTTAGGCAATCCAGGTAGAAAAACAGGAGAGACAATACAAGACAGAACCTTACAGGAATCAAGACAGAGATTGAGCCTTAGATCAGGCAAGGAGCGGTGGAAGGAGCTGCTTAAAAAACTCCTTGCTGCTTGAGGATAGGCCTCTGCAGTACACGATGGGGTTAAATACCTGCATAAAGTGGCCACGCCTCCCTATAACCAGGCGGAGACTTACCAGAAGGATGCAGTAGTGTTGGAATTGATATCGGAGGCAGCTCAGTGAGACAGCTCGTGACTAGGGAGAGCAGAGCGATACCCGCAGTGAGGGTGGCGCTTGCCTCCTGTGCGACTCATTGGTGTGACATGACCCCTCCCACCTTGATTGGGCTCCCTCCTTTTTTGGGCAGACCGTTGAAGAAACCTTTTGAGAAAGGTAGGAACGTTGATGTCTCGAACGGCTCCCAAGACTGCTCTTCGGAACCAAAACCACTTCAATCAACCAAATCACAGGTCTTCCCCCAGACCTTCTTAGAGTTCAAAATGTCCTTAACCTCAAACACATCCGATGGACCTTCAGGAACAGACATATGGACAGAAATATGGGCCTTGGAGAACCAATTTAGGACTACCGGCTCCAAAAGCCAGTCGTAAAATGCATTTGAGATCAGAAGATTGGGCTGAAGCTTATAGGTCACCGGGTTGACCTGCCTGAGAATTTTGAATGGCCCAAGGTACCGAGGAGCAAACTTGTATGAAGGCGCCTTCAGCTGAATGTTCCAAGAAGACAACTAGACCCTATGTCCAGGGTGATACTGGGGTGCCAAACTTTTCCTTATCTGCATGAATCTTCATCTGAGACACTGCTTTAAGGAGGAAGAACTGAATTTGCCACCATATCTGAAATAAGCCTCCGTAAGAGGAGTCAGCAGCTGGTACCCTGGAGGAAGCAGATATAGGAGAGGGCACTTGAGGATGCTGGGCATATACAGTACAATGAAGACTGGAGATTCTCCAGAATACTCTCCAAACTGAACAGGGGAGTAGTTATACCCTGTCAGTCCGATGGTCATAGATAAAGTGGCAAAAGTAGTGTACAAGAATCTTGATTATCCCGTTCCAATTACTCATTTGATTACAGATGGTACGCTGAGGAAAAATCTAGCTGTATATTCAGCCACTTGCAAAGAACTCTCCAGAGTTTTAAAGTGAACTGGACTTCACGATCAGAGACTAAATTTGTGAGAGTATTTTTCCCCTTGCTGATTTTGTAAGTTTGCCCACTGACAAAGGCATGAACAGTCTTTAATTTTAAGGGTAGGTTAATTTTAACATTGAGAGATAGAAATAAAATCCAGAAAATTACATTGTATACATTATATAAATTTATTCGCATTTTGCAGTGAGAAATAAGTATTTGATCCCTCTGGCAAACAAGACTTAATACTTGGTGGCAAAACCCTTGTTGGCAAGCACAGCAGTCAGATGTTTTTTGTAGTTGATGATGAAGTTAGTGCATATGTCAGGAGGAATTTTGGTCCACTCCTCTTTGCAGATCATCTCTAAATCATTAAGATTTTGAGGTTGTCGTTTAGCAACTTGAAGCTTCAACTCCCTCCATAAGTTTTCTCTGGGATTAAGGTCTGGAGACTGGCTAGGCCACTCCATGACCTTAATGTGCTTCTTTTTGAGCCACTCCTTTGTTGCGTTGACTGTATGTTTTAGGGTATTGTCTTGCTGGAAGACCCAGCCATGACCCATTTTTAATGTCCTGGCGGGGAAAAGGTGGTTGTCACTCAGGATTTTTCAGTACATGGCTCCATCCATTCTCCCATTATTGCAGTGAAGTAGTCCTGTACCCTTAGCAGAGAAACACCCCAAAAAGATAATGTTTCCACCTCCATGCTTGACAGTGGGAACAGTGTTCTTTGGGTCATAGAGAGCATTTCTCTTCCTCCAAACACGGCGAGTTGAGTTAATTCCATAGACCTCAATTTTTGTCTCATCTGACCACAGCACCTTCTCCCAATAAAGGCAGAGACAGACTGCTGTATTTCTCGTGCAAGAATCGCATTGTAAACCTCGTACTGGCTGTCCACTCTCCTGACCTGAGCTTGAGAGCTGCATAGTAATCCATCATGCTGTCTTGCTCATGTCAGGAGGGGTGCCGGGCCAGTGCATGCAGTGCGATGCGATTCTCGCACGAGTCATACGGCCGTCTGACTCAGCCCTAACTCACAGAATCATCCAGGTGTTCATTGGCAAACTTCAGATGGGCCTGCACATGTGCCTTCTTGAGCAGGGGACCTTGCGGGCCCTGCAGGATTTTAAACCTTTATGGCGTAATGTGTTAGCAATTGTTTTCTTGGTGACTGTGGTCCCAACAGCCTTGAGATCATTAACAAGTTCCCCCCGTGTAGTTTTAGGCTGATCTGTCACCTTCCTCATGATCAAGGATACCCCACGATGTGAGATTTTGCATGGTGGCTCAGATCGATGTTGATTGACAGTCATTTTGTATTTCTTCCATTTTCTTACTATTGCACCAACAGTTGTCTCCTTCTCACCCAGCGTCTTACTTATGGTTTTGTAGCCCATTCCATCTTTGTGCAGGTCTATGATCTTGTCCCTGACATCCTTATAAAGCCCTTTGGTGTTGCCCATGTTGTAGAGGTTAGAGTCTGACTGATTAATTGAGTCTGTGGACGGGAGCCTTTTATAAAGGTTACTATGTAAGACAGCTATTTTTAATGCAGGTATCAAGTTGATTAAGAGCGTCTAACTGGTCTGTAGGAGCCAGAACTCTTAATGGTTGGTAGGGGATCAAATATTTATTTCTTGCTGCAAAATGTAAATTTATATAATTTATACAATGTGATTTTCTGGATTTTATTTTTGATATTCTATCTCTGAATGTTAAAATTAAGCTATCCTTAAAATTATAGACTGGTCATGTCTTTGTCAGTGGGCAAACTTGCAAAATCAGCAAGGGATAAAATACTTATTTCCCCCCACTGTATGTGGAGGGGGAAGACCGTGGAGATGAAATATATGCTGGAAGAACTGTATGTCGAGTTTTGGTGCAAAGGGAAGACAGGTCAGGGGAATGAAGTGAGCCATCTTAGGCCTCTTTCACACTTTCAGCTTTTTTGCATCAGCTCAAATCCGCCCAAAAGTCATTCAAGCGGATCCGTTGTTAAGTGATGTGAATGGATGGCACAGACGGATCCTGAAAATGCGGAAATTTAAAGGAAATGCTGGGAGAGAGAGAGAGAGAAAAAAAAAGAAAATGAGTAAATTTTTTTTTTTGTCCGGCACCCAGAAAGAACCGCCACAGAAAAAAACGTTACAAGCTCCGTTTTGAAATCTTTGAGGATGGTGACGGACAGCAATTTTTGGCGGATCCTCAAAAAAAACGGATGCAACGGACAGCAATCCGTCACAATCCGCCATTAATGCAAGTCAATGGGGAAAAAAACGGATCCTCAAAAAAAAATTGAGGATCCGTTTTTTTCAAAACCTGGCGGATTGTGACTGATTGTAAAAAACTGAAGTGTGAAAGAGGCCTTAGGGAACCAATCCACCACGGCCCAGATGGTGTTGCAACTCTCAGTGAGAGGCAGCTCTGTGATTAAATCCATGGCTTTGTGTTGCCAGGGAGTGGAAGGAATCGGCATAGGCTGAAAGAAAACAACAGGCTTGTCCCTGGAGGACTTGTGGACAGGCAGTTACAAAGTCTGGACATCCTTTACTAGCGAGGGCCACCAGAAGTGACAAGCAATCAGCTCAGTGGTCTTGTGAATGCTCATATTACTAGCCAGCTTGGATTTATGTCCCCAGCACAGAATTATCCTCCTCTTAATAGTATGGACAAAGGTTTTTCCCCAAGGAATGTCTTTTAAAAGGACAAGAGCTGCTTCAATAATCCTGGCCAGGTAAATGATGTGCTGGGGCTCCTCCACAGAATAGGTCACATCAAAGAATGGAGACAGAGCATCTTCTTTGACATTCTTCCCTCCAGGATGGAACTATTATTCGAAGTTAAAAATAGCAAAAAAAGAATGCCCACCTGGCTTGACGAAGATTCAGCCGCTGGGTGAATCAAAGTTTGGAGGTGGTCAAAACTGATGAGTTTTTCAAATGGAAACTTCTTCAGGAGATGTTGCTTCTTTGTGTAGTTTTTCGTTTACTGAAGCGGTTTTGAAGAGTTTTTGTTTCTGAAGCATTTTTTGCAACCTTTTGATTTGACAGTATCTAGTTTGGAGCTTTCTTTTTTTTCCACCAAAGATTTTTAAAACCTCAGGCAGAAAAAAATGCTCATAAAACTGGATATATGCACTGTAAAGTTTTACAATAGGAAGAGTCTTTGAAGCATTTTTTTTTAGCGGAATCTGTCTTCATAATTTCACACCCCAGAATATTTATATCTTCATGTGGCTCTTGCAAAGACAAGTTCAAAAATACTTTTACATGGCCAGTCTGTTCCTCTGTTACTGAGAAAACAGCCTTTGAATTGATACTCAAATATCTATGCTAGATCGGAAGTCTAAGTCACTCCAGTCAATTGTATTTAATCGTTCCCGATATTGGACATATCTGTACGTCATGGTATGCTGGTATTTACCGACCTATTACATATGGATACGCCATGGCAATTTCGCGTGTGTGATCGCCACCGGTTGACAGCTGACACCGCAACCCTTTTGGCAGTTTAACCCCCTAAATACTACAATCGATATCAATCGCAGTATTTAGCAGGTGTTATTCACCACGCAGAGAGATCCAGCAAGACTGGCACAAGGCCAGCAAAGGTGCAGCCACAGATGCACTTGGCGCAAGCTGCCCAGCTAGGCGGGCCCTTGAGGGCCAGAAATACTCTTCACCCAGCTCCCAGAGATGGAAGGGGGACTTTTCAAAAATCCTTCCCAGGCCCACTGTCGCGTGGCTGCTAGCATCTGGTGACACGACCAGTGCCTAGTTAATGAACCTAGGACAGCACGGTGGCTCATTGGTTAGCACTGCAGCCTTGCAGCACTGGAGTCCTGGGTTCAAATCCCACCAAAGACAGCATCTGCATGGAGTATGTATGTTCTCCCCGTGTTTGCGTGGGTTTCCTCCTGGTTTTCCGGTTTCCTCCCACATTCCAAAGACATAGTGATAGGGAATTTAGATAGTGAGCCCCATCGGAGACAGCGATGATAATGTGTGGAAAACTGTAAAGCGCTGCAGAATATGTTGGCGCTATATAAAAATAAAAATTCTTATTATTATAACCAGGTGGGTACTTCTGCAAAAACCCCTGGGAGTGTAGCAAAGAGACCAGGGGAAGAACCCTACAGAAAACCTTGAAAAGATAGTCACCAATATTGCCACTCTTGCTGGATCTCTCTGCATAGTGCATAACAGAATAAACAGCCAAGGCCTGAGCATGGTTAAATAGCCCAGCTGATGCTGAAGGAACTGATCAGGTGTTGACTACCTGCCAATCATCCCCAAATAACCATTCCCTGCTAATTTGCACAGCAGAATGGACACAATCCCATCACCGCCTAGTACCAGACATAGGAGCGTCCTTGTTGCCTGGCAACAAGGGAGCACAGCTTCCCATGTTCCCCGGGCAGATAAATCGTGGGAGATACAGGGTACTGCATCTAACTACTCCAGAATGCAACACTCCAAGAGATTGGATCGGTTTCCCTGAGCACGTTGTAGCACTGGACTTGAACCATTCCCAAGTGGTTGCACAGAATTCTTAACAGGGCAGATTAACCACTGCACTGCCAAAAGAAATTGACACCGTTTAATAAGAAGTTGAAGTGCTTCTAATCTGCGCAGGAGTAGAAGACATCAGACGCTGGGGTCTTCTGGCTCCCCTCTGTCGGCGACAGGTGTCTCTTACCCCCCCATGGCATCCTCAAACCAGTCCAGCAAAATGTGAACTCCAATATGGAGCTTCTTCCTTTCTGAGCTTTACACTGTGCCTCAAAAGTAGTTTTCAATCACATATGGGGTATCTGCATCCTCAGTAGAAATTTCACAACAAATTTTGGGCTCCATTTTCTCCTGTTATCCTTGTGAAAATATAAAAAATTAGTGCTCTACATTATAAACTTCTGTGAAGCACCTGGGGGTTCAAGGTGCTTACCACACATGTAGATATATTACTTGAGGTGTCTAATTTCCAAAATGGGGTCACTTGTTGGGGGTTTCCACTGTTCAGGCTCATCAAGAGCTCTCCAAATGCGACATGACATCTGCAGACCATTCTATCACATCTGCAGACCGTTCTATCAACATCTACATTCCAAAACGTCACTCCTTCCTTTCTGAGCCCTTCCGTGCTCCCAAACAATAGTTTTTCACCGCATCTGCGTACTGAGGAGAAATTACACAACAAATTTTACTGTCCATTTTCTCCTGTTACCTAGTGAAAAAAAAATTGGGACTAAAAGAAAACTTTTGTTCAAGGTGCTCATCACATATGTAGATAAGTTCACTGAAGGATCTAGTTTCCAAAATGTTCTCACTTTTTTTTTGGGGGGGGTTTCCACTGTTTAGGCACATCAGGGGCTTTCCAAACGCAATAATCCATTCACTAATTATTCTGGCAAATTTTGCTTTCAAAAGGTCAAATGGCACACCTTCCCTTTCAAGCTCTGTTGTGGACCCAAACAGTAGTTTTCCTCCACATATTGAGTATTGTCATACTCAGGAGAAATTGTGCAACGAAATGGTGCAATTTGTCATGTTACCCTTATGAAAATGCAAAATTTGGGGCTAGAGAAAAACATTTGTGTGGGAAAAATGAGTTTTTTTTATTTTCACAGCTCAGTGTTCTAAACCTCTGAGAAGCACCTTGGGTTTCAAGGTGCTCAACACACATCTAGCTACATTCCTTATGGGGTCTAGTTTCCAAAATGGGGTCACTTGTTGGGTGGTTCCACTGTTTAGGAACATCAAGGGCTCTCCAAAGGTGACATGACATTCGCTAATTATTCCAGCAAATTTTGCATTCAAAAAGTCAAATGGCGCACCTTCACTTCTGAGCAATTCCATGCACCCAAACAATGGTTCTCCCCCAGTTATGGGGTATCTGCATGCTCAGGAGAAGTTGCACAACAAATTTTGGGGTCTGTTTTCTCCTGTTACCCTTGTGAAAATAAAAAAATGGGGTCTAAAGTAAATTTTTTTGAAAAAAGTTAAATGTTCATTTTTTCCTTCCACATTCTAAAAATTCCTGTGAAGTAGGAAACAAAAAAAATTATGTTTCAAAAATGGTGCTAATGTAAAGTAGACATGTGAGCAATGTTATTTTTTTAACTAGTTTGCGTGATGTAACTTTAATTTAAGGGCATAAAAATTAAAAGTTTGAAAACTGCAAAATTTTCACCAAATTTCCAGTTTTGAATTACAGTACAATATGTCATGAAAAAACTATTTCAGAATTAGTGGGATCCATTGAAGTGTATCAGAGTTATTACCACATAAAGTGACACTGGTTGGAATTATAAAATTTGGCTTGGTCATGAAGGTGAAAACAGGCTTTGGAGCTGAAGGGGTTAGAGGTGAAATAAATCATCGGCTCTAATATTATTCGGACATTTCACATTCTTGAAGTGTTGTTGTGATCTTAACTGAACAAAGAGAGTTAATCTGTACTAGGATTAAGGGGGTCTTTTGGGCTTAACAGAAATTTGTGCAGTCAATCTGTATGACTGCAGATTGCTGAATTGTGTTAGTGTGCAATATCCACACTGTCAGAATTCCCCTCTATTTCCATCGCAAGTAGGTGGTCACGTTAATGTTCTGTTAAGAGAAGTGTATGAGATTCTAGGTGGCATGTGACCACCCACTTATGACTTAAGCTGTACTTGTATCGAACTTATCAAGGTTCATTTCAGACTATTGATTTCTTGTGCAAATTATGAGAAACCATATACCAAAGTTAACACATTGAATATCACCTACTGGGTGATAATGAAATGTTGTAATGAATCATGCAGCAAATGTCTACTTTTACCACATTGCATAAAGCCTTTTTAATGGGTGTATATGCGATCTTCCAGGATTCTACTTTACAGCTATAACTAAGAGGGCCAGGCATAGACTTGTTTAGTTTTTGTCAGATATAAATGACTGCGCTTGAGTCTTGACATTAATCTCTGGTTTCAATTCATCTTCGATATTGAAAGAAATATGACAGATATTGGGGAAGTAAATGCCATGGAATATAGTTTCTAAGTAGATTCATTATAATTGATGTTTTATGTATTGTTTGTTATGCTCTAAATAGTATGGATAAAACATTAGTGCTATGTTTGTAACAAAGACATAGTGTGTATATTCTAGGCACCATCATCATGGAAAATACTGTGTATATATTATCAGTATATTGCAGTACATGGCAGTGTTCAGTGAAATCTGACTGTAAAAAGGAAGCAGGAGAAAATTACAGCACTACGCTTTGATACGTGAGCTCTGAGAGCGCGTGTATGTATAGACGGGAAAAAGCCCAACATGTATGTTGTAATTATATTAGAGGTTGTATGTCTACTTCTTATAGAAGATTGCCTTGCTACACTATTTTCTCCACTGAAAAAAGTTCAATTGGAGTCCAAATTTGCATGTTTTGAACTCCATTTTTCTAACTGAAATCTATGGCTCCATTAGGGGCCAGTGAATCCCTGTTTTCATGGCTTGATAAGGGTATGAATGTGGTCTAAACCTAGTCTTGTCAACATCATTATAGGGGTTGTCCACTACTAGGACAACCCCTTCTTAAACTAAATGTTCAGCCCTGATAAAATAATAAAGCCTATACTCGCCTCCCGTGCCATCTCCGTTCCAGCGGTGTCGGCACTGGCTGTCCCAGGGCTGTGATGCAGTGGAGTAACACGTCATGGCATCACTCTCTCTCTCTGCCTTCGGACAAACTGAACATGAAGAGGAATTTTGGGATGAGCTGCAGCCTGGACATCATCTTCATGTTTAGTTTGTACAAAGGTGGAGACAGTGATGCCAGTGTTGATTGTCACGTGTCACAACACTGCATCACTGCCCCGGGGAGAGTGACTGCCAACACCATGGTAACAACGCCGACACGGGAGGAGAGTATGCGCTTTATTATTTTATAGGGGCCGAACAATTGGTTGAAGAAGAGGTTGTCCTAGTACACTCCCTGACATGTTATGTCGCTTATCCATGTTGTGTAAGTAAAAGCTTATAACCTGACGTTAAATTCATCCCTTAGGGTGGTTTCACATTAGCGTTTCAGGGTGCAGCGACGGCAGCGTCATGCGCCCATAGGCGGAGCTACCGGAGGAGGTGAGGCAGGGGGCGGGGCTTAGCGGCGGCCGTGCGCAGGCCGTCGCTGCGCCCTGAAACGCTAATGTTAAACCACCCTTAGTTGTGTAAAGTATTCTTTTGAAAGCTGAATCCCTCCGAAATGTGGTTTAGGTTAAGAAAATAAATTGGCATCAATGCAGAAATATTGATCATTTAATGGACACAGAATGGTCAGATTTTGGCAAGACAAAAGTTTTGTTGCCTGGTCATATAATGCATCCAATCCTAGTTAACATCCTCACCTGTGCTCAGTAAATGATCGGTTAATTAGTGGGTGTGTATAAAAAGAAACCCATCACCCCAGATGTTCACTTGAGCTGCAGCTTGAGCTATGACAACATGCCAAAAATCCACCCTGCGACCAAAGCCTGGATTATCAAGAGGCTGAAGACCAGATCCACTGCAGAGGTGGCTGGCACCTTTAATGTGTCTCAGCGTCCAGTACAAAGAATTAAAAAAAGATTCGAAGAGACTGGAGATGTGTTGGACAAGCCAAGGTCCGGCAGACCCCGCAAGACAACTGTCAGGAGGAACGTTTGTTGGATAGAAAATCCAAAGCAAGCCCCTCTTCCACTGCAGCAGAGCTCCAACAGGCCTGGTCACCTCAAATCCTTGTGTCAACTAGAACAGTTTATAGGATTCTGTCTCGAAATGGCCTCCATGGTAGAATCAGTGCCCATAAGCCAGCACTAAACAAAAGGCAAATAAAAAACCGTGTGGCATTTGCAAAGTCCCACAGCCTGCTAAACAGATGGACGCTGGAAAAGTGGCAGAAGGTGGATTTCTCTGATGAATCTTCAGTAGAATTACACCACAGCTGCCGCAAATACTGCAGGAGACCTACTGGAGCGCGTATGGATACAAAATACATCCAGAAAACAGTTAAATTTGGTGATGGAAAGATCATAGTCTGGGGGTACATTCAGTATGGGAGTGTGCAAAACATTTGCAAGGTGGAAGGCAATATCAATAGCCTAAAATATCAAGAAGTATTAGCTACCTCTTATATTCCAAATCATAAAAGGGGTCAAATTCTGCAGCAGGATGGTGCTCCATCTCATACAGCCATCTCTACAACAAAGTTCCTACAGGCAAAAAAGATCAAGGTGCTCAAGGACTGGCCAGCCCAGTCACCAGATATGAACATCATTGAGCATGTTTGAGGTAGGATCAAAGAGGAAGCTTGGAAGACAAAACCAAAGAATCTAGATGAACTCTGGGAGGCATGTAAGACTGCATTCTTTGCTATTCCTGATGACTTCATTAATAAATTGTATGAATCATTGTTGAACTGCATGGATGCAGTCCTTCAAGCTCATGGAAGTCACACAAAATATTAAATTTGACTCTAATAGCATCACCACTTCATTCACCAATGTTGTGCAACATATATTTGTATTTTAAGTTAATTATTTGTTTGAATATCACATTACTTTCTGTGGCCGACAAAACTTTTGTCTTGCCAAAATCTAACCATTCTGTGTCCATTAAATGATCAATATTTCTGCATTGATGCCAATTTATTTTCTTAACCTAAACCACATTTCGGAGGGTTTCAGCTTTCAAAATAATAATTTATACAACCAATGGATGAATTTAACGTCAGGTTATAAGCTTTTATTTACGTAACATGGATAAGCGACAAAACTTCTGTCAGGGAGTGTAGTGAACAATACATTTAAATACAAATTATCTTCTTCCATCCTTGATTATTCTACAGCTCATGGTATACGTTGGGATGGGGAGAATACTCTCCAATCTTTAGCAGCAGTCACAATGGCCGATTAATTTAGACTGGCATTTTGAACTCTTTGTTGAATCAGCCCATTAGTTCACAATACATGTGGATTGAGAATGGCTCCATTTGGCAGAGCTGAAACTAGAGTTGACCAAAAAGCTGTGCAGAACCCTGGTCCATTATTTATGTTGGTAGTTCTTGGTCACCAGACCAGAGCACTGCAAGCCTCCTACTACAGGTTGGCATCTCCAACGCCTTTTCTGATTATTAAACGCTATGTTGTGACGTACGTTGGTGTCGCACTGAGCCTACTAATAAGTGGAAATGCCAAGCATTTTCGCAGAAAGTAGGAGATTTGCAGGGTCTTGTCCCGTCTGCCAGGGATTACAGTACAGACGTGGTCGCTCGACAAGGTTTCTGGAAAAAAAAATTCTCAAGTCTATCTAAAACATGGCATGGTTGACTAATGGACATTTTTATTTTTTCACTTGGATTTTGGAGTGCAGCCTCATACTTTTCTGTTCAGAGTTTACAATAGATATGTCCTTTCCATGACTTCAGATGCTGCACATCAGTCACTGCACATAATTGCACCCAAAAGGCTCATGTAACTTGTAACTCCATTTTCAAGGTCCGTTTGAAGTTTGTTCTTGCATTCTGCATGAGGTTTAACGACAAGTGTCACTTTTGTGCGTTTTCTTTTTTTTTCACATTTATGTATACTTTTAAGGGCAAGGTACCATTCTCATCTTAACCCCTTCACCCCCGGGAGATTTTTTGTTTTTCTCTTTCACTTTTTCCTCCCCTTCTACCAAAAGCCATAACTTTTTTCTATTTTTCCAGCCATATAGCTGTATGATTGATGAGGATTGTGGATTTCTATTTATTATGAATAAGATTAATATGTTATTTGTAATTTGTCATGTATTTGCATATTTATACGTACGTAATGCATACATATTTTTGTACATTTTATGTGTTTTGTCTATTGGTGTTCAGATGTTTTTTCAAGCAAGGGAGTGACTTCACCGGTAATATGAGGGCTTAATTGCCTGCCTCCTTGATTATACACGTGTGAAGTCTCTCGGTTGGTTGAGAATGTTTATATCTAGTTTGCAATTTATTTTGTTTTATGCCTCTGAAAAAGAACCTGTTGTGGGGTTCGAAATGCGTAAGGCGTGGGGGTCCTCTTCCCCTTTCTGTTTTTATGATGAAAATATGTGAATAAAGTTTCCTGTGGATTTTATGAAGTCTTCAGTGCCGGATCTTCCTTATCTTCTTACATGTACTTTTGAATGCGGCCATTCATTCTGCCACGTAGTGTACTGTAAAACTGGAAAATGCCATGGGCCGGCATTCACAGGAAGATTGTGATGGCAGGCATGGGGATCTTCAGCACACCACCGACTGTCATGACAACCCATTAGAGTGATAGGAGTAGGTGTGTTGATGGGCGGGATCAATGGCACGCTCCCTGTCTGTTTGTGTTAAATGCTGCTCTCAGTAATTAGTAGCGGCATTTAACTGGTAAAGGCCGGGTTCCCACTGTGCTATGATAGTCCGTTTAACGGACTGCATTACACCACGGTATAACGCGGTGTAACGCAGTCCATTAATGCTGCCATAGCCTCCCATTAACTAGCGCATCGCGACATATGCCGTAAAGAGGCACACGTTCGCGATGTGCCGTTAAGCACTGATGGAGCCTCGGACGCGGGCTGTAGTATCTGAGGCTCCGTCACAGCTAGTCATAGCATGTCACCGCTAGCGCTGATGAAGCATCAGCGCTAGTGGTATAGCATATTGCATATCGCTTTATGCTATAGCGTTAACGCAGCCCGGCAACGCTATGCGTTGATAGGGCTGGTTAACGCTATGTGAACCGGCCTAACAGGCACATCTATTAGAGGCACTTGATGGCTGAATAAATCAGCCATCAAGTGTGAGGAAAGATGCGGGTTCAGCATGTGAGCCCACATCAAAGGAAGGGACACAACTGAAGATGTACATATACATCATCTGTCGTGAAGGGGTAAAATCTGAATATAAAAAATAGCAATATATTTGCACTATGCAGGGGCATTGTTAGATTAGGCGTTTTATCTCTACATGTTTTGGTGTTTGCCTTTGTAAGACAAGAAACTGTACATAAAGTGAATTTCTGCTTTCAGATGTCTTTTCGGAATATGCTGTGAGGTGTTTATCCCTGAAAATTAGCACAATATTTGACTTGAATTCATTCATTTTTCCCTAGTTTTCCCATTTGCAAGCTCTAGCTGCAATTTTCCATTTTCCTTGAGCTATTGAGACACTAGCTGATATGATGTCGCTCATACACAGAGAGATAGATTACTTCTTTCTCTGTGTAACACATGTTCAGAAGCAGCAGCACCGTGGACATTATACACCAGTACTGAGTAATGCAGCTGTGAATCCAGCAATATGGCGGTACAAATCACTTGCTAGAATGCAGCAATGGCATAGGTATGTCTCTTTGCCTCTCTCTCACTTAGCCCATCACTCCTACTCCCCCTCTTCTCTCCATAGACTTCAATAGGCAGCCGTAATCTCCAGATCAAAACCCTACTCAGCATCTGTGAGGCATCCTCAAATGGAAGGTGGAAGAGCGCAAGGTCTCTAACATCCTTCATGCTGTGGTCATGGAGGAGTGGAAGAGGATTGCAGTGGCAATATGTGAAGCTCTAGTGACCTCCATGTCCAAGAGTTTTAAGGCAGTGCTTGAAAATAATGGCCACACAAAATATTGACGCTTTGGGCACAATTTGGCCATTTTCACTTTTGGGTGTACTCACTTGTGTTGCCAGTGGTTTATACAATAATGGCTGTGTGCTGAGTTATTTCGAAGGCACACCAAATTTACACTGGTATACTGTTATGAATGGGTCACCGAAGATGATGGCAGGAACAGGCTAAGCCACCAGGAAACCAGAGAGGTTGGTAACTCAGCAGATTGCAGACCCCTAATCCTAACAACACATCTACTGTAGCAGTAGCCGTGGAGCGTTCCTACGATGCCCTAGACGCCTCGGCACAGCTGGAGAACTAACTAAGCCTAAAGCCAGAAAGGTGAAATCTAAACTGCCACGGAGCAGATCCCCAAAGGAATAGATAGCCCCCAAACATATATTGTCGGTGAGACAAAATGAGACACAAACATAGGCAGAAAATAGACTGAGCAAATGATGGAGCCCAAACTGTCTAGATAGACAGACATGCAAAAACCCTAAAAAATCCAACACATCTGATATAAAAAAACCTGAGGCCACACGACCTCACCCCTGCTAGATCAGCACTCTGGTGGGAACTGGAAGCAAAGCAAAAGATACTAATATAACAGGGGACTGAACAAACTGGCACAAGCTGTAACATATGGAGCGGGGCCCAGCGCTGCCTCCAGCAGGGAGTACGCTGAACCCTCGCAACCAAGCAGAAAGCCAAAAAAAAGGCACAACCAGATTAGATGCAAAGGATTAGCAAAAGAATCACTTAACTGAACAATGCAGATCAGGCAGGAAACTGAAGAGCTCAAAATGCACAAGGAGGAAATCACCAGCAACCGCTAAGGGAAGCCTGCTCACTTATATGCTCCCAGCCAGTAATCCCAGATTCCCAATCATTGTCATCAGGTGGCAAACTTCCATCAGACTGGCCAGCTCCACTACTCCCAGTAACCACCAGAGGGAGCTCCAGCTCAGAAGTCTGGGCAAGGGAATTCACAACAGTATACAAGCTGTACATTGACTACTTTACATTGCATCAGTGTCACATCTTCAACTCACTTATGTGATATACTGTGTGTGTACATATATATAATATATATAGATTCACTTGTACTGTTGCTTTATGAAAAAGGTTAGACACAATTTAAATAATGCTTCTATAATAATAGAAATATTAATAATGCCCAAACTCTTAAATCCCTCTGCCTTGCATCCCATTTTTCCCAGGCTAGGAGCTCTGAGAATGTAACAAGCAACTCTTATTCGAGGAGCCTCTACTCCTCTTTGGTCAGACCTCATCTGGAATATTGTGTCCAGTTTTGGGCACCACATTTTAAGAAAGACATCAACAAACTGGAGGAAGTTCAGAAAAGAGCGACCATAATGGTGACCAGTCTGCAAACCCTGTCTTATGAGGAAAGGTTGCAGGATTTGGGAATGTTTAGTTTGCAAAAGAGAAGACTGAGAGGAGACTTAATAGCTGTCTACAAATATCTAAAGGGCTGTCACCTTGTAGAAGGATCATCTTTATTCTCATTTGCACAAGGAAAGACTAGAAGCAATGGGATGAAACTGAATGGGAGGAGACACAGATTAGATATTAGAAAAAACTTTTTGACAGTTAGAGTGATCAATGAGTGGAACAAGCTGCCACGAGAAGTGGTGAGTTCTCCTTCAATGAAGTCTTCAAACAGAGGCTGGACAGACATCTGACTGGGATGATTTAGCGAATCCTGCTTTGAGCAGGGGGTTGGACCAGATGGCCCAGGAGGTCCCTTCCAACTCTATGATTCTATGAGCCATCTTCGCTACCTCCTTCAGCCTAATTAGGCCTCGCTCACCCTCTCTGGATAGACTCCCTCTTCCCTACTCCAACAACCAGGCCCTATTCCAAGTTTTAAACCAGACCCCATGCCCTGAAGACTATTTCTCCACTGAAACCACTTATTTGTTGCCTGAAATATCACATATTGTAACACGCAGAGGCCATTTTTGCAGCTGATTTGCTACATCTAAACGCATGTAGCAGCGCCCACCCAAATTTGCATCCCGCTAACCTGCTATTGTAATGCACATTCACCCAATTTGAGAAGCAGGGACTCTTGTTCAAAATATGTTAGATACCCTTCCCACACACCTAAGGCCATGTGCACACGCTGCGGTTTTTGCTGCGGTTCTGCTGCGGTTTTGGCCCTGCAGAACTGCAGCAGTTCCGCAGACATGGTACTTTACCATGTTAGCCTATGGGTTTTCAAAACCGCAGTGCTCACACTGCGGTTTTTTACCTGCGGAAAAGCTGTGTTTTTTTTCCGCAACATGTCAATTGTTTCTGCGGATTCTGCTGCGGTTTCACACCTTTAACATAGTAGAGGTGTGAAACCGCAGGGCAAAACCGCAGGCCTAACCACAGCAAAACCGCAGGTCACTTTACCTGAGGTTCCGCGGGAAAAAACCCGCAGGTGAATCTGCAGTGTGTGCACATAGCCTAAGATAGAGCTCTATGTCACAGAACCAATGTTTTTGCTTTTTTTTTTATACCTGCTGTATCAGTATACTGAAGCAAGTACCCACAATTCTAACATTCTGTACTTTAGTACTATTCCTCGATTCAGAAATGAAAAGGTTACAGCAAACGTAAAAAAAAAACATGTAGCAAATGCATGCTATGAACAGCTGCATATGTCTCTATGCACATCCGAAATTCGCTTGTGGTGTGTTATAACAATCATTTTGACGGCAATTAGGACTGTAGGGCAATGGAAGCATGAAGCTTAAATATTTTCTAAGGAAAACTTGTCACTTTCCTGTATTTAGCTCAACACTTCATATTCCCAGAGCAAAAAGGCACCGTGTAGTCTCCGTGCTGTTATTTACCGCCTGCTTCCCAACCTTCAGAACCCTGGAATTACCTGCTAATTAATACAGTTGTGCCGCACATGCCATCTGCTAGTGCCAGGAACTTTCTAAAGTCACTGTTAGGAAAACTACGGTACCACTCACCTCCTCTAAGCAGGTCGTGCTAGCATTTTAATGACACTGACTGAATGAAGGCGAGTAATGGTTGTGGTATAGTCATATACAAATGCTCTGCTTCCAGATATCCCTTAGGTATCTGGCACAGCTAAGAATATTGCAAGACTTGTTTAATAAGAAGTATTTTCCCAAAATATGTGTTCTCTTACATAGCTGTTGTAATTAGTTTACCATGTATTATGCTTGTCAATTGGCCATAATTCATATACACTGCGGCTATATAAATATTACTTTCTGCAGCAGTTTTATTCTTAATTTATTATAAAAAAATGAAGCTTTTGGTATACTTTGTCTAGGCTGCGTTGTTTGCGATATGCGTTAAAGTTATGCATTTTTTTGGAAGATAGAGATGAGGGAATCCATTTGTAGACCTTGGTCCAGCGACCACGACTACAGGTCATGAGCTCTGTGAACCAACTTCTATCTGTCGAAATCCTTGACACCTCTTCTGATTTGTAGGCCTAGCATGATGTCTATTCTTTTGCATGTTTGTCACAATTAAATGTTTCAGATCACCAAACAAATTTAAATATTCGACAAAGATAATAAGTAAACACAAAATGCAGTTTTTAAATGAAGGTCTTTATTATTAAGGAAAAACAAAATCCAAACCTACAGGGCCCTGTGTGAAAAAGTGATTGCCCCCTAAACCTAATAACTGGTTGGACCCAAATAGTAACAACAGCTGTAATCAAGCGTTTGTGATAACTGGCAATGAGTCTTTTATAACGCTCTGGAGGAATTTAGGCCTACTTATCTTTGCAGAAATGTTGTAATTAAGCCACTTTGGAGGTTTCCTGGCATAAACCACCCTTTAAAGGTCACGCTACAGCATCTCAATTGGATTAAGGTCAGGACTTTGACTGGGCTACTACACAGTCTTAATTTTGTTTTTCTTAAGTCATTTAGAGGTTGACTTGCTGGTGTGTTTTGGATCATCATTCTGCTGCCTAACCCAAGTGTGCTTCTGCTTGAGGTCACAAACAGATAGCTGGACATTCTCCTTAAGGATTTTTTGGTAGACCGCAGAATTCATGGTTCCATTTACCACAGCAAGTCTTCCAGGTCCTGAAGCAGCAAAACAGTCCCAGACCATCACACTACCACCACCATATTTTACTGTTGGTACAATGTTCCTTCTGAAATGCTGTGTTACTCCTTACGCTAGATGTAATGGGGCCTACACCTTCCAAAAAGTCCAACTTTTGTCAGTCCACATTGTATTCTCCCAAAAGTCTTGGGGATCATCAAGATGTTTTCTGGCAAAACTGAGATGAACCTTTATGTTCTTATTGCTCAGCAGTAATTTAGTCTTGGAACTCTCCAGGGCATTTTTGCCCAGTTTCTTTCTTATGGTGGAGTCATGAACACTGACCTTAAATAACGCAAGTGAGGCCTGCAGTTGTTGTGGGTTCTTTTCTGACTTCTTGGATGAGTCGGCGCTGCGCTCTTGGGTTAATTTGGTTGGCCGGAGAAGGTTTACCACTGTTCCATGTTTTCATATGACTGAACACATCGGTCAAAGACAGAAAGACTGCTGAATTACATGAAGATAAATTATTCCCTAAAAAGAGTCCTTTCGAGTAAATACAAAAGTGCAAAGTTCTAGGTATATGGTCCTGTTAAAGGGTTATTACAGAATCAAGTTATCCCCTATCCATTTTATTCTGTAAATAGCTGAGCACTGTTCTCTGCAATGAATCGAGATGAAGTCATGCATATGCACCTACACTTAATTCAGTGCATTGCTACAGAGCTTCATTCTCAGGGTTCAAATGACCCACTCTCGAGATTGCTGGAGGTCCCAGCAGTTGGACTCCAAACGATCATTAAATTATCCCCTTTATCCTCTTTCCTATGGAAAGATATACTTTTATTTTTTCAAAATAAACCTTTAATAATGACACATCAATACCCCCTATCAATGCATAAGCATATATTGCAATACTATCAATATTAGAATAATATTTATTTTTCATTGTGGGTGCCTCATGACAATGGTACAGTTCTGTTAAGACTCTATTTTCGGGTATCCCAGGGCCAGGGGCTCTGTTCCTGTCGCTAGGGGCGCCCTAGCTATCCCTGTTCTCCAGATTACTTCTGCCAGGGCCATGTACCTTGCTGAGCTCCTGAATGTGCCCTTAGTCTGATCCTTCCCCCCACTCAGGGAAAAGGGGAGTAGTAGTGTATAGCTATACACCAACCAGATTAACAAGGGATAAGGGAAAATACCAATCATACAAAATGCACACGCAAACAATCTAGGGAGACTCCAGTGTGTAAATGATGAGGGAAAAAAAACAAAGTTAGAGGAGAGGATTTGCACACAACCAAAACCTAGCAACAGTCTTAGATAAATCCACCAAACGCCTTCACATACAACACACCACCAACTCCTGAACCATGCAGCAATTAAGCAAACTCTGTGACTGCCTACTTGCCAGAGTCTAGTTTATATTGGAGAGGGGAGTGGCTAACAGTGAACAGCTAAGAGCTTTAATGCAGGAAAGCTTCTAGGAGCTCTCAATTGAGCATCTTAACCCCTGCACTGCTAAAAGAAACCTGCACCACTTAATATGAAGGTGAAGTGCTTCTAGTCAGTGCAGGAGTAGATGAAATCAGACACTGCGATCCACTGGCTCCTCTCTGTAAATCTGTGTCAAGTTCTTTCTCCTCTTGCGAGACACTGATTAGTCTGATAATTGCAGGGCACTAGAGGAAGCTGCAGATCACTAAAGGGGAGCAATGCCTTCACAGTCCTCACCCTGCTGCAGGTACTGAAGCAGCACATCATTGGACACTGGCGCTGAAGAACCTTCCAGGATATCACAGTAAGGTAATCACTTGCATGGATGGGTGTCATGGTCCGGGTCCGGCGCCTCCCATTTTCTGGCGATGACATCTTCTTTGCTTCCTGTTGCGGCTCCGGCACAGGAATACTGCTCTGCCCTGTTGAGGGAAGAGCAGAGTACTGCAGTGCGCAGGCGCCGGACCAGGTCAGAGAGGCCCGGCGCCTGTGCGCTGCAGTACTCTGCTCTGCCCTCAACAGGGCAGAGCAGTACGCCTGCGCCAGAGCCGCGACGGGAAGCAAAGAAGAGGACATCATCGCTAGAAGATGGGAGGTGCTGGACCCGGACCGTGACATCATTGGACCCGGACCTCCCCGGGTGAGTATAATATAACTCGTTTTTCTTCTCTTTCAGGTTACATCGGGGACTTATCTACAGCATTACAGAATGCTGTAGCTAAGCCCCTGATGGCGGTGGCTGCAGCTTATATGCCAAAACATAGGTGACAGATTCCCTTTAATAGGAAATATATTTTTCCTATTTTCTGATGTCTTAAGCTTGGAGGGAGCTTTTAGTAAGGTGTGTTCTATAGTCCGAAAAATACAATATATCATTGTTACCTATGTAAATAGTTACAAATGTTACTTATTCAGTGTTGGTGGGTGAAGATAGTGATCCTACCGACTTTCTTTGACGTCAGGAAGCCCACCCTTGTGCATGGAAAGGGTTATGGGTTGCCATGAAACGGAGAGAAGTAAACCCATTACTGTACAAGTGCGCATGAATACTTTCTAAATGACCTGTATATAACTTGTTTACTCGCTTAGCTGATTTTTTTTTTAATCTGCTGCTCATTAAAGTGCTATTTTACATCACCAAGTATACCATTTCATCAATTTTCTGTAGGGTTAAATGTCCATGCCATGCAACTTCCTACATATTACTTTTCCAAACTTTTTATTATTATATTATAATAATGATAACATAGTAGACTCATTGTCTGCATAATGTGGGAGGGGGGGGGGAGAGAAGGGAAGGGATGGAGGAAAGAGGGAAGGGGAAGCAAATCAGAGAACTTTGGTTCATGGTCAATACCATGTTCAAAGAATAACATAAGAACAATAATACAAACAATTAGTTCAAGTGAGTAATTGGCACATTATATGATATACAATACACAATACCAAAATCTGGCTTTTAATTAAAGGGCAGTTTCCTATGTAATAGGTGTAGCAAAGATGTGATCCCACTTAGACCATTTGGTATAAAACTTTGAAAAATGATCATTAGCCAGAGCAAATTTAAGTTCGTATGCTCGGTGTTGAGCACTTCCTACATATTACTCTCAATATTATCATTGTAGGTGGATTTGTTTCTAATAGCATATAACACCATCCACAATTTGAGTAAACTCGGAAATGACTCACAAGTATAACATGATAAATAAACAGCGTGACATACAGTATGTTACTTAAAAGTAGGAGACTCAAGAAACAGTATTCATCTTTTTATTTTTACCCACCATTTCTTCCTTTTACATAGTCTTCTGGTTCTTTTTTTAATAGAAAGATATTGTATTTTATATATTTTATGCTCTCAGTCATCTTGTTCTTGTGTTATTCAGGCGCATGGTTTTAACATAGCCTTGAGGGATGTGCATGGGGTACTTTACCTGGGAACAGAATCACTGCTCCATAATTGTATCATCTTATGGAAAGCAAAGATGAATTTTTGATTCTTGTGCTTGAATTCCACTCTACACACCTTATTAAGTTTATTAATCCATTGAGTGGGTTCTGTCCGGAGGCCTGTAAGGCAACACATGTAGTTTGCATTGCAAAGCTGCAGGGATACTGTATGCCACTTTACAGGCAACATGAACAATGCTGTGTAATGCTTAAATTTGGTATTCACATCTCCAAGATCCTATCCCAATATGTAGTAGGTGTAATAAGAATAATAGTAGCAAATACCTCCAATCAGAAATGTATAGTTCTCCAGATTCGCTATGTCGCTTTTGCTATGCAGAGCATTGCAGTAGCTTTAGGTATCCATGGTAACGACCACTTATATAGTGACAGTTACTTATTAGTGGCTGTAACCATGGATACTTAAGGTCTCGCAATGCCGGCACACTAGGAAAGAAGCATAGCGAATCAGAAAAACTATATTTCTATTTGAAAGTATTTGCTAATATTATTATTACTCCACCTACAACATACTGGGATGGGATCTTGAAGAATACCCCATTATTGGTAAAAAGCAGTATAATATATTATATGTAACATCTGTGAAGTTTACTGCTTAGGCCTCTAGGCAACGCTGCGCCTTTGCTGCTGATGATACTTGACAGCATCTATCCTATGTTATTCCTAGGACCTGTGGCTCTGGCCAGTCTAGAAGCTACAGAGTTATGGCTTGTTTCCATGGTCCGGAAGCATTCAAGAATAGCTGCGGATTGAACGCTTCGTCCTGCCGCAGCGTTTAATCCGTAGCTGCCAGATGTTCCTGCATAGTGGAGGGGATTTTATGAAATCCCGTCTCCACTATGCGTCTGATTACGCGGGTGACACACCCACTAAACAAGACATGTGGCACGTCTTTTTAGACCGCAGCATGTCGGTTTCCCTTGCGGAGATGTCTCCGCAAGGTAAACTGCCTACTCTATGAGTACCTTGCGGTGATTCCGAATGTGTTCACTGAGCACATCTGGAATCACCACGCGGACAGAAGGGGCGGGGCTTTGGGCGGAGTGGGTTTTCCGCTCTGGCCAAAGTGCAAGTAATACGGTACATTGAAACGTACCCTTAATCTGGTTAATTTTGGTTTTCTTTCTGCTATTAATGCTGGATAAGGCTGTACTATATAAACCTGAGAGCCAGTTCCCACTGCCAGCCAATAGTTCTGCTAACTTGGTATATACCTCTGTGCTGTGCTCCTATGTTTGTTCCTGTTCTTTTATCTTGGCTTGACATTTAAGTTCCCGCTTCTGGACTTGACCCGGCTATATGACTGTCCTTGCCAGCTTGTGCCACCAAACAGCAGCTTACTTTGTGAAGTCCTGGGTTCTGGGAAAGGGATTATGTTGCACCATACCTGTTCGAAATAGCCATTTTGGAACTGCAAGGTGACTGTGAACATTGCATACATGACATTATAATTTCCCTGCATTTACCATCATTTTAGTCTCTCACGGTTGTAAAGTAAACAATTATTTTTGTAGAGAAATATATGATGAAGTTCCCAATAATGCAATGCAATTATTTAAAAACTACCTTTCACCAATTTTTTCATGTTGAACTGAACAAACAATGTAAGATATTTTTATTCTTATATTTCACTTTTCCTTTGCAGAGATATTAGCAATCAAAGTGAAACAGTTATTTTTTCTTTTACAGGTGGTATCACCAGAGGTTTTACTGGGGATGTGTACTTCTGCTTTTGTATTATGCCTACCAATCATAAGCAGGCAGAAACAGACTGGAGAAAGAAAAAATACGCCCCCAGTGTAGTATTGACAAACAGTCTGCTGTCCTCACTGCAGAGCGATAACGTGCTGGAGAACAGCAGATCTGAGTGTGGTTAAGTGTCAGCTTTCAGCTCCTATCTATAGCAGTCTTATTACAAACACTTCTACTAAATGTGCTCTCAATGCCAGCTCTGCCAATCATAAGCACACATCCTCATACAAGGGGAGAAAGAACACGTCACCACTATAGCTTAGAACAATCTCTGTGTGAAACATAATGACTCAGCATTCTGTATGGGAGAGGATGCCAGCACAACCCCTTTAATGTGACCGGCTTCCTCTGCCTGTAATGTGGCAGCACTAGACTTGATTTGGCAATGAATTTGAATTTGACACAAGAACTACTAGAAGCGTTTGTAATGAGACTGAATTTATGCATTACTGCCCCCCCCAACTGAATGTCAGAGATGAGCCATGAGAGCTGTTAGTTAATCACACTCAGATCTGCTGTGCCCTAGCACGTTGTCATTTTGCAGTAAAGAGAGAGCATTGTTGGTGCTATTGTGGGGTTGTGTTATTTACCCGGTGTGTTGCTGCCTGCATATGATTTTTCAGTATCAGAAAGAGGAAGAAGTACATGTCCCCAGTGAAATCTTGCTAGTAATGCCCACTTGAACTTAAAAAAATAACTGCTTGTGCCAAATACGTTGATTGCTAATATCTCTGCAACAAAGAGTCAAAATAAAAAAAAAAAAACAGAACAAACTAAAATGTTTTATTCTTCTTTGCAGCCATTATTACATCCTGTGTCCAGTTAAATATGAAACATTTGCTGAAAGGTCTTCTATTTATATAATTGCCTTGTAATCTTTTCATTTCCAGTTCTGTCCAGATGTCACCGTATCCCAGAATTCCAAGCGGAGGAAGTTCACCGACCGCTATATTGGGACACTCAAGTGATGGGTGTCTCAATATGGAAACTGCTGCTGGTACCAACCTATTGCGCAGTACCACCAGCGGAACACCATCGCACCACACACACACACACACTCTATATGCCGTACGCACCAGACACACACACACACTCACACTTACTCACACACTCACATTCACACACTCACATTCACACACTCACTCACACAGACACTCACGCAGCCTCTTGCATGGTTCCAACAGCGGAAAACCGTCGCACTGCGTTTGTATGAATTCCGCGCAGGTGCAGTAAATCATTCGGTTGATCCCGACGGCAGATGCACAACATCTCTACAGGCAGAGGAAGCCGGTCACATTAAAGGGGTTTTCCCACGAATGAAAGTAAATTTTAAAAATTGTCTGTGTCTGACGGTGTACGGAGCATACCACATCTCCTGGGAAGGGGAGGAAGCAAAAGAAAATACTGACATTACAGCAGGGGATCACAGAGGATTCATTTTGTGAGGTAAAATATTTCACTTTTTAAACAATATTTTACCTCACAAAATGTATCCTCTGCGATCTCCTGCTATTTGGTCAGTATTGTCTTTTGCTTCCTCCCCAGGAGCTGTGGTATGTTTTGTACACGGTCAGACACAGGTGTTAGAGAGACAGAGAACAGGGGGGAGACAGCTCAAATGTGACAGCACATGAGGGGAGAACACAGCACAGGATGATCATTTGCATATTCCCAGTGCCTTCTGGGATAAGTGAAGAGTCTCCGCGAGCTCAACGATCACTGGGTTTTGGCCATTGCAGCTGAAAAGAGGAAATCGGAAAACCAGGGGAAGAGTCTTGAGGAGATCATTTGCATATTCCCAGTGCCTTCTGGGATAAGTGAAGAGTCTCCGCGAGCTCAACGATCACTGGGTTTTGGCCGTTGCAGCTGAAAAGAGGAAATCGGAAATTTGGCTCATCTTTCATCGTTTTTAAGAAATCTCAAGATGGAAGAGGCCAGGAGCCATTTGGTGAGCTGCATTTCTTGCTACATGTTCACAGATTTACCAGTGGAAAAGCCAAACTTCACATGCCACAAATGCAAGCTTGTGTCCCTGTTGGAGGAAAAGTTGCAAAATCTCGAAGAGAGGTTAGCTACGTTGAAGATCATTAAGGAAGGTGAAGAGTTCTTGGACAGAGCAGAATTATCTCTTCATGTTACAGAAAGAGAAGAAATTCGAAGTGCACCTGAAGAAACAGAGGAATGGAGACATGTGACCCAGAGAAGCAGGAGGATCAGGAGGCAGTCAGCACCCATACTGCTCAGAAACCAGTACCAGGCTCTCACGCAGGAAAATGATGAAGAAATACATCAGGATAAGACTTTGCCAACAAACAGCAACCTTGTACGCCCTCAGAGTCCTCCTGGATGGAGAAAGAAAAATGTTGTGAAGAAGAAACGGAGAGTGGTGGTCATGGGGGATTCCCTGCTGAGAGGAACAGAGGCCGCTATCTGCAGACCGGATATAACTACAAGAGAAATGTGCTGTCTTCCAGGTGCAAAAATTAAAGATGTGTCTGACAGGATATCAGGACTCTTCAGACCTACAGATGACTACCCATTCCTGCTACTACATGTGGGGACAAATGACACCGCAAGAAACGACCTGGAAATCATCTGCAGAGACTTTGAAGACTTAGGCAAGAAAGTGAAAGAACTGGGAGCGCAGGTGGTCTTCTCTTCCATCCTCCCAGTGGATGGCCATGGAACAAGGAGGTGGAATAAGATTCTGCAGGTGAACAACTGGCTACGTCGATGGTGCCGTCAGCAACGATTTGGATTTCTGGATCACGGAGTGAACTACTTATACGATGGACTACTTGCTAGAGATGGGGTGCACCTTACGAAGACTGGAAAGCATGTATTTGGAAGTCGCCTTGCTACACTTGTAAGGAGAGCTTTAAACTAGAACAACATGGGAAGGGAAGCAAAGGACCAGAAAAAGCCATACACCTGACAAATGCTATTGAGAACTCTGCTATTAGAAGTGGAAAGGAAGAACAAAGACGAAAGAATCTAATTAATAAAAATATTGGAGAAAGAGAAACCAATCACAAACTAAAATGTTTTTATACTAATGCACAAAGCATGGGCAACAAACAAGGAGAATTGGAACTACTAACACAGGAAAAGAAATATGATGTCATTGGAATCACTGAAACTTGGTGGGACAATACACATGATTGGAATACAAGACTAGAAGGATACAACTTATTTGCAAGAAACAGACTTGATAAACGAGGAGGGGGTGTCGCATTGTATGTTCGAAACGCGCATATCTGCACAGAGATTGAAGCTTCAGAGACTGGGAGTTCTGTGGAAACTGTTTGGGTAAGAATACAAGGACAGAACAATGGAAAGGACACCATTATAGGCATTTACTACAGGCCGCCTGTGCAAGCCGAAGATATAGATGAACTCTTTATGCATCAGATGGCCAAGTTCTCCAAAAAATATGACATAGTTGTCATGGGAGATTTCAACTATCCAGACATTTGTTGGGAATCTCTCTCAGGCAAAACTAACAGGTCAAGGAAATTCTTATCCTCTCTTGCTGACAACTTTATCTTCCAAAAGGTAAGGGAGAAAACAAGGGGAACTGCTACCTTGGATCTAATCCTTATAAACAGTGAGGAAATGGTTGAGGAGGTAAAAGTGGCTGGGACCCTAGGAGGTAGCGACCATGCTATTTTAGAATGTTGGATAACTAGAGGTGGAAGACCTGTGAAGACTCAGACGTCAAGGTTAGATTTCAGAAAGGCAGATTTTAAGGGATTCAGAAAGAGAATTGGAGGGATCCAATGGCTGGATATCCTTAAAGACAAAAATGTCCAGGAGGGATGGGAAATCTTGAAAAATGAAATTCTCAAAGCACAGTTGTTAACAATTCCGAAAAGAGGGAAGAATAGGAAGCATTTAAGGAAACCAGGATGGATGAACACAGAACTTAAGCACATGCTAAAAAGGAAGAAAAAAATGTTTATAAAATGGAAAGAGGGAGGCATATCTAAAGAAGAATATAAGGCTGTCTGCAGAACCTGCAGGGCACAAATCAGATTATCTAAAGCTGAAAATGAACTGAGGCTTGCAAGAGATGTCAAAAGCAATAATAAAGGATTTTGGGGATATGTCAAAAGTAAAATAAAAGTCAAAGATGCTATAGGATTTTTACAGGATGAAAATGATGAAATGGTAAGACAGGATGTTGAGAAGGCTGAACTTTTAAATTCCTATTTTGCATCTGTTTTCTCTCAGAAAGGAAATGCAACATCAACTGTTATTCACTGTCCTATTAAGGGAATAGAAGAATCCAGGATATCTATAAACAGAAAGATAGTGAGGAAACACTTAGCTAACCTAAATGAATTCAAGTCTCCAGGTCCAGATGAATTACACCCCAGAGTACTGAAGGAGATAGCAGAAGAAATTTTTGAACCCCTCTCCATAATCTTTGAAAATTCTTGGAGAACAGGAGAAGTCCCAGAAGACTGGAGAAGAGCAAATGTTCTTCCTATCTTCAAAAAGGGGAAGAAGGTGGACCCAGGCAACTATAGGCCGGTGAGTCTGACTTCTATACCAGGAAAGATCTTTGAACAAATTATTAAACAACATGTATGTCAATACCTGGATAAGAATGAAGTGATTAAACAGAGTCAGCATGGGTTTGTAACTAATAAGTCATGTCAGACTAACTTAATTTCCTTCTATGACGGTATCACTGATTGGGTGGATCAAGGAAATGCTGTAGATATAGTATATCTGGACTTCAGCAAAGCATTTGACAAAGTCTCTCATACAATCCTTATTGAAAAAATGACTAAGTATGGAATGGACAAGGCAACTGTTAGGTGGATTCATAACTGGCTTAGTGATCGGACCCAAAGAGTGGTCGTAAATGGCTGCACATCCATTTGGAAGAATGTCTCAAGTGGGGTACCACAGGGCTCTGTCCTGGGCCCTGTATTGTTCAACATCTTTATCAACGATTTAGATGAAGGAATTGAGGGTAAACTGATTAAATTTGCTGATGACACAAAGCTAGGAGGGATAGCTAATACTAGAGAAGAGAGAGAGAGGATTCAAAAAGATTTAAATAAACTGGAGAAGTGGGCAGCAACTAACAGAATGGTTTTTAACAGGGAGAAATGCAAAGTACTACATCTGGGCAATAAAAATGAAAAAAGCATATATAGAATGGGAGGAATAGGGCTAAGTGACAGCACATGTGAAAAAGACTTGGGTATACTAATAGATCACAGACTGAATATGAGTCAACAGTGTGATGCAGCAGCAAAAAAGGCAAATGCAATTCTAGGATGTATTAACAGAAGCATACAGTCTAGATCACGTGAAGTCATTATTTCCCTCTACTCCTCTTTGGTCAGACCTCATCTGGAATATTGTGTCCAGTTTTGGGCACCACATTTTAAAAAAGACATCAACAAACTGGAGCAAGTTCAGAAAAGAGCGACCAGAATGGTGACCGGTCTGCAAACCCTGTCTTATGAGGAAAGGTTGCAGGATTTGGGAATGTTTAGTTTGCAAAAGAGAAGACTGAGAGGAGACTTAATAGCTGTCTACAAATATCTAAAGGGCTGTCACATTGTAGAAGGATCAACTTTATTCTCATTTGCACAAGGAAAGACTAGAAGCAATGGGATGAAACTGAATGGGAAGAGATACAGATTAGATATTAGAAAAAACTTTTTGACAGTTAGAGTGATCAATGAGTGGAACAGGCTGCCACGAGAAGTGGTGAGTTCTCCTTCAATGGAAGTCTTCAAACAGAGGCTGGACAGACATCTGACTGGAATGATTTAGCGAATCCTGCTTTGAGCAGGGGGTTGGATCAGATGGCCCAGGAGGTCCCTTCCAACTCTACGATTCTATGATTCTATGATGGAAAGAGACAGCGGACAAGGGGTATAGCACATGGGGTAGACAGGTCAAAGAAGAGAGCACAGACGGGAGAAGTCGGGAGAAGTCAACACATGGGGAAAGAGAGTGTGGATAGGTGGGTGAGCACATGGAGGGGATAGATTCTCAACGCTGCAAAGCCTGCCCCCATCGTGACATTACCGCCCTCCCGATTTGATAGCATCGGGCCTCCATCTAGTTATTATAATAATTAGGTAAACCTAACACTAGATTTTTCACAGAAATAAGTTACATAGTTATTAAGGAACTACATAAGAAACTTGAGTGTATTTGTGCCTATCATATACATTCAGGGAGCCACATGTTTAATGTATATACTTTCCTGTGTCTGTGTACTTTTAAGTGTATAGTAAAGCACAGCCAACTTCACTTTACTATACAGAGGTCAGTACACAAAAAATGATGTACTTTGCTTCTTACTACAAATATTTTTACAATGGGACATATACAATGGTATGCCTATGTAGTAACATTTAATATGGCTGTACCTAAAGGAATTGTTCCCAACATGTACCTCAGGTAAATAAATCCAATGCAATGTGCACAGAGCCTTACCGTAATACAACCTTAAAGGGTTTGGCCACTTTGTCTTGTGTAGCCTTCCTCACAAACTGACCACCACTGCTGTCTTTAAAATGGTTGCTGATGGAGGGACATGTGACCAGACCTCTTTATCATCCTCCAATTGTAAATCACCTTACAATGGGAAAGTTGCTTTTCTATTAGTGGAAAAGTGCACTAATAAGAGAAACTCCTTTAGGAGGGTTGATAGAAATGTATGGATAATGTCAGCTCACCAAGGTGGATGTTCAGGCTCCGGAATGCTGTGAGGATTCGCACGGACAATGTCAGAGCAACACCAACTTCATGAATGGGCAAAAGGAAGGATCCAGGGTGGAATGTATCATCCCAGGTCCCGTATTTTGCGGATTATAAAACACACTGGATTATAATATACACTCCAAATTTTGAGGAGGAAAATAGGAAAAAATGTTTTCAATAAAATGGTGGTGGTGTGTCTTATAATCAGCCTTTACAATAGCTTTTCTGGAGGGCGGCGGCGGTGGTGAGGAAGCGTCTCAGATGGCAGGGTCATTACTGCAGGAAGATGGTGGAGGTGTTTGGTGGTGCGTGGTGTTGTGAGTTCATTTTCCCCTTCATTACTGAGGCCCGAGGAACTCCCTCTTCTGGTAAAGAAAGGTAGTGAGCCTGATTATCAAACACCTGAAGCTGATGATGATGACTGGCTGAGTGGAGTTACTGACTGGATATAAGGCTGCCGACGCCCTTCTGCCCTGCGGGTGATTTCTCTGTGGGATCCTTGGAGACCAGTCTGAATTCCTGCTCCTCTAAAGCTAAGTTTGCTGCTCGGCCTTTTGCTTTGGTGCTTTGACTTTGTTTTGCTTTGTTTTTCTGGATTTCTGCCATTCCCTGCTGGGGTGTGCTGAATTCATTTAACTCTGTCTTCTGAAAATACCTGAGTGCTGATTTAGTTTTTGAAGCCTAGCTGCTTCAGGGCCTTTTTCATATCAGCTTGTTGGCTTATGTCTTTGATAGGGTTTTGGCAGATTGCAGACAGCAGCCTTCCTGTCCTTTCCTATCTAGGTAGTTTTGAGCCCCGTCTTTGCTCAGTCTATCTTTCTGTCTGTGTTAGTATTTTCATCTTGCTTCACCGTCATTATATGTTGGGGGCTGCCTATTGCTTTGGGGTCTGCTCTGGGGCAGTTTAGATTTCCCCTTTCTTTCTTTAGGCCTATGTAATTCTCCGGCTGTGATCGAGGGGTCTAGGGCATCGTAGGAACCCCCCACGGCTACTGCTAGTTGTGTTGATAGGTTCAGGGGTCTGCAATCTGATAGTTGCCAACTTCTCTGGTTTTCTGGACTTAGCTTGATTTCTGCTTTTGCCTCCAACGGTGACTCATTCATAACAGCGTGGGCTCCACTGACATGTGTGAAAGTCCGGAGTACACCCACTTTCCGTGCTTTTCAATCCAGTGGATTCCGGGAAAATTATCACTGGAGGTGGTGCATTCGCAGTTTGAGATGGAAAGTGCGGGTGCTAAGGGCTTTCACAAAAGGTCGGCGGTGCAACTTTTTGTGGTTTACCCTCCTTGTGGAGTGTGTCAAGGACTGCCTTCTGAACATCTGTCAAGTCATCAGTCTTCCCCATGATTGTAAAGCCTACTTAGACTAAGGGACCTTTTTTAAACGCTTAGGAAGCCTTTGCAGGTGTTTTTTGTTAATTATTCGAATTTACTGAGATAATGACTTTTGGGTTTTCATTGGCAGTAAGCCATAATTGTAAACATTAACAGAAATGAACACTTGAAATAGATCACTCCGTTTGTAATGACTCTTTATAATGAGTTTCTTTTTGAAGATATTCTAATTTTGTGAGAAACACCTGTATTTAACGTATTTTTAGCATTATAAGACACACCTTTATTTCCCCCAAATTTGGGGGGAAAATGGGGATGCGTTTTATAATACAAATGTAGTTTACCGACTGCGATGGAGCAGGGTCGCGGGAGCTCCTCCAACATTTTGTGAAACACAAACACATATGTGTATATATATATATGTGTGTAAATTAGGCTTATTGCCAAAACACATAGGTCTGTTTTGACATCTTTTTTACTTGCTGTTTTGCCAGTTACCGTTCCTGGAGGTTTTTAGTGAATCAACAAATGGTACTTTTTTACATATTTATTTGGGATGATGCATTCCACTCTAGATCCTTCCTTTTGCCCCTTTTTGGGTTCTTTTACACTTGCCGTGGTTTTTGTGGCCTGTTTTTGTGGGTCTTTTTTGCGGGCCATATTGCCATAATTTTCACTGTCTGCCGCAAAAACGGGCCGCAAAAATCTTTTCGGATTGCCGTTTTTCTGTTTGGGATGAGGTTTTGAAAAGTTGGGTGAAAAAAAAGTCGTTCCGCAAATACAGTGTACCTCAAAAACAAGCTTCCGTTGTTTTTGCGGCAGCATTGACTTCACTGGGGGCCGTGTCCATAAGCCATGAAAAATCTTGAGCAATCGCGATATTTTTTCACGGCTGTGAATACGGCCCTCACGGCCATACGGCGTACGGCCCTCCGACTAATTTTAAAAATATATATATATTGAGGCTGCTAAAAACGGCCCACAAAACCACGGCAAGTGTAAAAGAAGCCTTAGGCTGGTTTCACATTAGCGTTTTTTAGCGCAGCGCATTGTGCGCGTCCATGCACATTAGACATGGACATTAGACATTAGACACCCTTCTAATATCTGATATTAGAAGGGTGCCTTCTCCAAACTGCCATTTTTAGATCTCTCCACATGTGTTCTATGGGATTCAGGTCTGGACTCATTGCTGGCCACCTGAGAAGTCTCCAGTGCTTTCTCTCAAACCATTTTCTAGTGCTTTTTGAAGTATGTTTTGGGTCATTGTCCTGCTGGAAGACCCATGACCTCTGAGGGAGACCCAGCTTTCTCACACTGGGCCCTACATTATGCTGCAAAATTTGTTGGCAGTCTTCAGACTTCATAGTGCCATGCACACGGTCAAGCAGTCCAGTGCCAGAGACAGCAAAGCCACCCCAAAACATCAGGGAACCTCCGCTATGTTTGACTGTAGGGACTGTGTTCTTTTCTTTGAATGCCTCTTTTTTTTCTCGTGTAAACTCTATGTTGATGCCTTTGTCCAAAAAGCTCTACTTTTGTCTCATCTGACCAGAGAACAGTCTTCTAAAACGTTTTAGGCTTTTTCAGGTAAGTTTTGGCAAACTCCAGCCTGGCTTTTTTTATGTCTCGGGGTAAGAAGTGGGGTCTTCCTGGGTCTCCTACCATACAGTCCCTTTTCATTCAGACGCCGACGGATAGTACGGGTTGACACTGTTGTACCCTCGGACTGCAGGGCAGCTTGAACTTGTTTGGATGTTAGTCGAGGTTCTTTATCCAACATCTGCACAATCTTTCGTTGAAATCTCTTGTCAATTTTTCTTTTCCGTCCACATCTAGGGAGATTAGCCACAGTGCCATGGGCTTTAAACTTCTTGATGACACTGTGCACGGTAGACACAGGAACATTTAGGTCTTTGGAGATGGACTTGTAGCCTTGAGATTGCTCATGCTTCCTCACAATTTGGTTTCTCAAGTCCTCAGACAGTCCTTTGGTCTTCTTTCTTTTCTCCATGCTCAATGTGGTACACACAAGGACACAGGACAGAGGTTGATTCAAATTTAATCCATGTCAACTGGCTGCAAGTGTGATTTAGTTATTGCCAACATCTGTTAGGTGCCACAGGTAAGTTACAGGTGCTGTTAATTACACAAATTAGAGAAGCATCACATGATTTTTCGAACAGTGCCAATACTTTTGTCCACCCTCTTTTTATGTTTGGTGTGGAATTATATCCAATTTGGCTTTAGGACAATTTTTTTGTGTTTTTTCATTTAAGACAAATTAAATGAAGATAATAATACCAAAGAATTTGTGTTTGCAATCATTTTCAGGAAGAAACTGAGTATTATCTGACAAAATGGCAGGGGTGTCAATACTTTTGGCCATAACTGTATTACTTCATAAAGAGTAATGAGCCCCATATATTGCTTCATACAAAATAATGAACCCCATATAATGCTCCATACAGTATAATGAGCCCTATATAATGCTCCAAACAGTATAACGAGCACCATATAGTGCTCCATACAGTGTAATGGTCCCCATATAATGCTCCATACAGAATAATGAGCCCCATATATTGCTTCATACAGAATAATGAACCCCATGTAATGCTCCATACAGTATAATGAGTCCTATATAATGCTTCAAACAGTATAAAGAGCACTATATAGTGCTCCATACAGTACAATGGTCCCCGTATAATGCTCCATACAAAATAATGGACCCCATATATTGCTGCATACATAATGAGCTCCATATAATGCTCTTTACAGTATATGATGGGACCCAGATAATGCTTCATACATAATTGCGACCCATATAATGCTCCATACAGTATATGATGGGCCCCTATAATGCTTCATATAGAATGGGCCCCATATATTGCTCCATATATAAAGGGCTCTATATGATGAGCCGTATATGATACTCCAGTATATGATGGGCCCCATATGATACCCCAATTTACAGTGGGTACGGAAAGTATTCAGACCCCTTTAAATGTGCCACTCTTTGTTTCATTGCAGCCATTTGGTAAATTCAAAAAAGTTCATTTTTTATCACTAATATACACTCTGCACCCCATCTTGACTGAAAAAAACAGAAATGTAGGAATTTTTGCAAATTTATTAAAAAAGAAAAACTGAAATATCACATGGTCATAAGTGTTCAGACCCTTTGCTCAGACACTCATATTTAAGTCACATGTTGTCCATTTCGTAGTGATCCTCATTGAGATGGTTCTACTCCAGCTGTGTTTAATTAAACTGTGTAAGGTAGCGCTGTCATTCAAGGTTGGGGACACTCGCTTGTCAGCCAATTTATCACGTCCGGCACGGTTTTCCATAAAACAATAACAATCCATGCGGTTTATTCAGGCATGATAAACCCACAGCAGCAACATAAAGTTCATATAATCAGCATATCTTTCATGACAGAGCTTGCCTCTGTTATCCCTGTGGTCACACAGGTTATGCAACGTCCAGTACTCAGGCTGGTTACTTGCTAATCGATGAAGCCCCATCTGCAGAAAGCGGTGGATGTGGTGCACCATTGCGCTCTTTGATCTCTATGCTTTGACCTCTTGATGTTTGGGTTCCACATGTCTTAACCCCACTGATCAGCAAGTTATCACTTAGGTGATAACTTCTAAGGGCGAATTCAGAAGTCCGTACATATCGGACTGCAATGCACGGACAGGACGCTGGTGTGTTGACCCGAGTGTGACACTTGAGACTGGAAAATCGTGGCCAGTCTGTGAATTGTAGTCCTATCTCAGACTGATTTGTATGGATATCTGAATGCGGTCTAAAGATGGGAATTGTTAGGAACGGCGGAACGCACTAAATAAAAATAATAATAAAGTGCGTTCTCTGCTCGGGGTCCATCGTGCAGTAGATGATATGACTGCTGCTAAGTGGTGGCAGGCAAGCAATATGGCGGAAATGCACATGTGGATTAAACGCCACCCAGGTGCGCAGAGCAATCTCTGTTAAGTCACAGAGGTGCCAACAAAGACAAATACAATAAGGCTGAGCCTGTTGGAGTCACAGTACTCAGAGTAAATGCACACACAGTATCTGGTCACAGGAGCAGAGCCAAAGACAGCGGAACTGCGTCCGTCTGGACCTACCGTGCGTGCGACGTCGCAACTGCGGTCGCCAAGGAGGGCTGCAACTGCAGCGCAGCGTAGGACACTGCCACTAGACAACAAAGCTAGAACGCAAGCGCAATGTCGGACGCTAACAACTGTATATGATGTAGTAGTGGCGCGCTGGAGCTGACTCTAAGCTTAGTCCCTGTCCACATACCTAATATCAGAGGGAAGGGGTTTCAAATGAGTCATTCACCAGAATCATACATCCTTCAACATTCACACAGCAGCAACTAGAGACTATACTAGAACATGGCGGAAAGACCATGCGCGCTTTTTATAGCAGCCGGGACCTTCCGGAAGCTTCCAGATCTCCAAGATGGACAAATGAGATCTGGAGCAGGACCTGAGCACATGACTCCCGATCTCCAATGGGAAATCGTCTCATGAGCATGCTCAGTAGGAGGACAGAGGGACTACGCCCCTGGAGAGATTTTCTGCTAGGCAATCTTCTCTGCGGTAGATAAACAGCAAGAGACTGCAGAATGTAAGGGTCTGGATTCCTGAAGAGCAAAAGCAGAAACCTGACTCCTAAGGGTGGTTTCACATTAGCGTTTCAGGGCGCAGCGACGGCCTGCGCACGGCCGCCGCTAAGCCCCGCCCCCTGCCGCGCCTCCTCCGGTAGCTCTGCCTACGGGTGCATGACGCTGCATGCGTCCCCTATCTTTATCACTGGGGGCACAGTCCGTGCGCAGTAGGCGTTTGGCGACGCATGCGTCCTTTTGACTGTGCGCCGACCAGCGCCAAACGCAACCTGTTGCAATTTGGTTGCGCTCGGCGCACCGTCAAAAGGACGCATGCGCCACCAAACGCATACTGTGCACGGCCTGTGTCCCCAGTGGTAAAGATAGAAAACACAGGACGCATGCAGTGTCATGCGCCCGTTGGCGAAGCTACCGGAGGAGGTGCAGCAGGGGGCGGGGCTTAGCGGCGGCCATGCGCAGGCCGTCGCTGCACCCTGAAATGCTAATGTGAAACCACCCTAACAGTAATAACCCCTACAACACCTCTAGGGTGACACCATGATGCCTAAAAGCCCTAGCCCCAAGCAGAACTGAGGCCTGGACACCAATGCCTGCCCTAGCCCCAAGCAGAACTCAGGCCGGACACCACTGTCTGCCCTAGCCCCAAACAGAACTGAGGCCCCAACACCACTGCCTGCATTCTGCCTATAGGTTTTATTATTGAACACTACCTGATTTTATACATCTGTTACAGCACAGTATAATAGATATCCACTTTATAAAGATGATTCTATATTCTATATTATTCAGCCCTTATTAGAAGAACAAAGCTTATGTCTGTGGGTTGGATCTGAAAAGGTTTTAGGATTGCAAAACTAATGTTTTTATTTTTTTTTTTACAAGTGACAGCATGCGCCAGCTCAAGAGTTGTTACTACCCCCTCCTCAGCCAATCTATGCTACAAAGCAGCTGCTGGCCTCTTTTATTCCACGAACATGAGAAAAGAAACTCAATTTTTTGATGGTCTTCTTCACATAATATGAGGCGATTAGAGCAGGGTTTCAATCAGTTAAAGGATTCCCCCGGGCAAGGTCGTGTCCCACCAGCACATATAGCATGGCCCGGCTGACACAGAGGTGACTCCAGAATTCAGCGGAGGGGACTGCGGTATGATGCTGCAGATGAGCACCAGCGGTTACCATGGAGATCTCGGAATACAGCTGAATTTCAAAGAAAGGCCACTTGCAAAAGCACGGGAGCACAGCAGAAATGTAATGAAAACAAGCAGAATGCAGAGAAGCCCCCGCAAGAAAAGTCCCAGATGGAGATTGTGACCATTACTTATTATTTTTTTTCTGCCTCAAATAAATAAAGCAATAATGTATTCGAAAACATATCAGGGCAGTAAAGGTCATAAATGCATATTAATGGAGTCATCAAGGGGAAGGTGTCTGTGTTAAACAGCCTGGAGGCTGAATGGTGGTCTTTTATTCGGCAGGGCTCCCTTCACGCCTCTGGGGTTTAGTGAGCGCCTTGGGATTTGTTGGAAACATATGCGCTGCTGCTGATGATTGAAAAATTACCACCACAATTAGTCATGGATGGCTGCCGGCAAGACCCCAAACGCTGCGGACAATGTGATTAAATCCATGTATGTGACAATTAACTCTCCTGCAGGTTTATTCACAGAGGGTGGTGTTTTATGAAGGAAGGGAGGGGTAGGGCAGAGGGAAAGGACACATAATGCAGCAGGATGGATATGATACAGCTGGCTCAATCAATTTTCAGCTGACACTGAATTAATCACACTCAGATTAAACCTATTCTCGGCCCCTTCTCCGCACCCTGCTCTTCGAGTCTGAGATTTTTCGTTAGTGAGGACATGAAAGTATGACAGATTAATTTCCAAGTCAGTGTGTAGTTTTTAAGGAAACCACAAACCCGTTTTTTGGTGGTCGTCGGTTCAATTATTTAGTAACGAATCAGCAGACACATATTTTGTTGCCAGGAATTCCCTCTTGTATCACAGCTGAGTAACTGCGAATATATATTTGTCTAGTTACCGGCAAAAGGGCCAGTGATGTGTATCAGAGGTGTGTCAGTGCGGCGCTGATGGCTTCCTCCGGCTGTTTTATCACTTTGGTATTGTGCTTTCATGGCAAACCTTTTAGTGCATGATTATTTTTTGCTAAATGCTCTCAGCAGAAAGAATTAAAACTCTCAGCAGAAGCATGAAGACATTCGGTTGTCATACTATCTGCAATAATATTGGCTATGTAGTGAAATGTAGTTACTTTGCATCCAACTCCTTGGATCTGGCCACTCTGGATGTCATGTAAAGACTTCTAAGGCTATGTGCACACGTTAAGTATTTGGGGTAGAAATTTCTGCATCTCTTGGCAGGAAAAACAATGCGGAAATTAGCCACTTTTTAATGTTTTTTTTTTTTTTTACATGTGCTTTGGTGCAGATTTCCCGCCACTCGTTAGAATGGGGGAGATCTGCAGCAAAAAAGCTGAATTGACACTGACCCTGAATTCTGCACATCAAAAATAAGCAACGTGTGCATGAGACTTCAGGATTCTCATTCACTTTGCTTGGCATCAGGAAACCCTTCAGGTTTTGTGACAAATCTGCGTAGAATAAAAACACAACAAATCTGTAACGTGCGCAATCCCTAACAGTCTGGATGAGATATCAGTGTCGTAGACTTGTAGCATTTTCGCTGTCATTGCAAGGAGATTGTACATTTTTGGGGTGGCCTACTATTGTCCCAGAAATGCATTAGGGGCTATGCTACAAGAATTTAAAATCTAGCTTGAAATTTCACAAAACTGCAAGACACAGTTTATTAACATAAAAAAGCAGTGCCTGCTCTGCTCAGATAGGTATTCTGTCTCTTGTGTCTGATGACAACCATTGTCTGATGACAACCAATGTCTGCAGCATTTTAGGGAAACTGTTATGTGATTCATGTTGTCCAAACCATGCAGCGCGGATGAAAGCATGCCTGGACGATTGCAGCCAGGTACATCCTTCTCTGAAATGGTTATTTCAGAGAAAATGTACCTACAGGGGCAGCGCAGGACTAGTCTGGTCCCTGGCAAGCTTCTACCCGCTGTTCTCCAGGTCATTGACGAGTCTCTCCCATAGCCATAAGTCGGTCAGTGACCTGCAGCATCACTAGGAGAGACTAGCTGGGGGGGGGGCTTTGGACTAGTCTTATCTCTACTTATGGTTCCTGGACGAATTTTCTAACTATATTTTCTCTGAAGAGCTGGAGTGTATCAAAGAAAACTATACCTGGCTTCAGTCGTTCTGCTCTGCTCTGATTCATGCTGCCTGTGGTTTGGGCAACATTGAAGGTGTGATCGGTGTCCTTAAAAACACGACTTAACAGAGCCATTATATGCCAATACCAGGGCATATGTCCGAGTTTTCAGCCATAGCTATACCTCCCATGGAAGGCATGAGTGTTGTGTATGGCGCTTAATGACGCTTTCTTCCATGTTCTGCTATGGTGGGCTTATTGAAGCAACCACAATAGATACATTGATAGAGTTAGGCTAAGTCCACCCTGGGCATTTTTGCTTCTTTTTTTATGCTAAGCTGCATTTAACAGTACCAGCTATGTCTGAGATTTGAGAAACCTCATGTACACAGCTTGTTTTTTTGTCATCAGTATTTTGTGCTTTGTTTTTTTTTTTTTGGACATAGAGCATGTCACTTCTTTCAGCATTTTTTCAAATTGAATTGAATGGAAAAAAGCGCAGGAAAACCGCCCAGTGTGAACTTAGCCTAAAGCTTTCCCTTTCAGGAATATTGTTTTCTAAGGATAGACATTGTTGCATATTGATATGATATACCATATGTAGTTTATGATAAGGACTCATAACTAAGGTTTTAAGTAACTTGCAGTATATCATGTGTTTTACATTCTGTCTGAATAATTTGGCTTCGAGTCACTGAGTGTTGGACTACCGGCTATTATTGAGTTCTTGTCTACCTTTATTAACTTTGTGGGCAGGTAAGCAGCAGTCTGTAATCACTCTATGTAGTGGCTTTGTAGTAGTTTGTACTTTTTATGTAGTGGACAAAAGATGTGTCCTGTGATCTAGCAGCTAAATAATTACCATAAATCAAATTGTCTATCCCGCTCCCTAAATGTGCTTATATCTAATCATGTTAGATTTATATCACATTTACATGTATACTATCAACACCATCTTGGCCTAATCGCGGATCACAGATGTGGCTCGGCCCCATGGGAGGTTAGGATGACATTAATTGCTGATGCAGTGAAAGGGATAGCACAGAGAGATTCACAATTATTTCCATCCATCTGACATTCCAAAGTTGACATCGGGGCGATTTGTTGTTCTCGTCTCTTTGGTGACTAGAGGGTTAGGCTGATGTAAATTTTTCACATACTTCTTACAATTGTAAGGATGCCATAATGCACTACACGGTTATAAGGCCCGCTCCGAAATTACAACCCTGCGACGTTGTAAAAAAACTTGTCCTGAGATGTTTCCATAATTATTCTGTTGTCACATATGATATGATAAAATATTGCATCATCTCACGCTTTAGCATGACTTTTTATGGATAGATCAGGACCTTATGGATGAATGTTGTAGCTGGACGTGAGCTGTGTGTGAATATGCCACTGTGCTTTTACCAACCAAACCATGGTTTCAAAAATTAGCTTTATTGCTATCCAAATTTGTAATTTTTTTTCTATTTGTCTTTGAATGTTCTTCAAGCACCAGAGTTAGAGGTTGTCTAGGAATAGACGAGATCCTGATCAATCTTTTAGAGGCAGCTGCTCAAAAATGTATAGCATCAACAACATATATACAGTGCTTCGCTTATATGAGTACATGTCCTTTGAAAAGTAAACTTTTAATCAATATCTCAATAAATAAAAGAATATTTTCCAACATTTTGACAAGATTGAGTTTCATATAACATTTTTAACTCATAACATGAAAGTAAAGTTAATAACATAACTTTCATTAGAAAATTTTCAGTTTTCTTAAATTAGTTGATGCAAAAAATAATACATTCCACATCAAAAACTACTGCATCTAGTGTTTTGTATGACCTCCATAATTTTATAGGATAACACCAAGTCTTCTAGGCATGAAATCAACAAGTTGGCGACATAGTGCAACATCTTATCTTTTTCCATTCTTCAAGAACAACATCTTTTAGAGCCTGGATGCTGGATGGAGAGTGATGCTCAACTCTTCTTTTCAGAATTCCCCATAGGCGTTCGATTGGGTTTAGATCAGGAGACATACTTAGCCACTGAATCATTTTCACCCTGATTTTCTTCAAAGTTGAAACAGTGGCCTTAGATGTACATGCATGTTGGATCATTGTCATGATGGAAAAGTGCACGTCTGCAAATGGCACAGTGATTGTAGCATCTTTTATTATTCTTGATGTCATAAATGAAATGTAGCTCCACAACACCAGTAGCACTTATGCAGCCCCATATAATGACACTGCCATCACCATGTTTCATTGCAGAAACCATGTAGTTTTCTTTGTGCTCCCAACCTTTGTGATGCTATACAGTTTTGAAGCCATCATTTACAAAATTATTTATCTTGGTCTCTTCACTCAAGAGTATAGAGTCCCAATAGTCTTCATATTTTTCATCATGGACGCTGGCAAACTGTAGGATTTTTTTTTGTGCATAGGCTTTAAGAGTGGCTTCCTTTATGAACGACACCATGCATGCCATTCATCTGTAGTGTATAATATATTGTGTCACAGGAAAAGCACACCCCGGTTTTGCTTTCTACTCCTTTAACTAACTGCAGTAAACTTGAATGTCGAGTTTCTTCAACCCTTGTCATCAGAAGAGAGTCCCGTTTAGGTGTTAATTTCTGTGATTGGTCTGAATGTCTCTGTGAGATTCCAACTTTTTTTTAAAAATGTTCTGACTGAAAAGTAAAGCTTTGCTGATATTTTTGTAGCCTTCACCTTTCTTGTGTAAAGAAAGCATCTTTATCAGGTCTTATGACATTTCTCTTCCATGTGGTGCCATTTCTGACAGCATGAAATGTGACGAGGTTTTTGTTAACTAGCACAATGATATAGTCTGGCCTACTGAAATGTATGTTCAGTAAATGCACTCAATACTTGGTCGGGGCTCCTTTGGCATCAATTACTGCATCAATTTGGCGTGGCATGGAGACGATCAGCCTGTGGCACTTCTGATGTGTTATGGAAGCCCAGGTTGCTTTGATAGCATCCTTCAGCTCGTCTGCATTGTGGGGTCTGATGTCTCATCTTCCTCTTGACAATACCCCATAGATTCTGTATGGGGTTAAGGTCAGGCGAGTTTGCTGGCCAGTCAAGCACAGTAACACTGTTGTTTTAAACCAGGTATTGATACTTTTGACAGTGTAGACAGGTGCCAAGTCCTGCTGGAGAATGACATTTCCAACTGCAAAAAGCTCGTCAGTAGAGGGAATCATGAAGTGCTGTAAAATTTCCTGGTAGATGGCTGTGCTGACTTTGGTCTTGATAAAACACAGTGGACCTACACCAGCAGATGACATGGCTCCTCAAACCATCACTGATTGTGGAAACTTCACACTAGACCTCAAGCAGCTTGGATTGTGTGCCTCTCAACTCTTCGTCCAGACTCTGGGACCTTGATTTCCGAGGTCTAGTGTGAAGTATCTACAATCAGTGATGGTTTGGGGAGCCATGTCATCTCTTGGTATAGGTCCATTGTGTTTTATCAAGACCAAAGTCAGCGCAGCTGTCTACCAGGAAATTTTAGCGCACTTCATGCTTTCCTCTGCCAACAAGTTTTTCATTCTCCAGCAGGACTTGGCAGTGGCACCTGTCCACACATCACTCTGTTTGTAATGACTCTATATAATATGAGTTTCACTTTTTGTATTGAAGAACTGAAATAAATTAACTTTTTGATGATATTCTAATTCTGTGAGATGCACCTGTATATTGTCTCTGAAACGTCGGAGCATTTCATTGAATAATATACCTGACTTCAATTGTGTAGCCAGGTTACTATTCAAGCTAGCCACGGTTTGGGCAGCATGAATCACCCATTTTCTTACATAATAGGTTCATATATTGTTTTGCTCATTTCAGTCCTAATATTATTCTTCAGATGGTAGTGAATTGTACCAGCTCCTGTGAGTAAAACGTCACATTTATGTCACTGTGTTGCAGAATGTATCTCCATGTGATACAGGAATATTAAAGGATCCACACCAGAAGCCAAAAATAGGATTGTCGACGCTAACTGTTTGAATATTGACGAAGATGTTAGTATTTTTGCGATGTACAAGCTATGGGATGTATAATGCGTCATGGACATGAATTGAGGCAGGAAATGAAAGTTAAAGGCACCAGGGAGATGTCTTCTACAGTTTCAGAAGTGCTGCTGTTTTTAGTCCTGTTTAGAAAAGGTTTCACATTCGCAGGCTTATTGATTCCTTTGCCTCATGTGCCCTTGGTTGCTAAGCAGCAGAACCACCATTTGTTTTTGGGAGGATAGAAAGTTTATGTAAGAAAATATTCAAGGCGTATGGATTTTTATGCCAGCTGGACATTGCTTAAAAGCATGTGCCATGCTCCATAAATCACATGTAATTATTTTTTCAGTTAAATGACACTTTGATTTTTGAAGACTTTATATCTTGTGAAGTCACGTCTCATGTCCTTACTGTTGACTGAATGAAGCTGACCTCTACTAAGAAAAGAGACAGGAAATGGAGATATTAGAAGCCAACATTGTTTATAGTGAAACGATCTGAATGTTTATATATAAAGAAGCAATCTGCATCCTTAACTTTTACGACAAATATAATGATACACACGTATACTACCCTGTTATGTACAGCACTGCCCCTTGGTCAATGTCATTGTTATTCCATTTGCACCGGAGCAGGTCAACATCACTTCTGTTTCCAGGCTAAACCCTCTTTGCTTTTGGCAGTATTTTATGTGCATTTTGTAAGTTTGTGTTTAAAGAGAATTTGTGACTCACTGAAAAAAAATGGAGTTAAATACTTAATATCAGGAACGCTCAGAGAATTTTTACTATCGCTGTTCTCTGTTTTGTGCTGCATCACTCCATTACAGAGATATTCACATTTGCTGCATTTGGAGTCCAGTATGTGAAATCTCTTCTTACACACCAGCTGGGCATTAATTCTGTCAGTACTGTATCCAGAGGTGTCACTAGGCACTTGGATTCGGGATCTGGGCCCCGGATCATGAGTACACTGCCCCGAATCTCAGTTTAGCTTTTTTCCACAGGGGTAGGATTGAGCCATTTCTTATCAGTTGTTCAAATAATAGCCGGTTCACAGAATCAGCAAGAAGTGCTCCGATCCAGTTCGAAAGTCGGCATCTGCGCTCCGAAGTGTCTCAGAAGGCGTTATAACCCTCCAGGGATCTGGGTGGGAGATATATGGGAGACCAGGATGGGAGATATATGTGGACCAGGATGGGGATATATGTGGACCAGGATGGGAGCTATATGGGGGACCAGGAATGGAGATACAGGGGACACATGAGGACCAGGATGGGAGACATATGGGACCAGGATGAAGCACTTGTGAGCACCAGGATGAGAGACACATGGGAACCAGGATGGGATATATTTGTGGACCAGGATGGGAGATATAGGGGACCAGGGTGAGAGACACATGAGGACCACGATGGGAGACACGGGTAGCATGATGGAGCACATATGGGGACCAGGATGGAACACATATGAGGACCGTGATGGAGCACATATGGGGACCGTGATGGAGCATATATGGGGACCAGGATGAGTGACATATAGAGACCAAGATGGAGCACATATGGTGAGTAGGATGGAACACAAATAGGGACCAGGATGAGGGACATTACAGGAAGGGACTGAGGATGAGGACATTACAAGATGGATCCAGGATGGGGACATTATTACAAGATTGGTCAAGGATGAGTACATTATTACAGGATGGGGACATTATTACAGGATAGATCCAGAATGGGGCCATTATTACAGGATAGATCCAGGATGGGGACATTATTACAGGAAGGGACCAGGATGTAAACATTATTACAGGATGGGTGTAGGATGGCAGGCATTATTGCAGGATGAAGAACATAATTACTGTATGAAGGACAGAATGAAAAGCACACATTAGTTTATGGTGGCAAGTGGGGAATGTAATTACAGTAGCAGCAAAAAATGGAACATTATTACTGTTGTAATATATTTTACTTTTGAGGATATTCTCTTTGGGGGGTCCGTCCTGTTACTGCCATTTGTTTTCTTCATTTGGTGAAATGTCGAAATTGAGGGAAAATTGGGGAATGTGCTGTAGAAGCAATCAGCTATAGATGTCTCTGTGTTATTTTCTGTAGAGACAAGTCCTGGGTGAAAGACATGATAGTGGTTTGCACCGGATGAAGAAGAAAAGCGAAGATGAATGACTTCAACCAGAGATGTCAGTGGTGAGTCACTATATTACATGTGCATGCACACTTTACACTATATACTATTGTGAGGCGGTGACTGGTGTTGCATGTGAGTGTCACTGTATGTTCCCCCCAGAATGCGCACGGAGGCGTATTAAGGCCATGAGAGGGCATTGCAGTCACAGGTGTAGCTGTTGTTGCAATGCAGACTAAAGTGAGTATAGGTCTTGGATATGCTGGTTGTTCAAGGCAGATTTAGGGAAAACCTTCTCTGGGTTTGTGTTTTGAAACAGACTGCAAGATGGTAGTGTTGCGGTTCGTTTCAGTCCTGGCCGGATTTTCCATGTGGCTGAAGTCCGCAGGTTGCTTTTCAAAACCCTGCAGTATAGTATTTGGGTGTGTCAGGTTAAGTGTCAGTTTGGTGTGTGGTAGAGGACAGAGCTGTTGGCTGTGCGGTGATCCATCTGTGTGAAGCAACACGGACAAATGAAGCCAGGGCAGCTCAGGGGCCTGGCACCCACAGCAGTGTAGTCGCGCATGGCAACTGGTCTTGGAGGTGGACTGTCTTGTGCCCGGCGGTGAATCGAAGGAGGACTGGCGTGTTTAGTAACTGTAAACTGGAGGATATGGTTCCCGGCTACGATTCGGAGGATATTTTGTGCTGTGTAATGCCCTGAGTTGAACATTAACATGTTGGTGCAGTCGCCCATTGCAGCTGGTCTCAAGGGGAGGACTGGCATGTTTAGTGACTGTAAACTGGAGGATATTGTGTGCTGTATTTTGCTGAGTTGAATATTAAAGAGATGTTTTGCTTTGAACTTTACTGCATCGCTGCATAGTGCGCTACAACTGCGCTACAACTATATAAAGAGCTCCTGTGTATAATGTCACCGGTGATAACTGTATTACCTATACGCTGACACCATATACAGCACCGCAATCACGGGGCTCACGCTGAGCGCCACGATCGGGTGCAGATGTCAGCTCTATGTGAGCTGACACCTTGCAGCAACTCTCACGATCAGTACTAGCACCAATCACGGGCGTTTAACTCCTGTGATGCCACGTTAATAGTGACAGTGACATTGAGAAGCATCGCAGAAGGGAGTAAGTTCCCTGTGTGCGATCTTGTTGTGCTCATGCTCTCCATGGTGACCGACGACCGCAAGATGGCTGCGGGGTTCTTCAGGGTCCTGCAGGGAAGGTGGCTTGTCAGTTCCTGCTAAGAGCTACAGGTGCTTCTCACAAAATTAGAATATCATCAAAAATTTAGTTCAGTTCTTCAATACAAAAAGTGAAACTCATATATTATATAGAGTCATTACAAACAGAGTGATGTATTTCAAGTGCTTATTTCTGTTAATGTTGATGATTATGGCTTACAGCCAATGAAAACCCAAACGTCATTATCTCAGTAAATTAGAATACTTTATAACACCAGCTTGAAAAATGATTTTAAAATATGAAATGTTGGCCTACTGAAATGTATGTTCAGTAAATGCACTCAATTCTTGTTCGGTGCTCCTTTTGCATCAATTACTGCATCAATGCGGCGTGGCATGAAGGCGATCAGCCTGTGGCACTGCTGAGGTGTTATGGAAGCCCATTTTGCCTTGATAGCAGCCTTCAGCTCGTCTGCATTGTTGGGTCTGGTGTCTCTCGTCTTCCTCTTGACAATACCCCATAGATTCTCTATTGGGTTAAGGTCAGGTAAGTAAAAAAAAATGTCATGTGCTCGAAAATGGTTTTAATAAAAATGTCAACTCATCCTGCAAAAAGCAAGCCATCACATGACTCTGTTGGCCGAAATAAGGAAAAATTATAGCTGTCTTAATATGGGGATGCTTTTGCAGTAAAAAGCATCTTTTAGTGTGTGACAGCAGCTAAACATAAAAACCCGATATAAATCTGGTATCGCTGTAATCGCACCGACCCGAAAAATATGGTTGTCTAATCATTTATACCGCATGAGGAACGGTGTAAAAAATTATAACGTATAAAAGCACGGTAGACCACAGTTTTGTGCACTTCTGAAAAGAAGGACAACGCTGAACAGAGGCCAAACAGAGTTCAGCATAACTCTGCTGCCTCATAGCGAATTGATCCCTCAGGGGTTTCATCTGAATCACGTCACTTCAAGATTTATATGCAAACCCCAAAGTAAGTGCTCAGCGTAGAGCGCCAGATAAATGTGATCCTAAATGTTACAGTGGGGGAAATAAGTATTTGATCCCTTGCTGATTTTGTAAGTTTGCCCACTGACAAATACATGAACAGCCTATAACTTCAAGGGTAGGTTAATTTTAACATTGAGAGGTAGAATATCAAATATAAAATCCAGAAAATCACATTGTATAAATTTATTTGCATTTTGCAGTGATAACTAACTATTTGATCCCTCTGGCAAACAAGACTTAATACTTGGTGGCAAAACCCTTGTTGGCAAGCACAGCAGTCAGACGTTTTTTTGTAGTTGATGATGAGATTAATGCACATGTCTGGAGGAATTTTGGTCCACTCCTCTTTGCAGGTCATCTCTAAATCATTAAGATTTTGAGGCTGTTGCTTGGCAACTCGGAGCTTCAACTACCTCCATAACTTTTCTATGGGGATTAAGGTCTGGAGACTGGCTAGGCCACTCCATGACATTAATGTGATTCTTTTTGAGCCACTCCTTTGTTGACTTGGCTGTATGTTTTGGGTCATTGTCTTGCTGCAAGACCCAACCACGACCCATTGTTAATGTCCTGATGTTGGAAAGGATGTTGTCACTCAAGATTTTTATGTCTCTGTCCATTCTCCCATTGATGCGGTGAAGTAGTTCTGTGCCCTAAGCAGAGAAACACCTTTACGGTGTAATGTGTTACCAGTGATTTTCTTGGTGACTGTGGTCCCAGCTGTCTTAGGATCATAAACAAGTTCCCTCTTGTAGTTTTAGACTGATCACTCACCTTCTTCATAATCAAGGATACCCCACGAGGTGAGATTTTGCATGGTGCCTCAGATCAATGTCGATTGACAGTCATTTTGTATTTTTTCCATTTTCTATTGCACCAACAGTTTTCTCCTTTTTACCCAGTGTCTTACTTATGGTTTTCCAGCTTTGTGCAGGTTTATGATCTTGTCCCTGACATCCTTATAAAGCTCTTTGGTCTTGCCCATGTTGTAGAGGTTAGGCTATGTGCACACGGTGCGGATTCACCCGTGGATTTTTCCACATGGATTTTGCACCTGTGGATTACCCTGCGGTTTTGCCCTGCGGTTTATCACCTCCACAATGGAGGAGATGGCAAACCGCAGCAGAATCCGTGGAAAAGAATGTCATGTCAATTCTTTCTGCGGATTTGAAACCGCAGGCAAAACCGCGCGGAAAAATCCGCACCGTCTGCACAGCGGTTTCAATTTTCCATAGGCTAGAATGGTACTGTACATCACCTGCAGTTCTGCTGCGGATCCGCAGGGCCAAATCCGCTGCGGATCCGCAGCAGAATCTGCACCGTGTGCACATAGCCTTAGGCTAAGTGCACACGTACCGGAACTCTAGCGGAAATTACCGCGAGAATTCCGGAATTCCAGTCCGCGGGAAAATCGCATTTTAAATTCCCGCGATTTTCCCGCGGAGAAACTAGCATTTTGCAAGCGTATTTAGCTTGCAAAATGCTAGCGTTCTCCAAGCGATCTGTAGCATCGCTTGGAGAACTGATTGACAGGTTGGTCACACTCGTCAAACACAATGTTTGACGAGTGTGACCAACTTTTTACTACTGAGGCCGCCTATGCAGCATCAATAGTAAAAGATAGAATGTAAAAAAAAAATAAAAAATGGTGTTATTCTTACCCTCCGACGTCCCGCGCATCCGTTCCCAGTAATCCTTTGCGAAAATGCCCGCGATGACGTCAGTTCTCGCGGGATCGCGACGTCTCGCGGTAATTCGCGATGACGTCGCGCGAATGACCGCGAGACTTCGCGATCCCGCGAGAACGGACGCCATCGCGGGCATTTTCGCAGCGGATTACTGGGAACGAGAGCGTGAAGAGAAGCAGGAAGCCTGCGCGGGACGTCAGAGGGTGAGAATAACAATATTTTTTATTTTTAAATTCTATTTTTTACAGGGATATGGTACCCAAAGCTCGGAGGACAGTCTCCTCTCCTCCGTACCGTGGGTACCATCCGCAAATGTTCTGCTTACTTTCCGCATGGTGTGCACAGCCACATGCGGGAAGTAAGCGGAACAATGCAATCCTATGGGTGCGGGATCGCCGCGATTCCGCAAATTAATGAGCATGCTGCGGTTTTTACCGCGAAGCGATTCCGCCACGGTAAAAACCGCAGCATTAGTACAGCATTGCGGAATCCCATAGGAATGCATGGGATGCTTATTTTTCGCGTTTTCGCGGCAAAATCGCGCAGTTAAAACCGCCGCGGAAACGCGAAAAAAACGCCACGTGTGAACTCAGCCTTAGAGTCTGACTAACATTTGTTGCCCTCATTTGTACGATATTATGTAACATTTGTGCAATGTTTTTTAGTATTTTGTTGAAATAAAAATTTGTTTTATTTTAGTCATTTAAACTTCCTATTTTTCTTGTGATATATTTGTGATTGGAATTGCCTTCTATTAGGCGATATACTATTTGTGATGTTCTGATTAACCCCTTCACCCCCAAGGGTGGTTTGCACGTTCATGAACGGGCCAATTTTTACAATTCTGACCACTGTACCTTTATGAGGTCATAACTCTGGAACGCTTCCATGGATCCCGGTGATTCTGACATTGTTTTCTCGTGACATATTGTACTTCATGTTAGTGGTAAAATTTCATTCAAATAACTTGCGTTTATTTGTGAGAAAAACGGAAATTTGGCGAAAATTTTGAAAATTTCGCAATTTTCCAACTTTGAATTTTTATGCCCTTAAATCACAGAGATATGGCACCCAAAAAACTTGATAGATAACATTTCCCACATGTTTACTTTACATCAGCACAATTTTGGAACCAAAATTTTTTTTTGTTAGGAAGTTATAAGGGTTAAAAGTTGACCAGCGATTTCTCATTTTTACAACACCATTTTATTTTTAGGACCACATCACATTTGAAGCCACTTTGAGGGGTCTATATGATAGAAAATACCCAAAGGTGACAACATTCTAAAAACTGCACCCCTTAAGGTGCTCAAAACCACATTCAAGAGGTTTATTAACCCTTTAGGTGCGTCACAGGAATTTTTTTGAATATTTAAAAAAAAATGAACATCTAACTTTTTTTCACAAAATAAATACTTCAGGTTCAATTTTTTTTATTTTACCAAGGGTAACAGGAGAAATTGGACTGCAAAAGTTATTGTGCAATTTGTCCTGAGTACGCTGATACCTGATGTGTGGGGGGAACCACTGTTTTGGCGCATGGCAGACCTCAGAAGGGAAGGAGTGCCGTTTGACTTTTTCAATGCAAAATTGTCTGGAATTCAGATCGGATGCCATGTCACGTTTGGAGAGTCCCTGATGTACCTAAACAGTGGAAACCCCCTACAAGTGACCCCATTTTGGAAACTAGACCCCCCAAGGAACTTATCTAGATATGTGGTGAGAACTTTGAACCCACAAGGGCTTTACAGAAGTTTATAACGTACAGCGGTACAATTAAAAAATCATATTTTTTCCACAAAAATGATCTTTTCACCCCAATTTTTATTTTCCCAAGGGTAACAGGACCCTAAAAGTTATTGTGCAATTTGTCCTGAGTACGCTGATACCCCACATGTGGGGGTAAACCACTATTTGGGCGCATGGCAGAGCTCGGAAGGGAAGCAGCGCCATTTGACGTTTTCGGCTGGAATTGAGATCGGACATCATGTCGCGATTGGAAAACCCCTGATGTACCAAAACAGTGGAAACCCCCCACAAATGACACCATTTTGGAAACTAGACCCCCTAAGGAACTTATCTAGATGTGTGGTGAGAACTTTGAACCCCCCAGTGCTTCACAGAAGTTTATAACGCCCGGGCGTGAAAATAAAAAATTTGTATTTTTTCCACAAACATGATCTTTTAGTCACCATTTTTTTATTTTCCCAAGGGTATCAGGAGAAATTGGACCCCAAAAGTTGTTGTCCAATTTGTCCTGAGCATGCTGATACCCCATATGTGGGAGAAAACTACTGTATGGGCACACGTCGGGGCTCGGAAGGGAAGTAGTGACGTTTTGGAATGCAGACTTTGATGGAATGGTCTGCGGGTGTCATGTTGCCTTTGGAGAGCCCCTAATGTACCTAAACAGTGGAAACCCCCCACAAATGACCCCATTTTGAAAACTAGACCCCCTATGGAACTTATCTAGATGTGAGGTCAGTACTTTGAACCCCCAAGGGCTTCACAGAAGTTTATAATGCCCGGGCATGAAAATAAAAAAAATCGTATTTTTTCCACAAACATGATCAATTAGTCCCCAATTTTTTTATTTTCCCAAGGGTAACAGGAGAAATTGAACCCCAAAAGTTGTTGTCCAATTTGTCCTGAGTACGCTGACGCCCCATATATGGGAGAAAACTACTGTATGGACACACATCAGGGCTCGGAAGGGAAGTAGTGACGTTTTGGAATGCAGACTTTGATGGAATGGTCTGCGGGTGTCATGTAGCCTTTGGAGAGCCCCTAATGTACCTAAACAGTGGAAACCCCCCACAAATGACCCCATTTTGAAAACTAGACCCCCTATGGAACTTATCTAGATGTGAGGTGAGCACTTTGAACCCCCAAGGGCTTCACAGAAGTTTATAATGCCCGGGCATGAAAATAAAAAAATCGTATTTTTTCCACAAACATGATCAATTAGTCCCCAATTTTTTTATTTTCCCAAGGGTAACAGGAGAAATTGAACCCCAAAAGTTGTTGTCCAATTTGTCCTGAGTACGCTGACGCCCCATATATGAGAGAAAACTACTGTATGGACACACATCAGGGCTCGGAAGGGAAGTAGTGACGTTTTGGAATGCAGACTTTGATGGAATGGTCTGCGGGTGTCATGTTGCCTTTGGAGAGCCCCTAATGTACCTAAACAGTGGAAACCCCCCACAAATGACCCCATTTTGAAAACTAGACCCCCTAAGGAACTTATCTAGATGTGAGGTGAGCACTTTGAACCCCCAAGGGCTTCACAGAAGTTTATAATGCCCGGGCATGAAAATAAAAAAATCGTATTTTTTTCACAAACATGATCAATTAGTCCCCAATTTTTTCATTTTCCCAAGGGTAACAGGAGAAATTGGACCCCAAAAGTTGTTGTCCAATTTGTCATGAGTACGCTGACACCCAATATGTGGGAGAAAACTACTGTATGGACACACGTCGGGGCTCGGAAGGGAAGCAGTGACGTTTTGGAATGCAGAATTTGATGGAATGGTCTGCGGGTGTCATGTGCGTTTGGAGAGCCCCTGATGTACCTAAACTATTGAAACTCCCCACAAGTGACCCCATTTTGGACACTAGACCCCCCATGGAACTTATCTAGATGTGTGGTGAGCACTTTGAACCCCCAAGTGCTTGAGAGAAGTTCATAATGCTCGGACATGAAAATAAAAAAAACATTTTTTTCCACAAAAATGATATTTTTGCCCCCAATTTTTTATTTTCCTAAGGGTAACAGGAGAAATTGGACCCCAAAAATTGTTTTGCAATTTGTCCTGAGTAGGCTGATACCCTACATGTGGGGGTAAAACACTGTTTGGGCGCATGTCAGAGCTTGGAAGGGAAGGAGCACCATTTGACTTTTTCAACTCAGAATTGGCTGGAATTTAAATCAGACGCCATGTTGCATTTGGAGAGCCCCTGATGTGCCCAAACAGTGGAAACCCACAATTCTAACTCCAACCCGAACCCCAACACACCCCTAACCCTAATCTCAGCCCTAGCCCTAACCCTAACCCTAACCCTAACTGTAATGGAAAAATGGAAATAAATACATTTTTTTTATTTTATTATTTTTCCCTAACTAAGGGGGTGATAACGGGGGGGTTTGATTTACTATTTATGGTGGTTTTTATGTTTGGCGGCTGTCGCACGCTAAAAGACGCTTTTTATTGTAAAAATAGTTTTTGCATCACCACATATTGAGAGCTATAATTTTTCCGTATTTTGACCCACTGAGTCATGTGAGGTCTTATTTTTTGCGGGACGAGTTGACGTTTTTATTGGTACCATTTTCGGGCACGTTACATTTTTTGATCGCTTTTTATTCCGATTTTTGGGACGCAGAATGAACAAAAACCAGCGTTTCATGAATTTCTTTTGGGGAGTGCATTTACACCATTCCGCGTGCGGTAAAATTGATAAAGCGGTTTTATTCTTCGGGTCAGTACGGTTACAGCGATACCTCATTTAGGTCGTTTTTTTATGTTTTGTCGGTTTTATGCAATGAAAACTATTTTATATAAAAAATAATTATTTTTGCATCGCTTTATTCTGCGAGCTATAACTTTTTTATTTTTTTGCTGATGATGCTGTGTGGCGGCTCGTTTTTTGCGGGACAAGATGACATTTTCAGCGGTACCATGGATATTTATATGCGTCTTTTTGATCGCGCGTTATTACACTTTTTGTTTGGCGGTATGATAATAAATCATTATTTTTTGCTTCGTTTTTTATTTTTATTTTTTAAGGGGTTCGCTAAAGTGGTTAACTAATGGGACAGTTTTATAGGGCGGGTCGTTACGGACGCGGCGATACCTAATATGTGTACTTTTATTGTTTGTTTTTTTTTTATTTTCAAAAAATGGATTTATTTGGGGGAATATTTTTTTTTTTTTTTTTTGTAATTTATTTGGCGATTTTTTTAAAATTATTTTAACACTTTTTTTTTCTTTTTTTTTTTCTTTATTAAATAGTCCCAGGTGGGAGATCACTGTGACAGATCAGCGATCTGTCACAGGCAGTGCACAAGGCTTCCTCATGCCTGCGCTTTGCAGGCACTAAGGAAGCCAGCTTCCTGCAGGCCCCCGAAGGCCCCCGTCGCCATCTTGGATTCGGGGGCCTGCAGGAAAGGAGCCCCCGGCAGCAGCGCTGCACATTGCGCTGCCGTGGGGGGCTCAGGGAAGCACGGAGGGAGCCCCCTCCCTGCCGATGCTTCCTTTTAACCCCCGGTACACTGCGATCATGTTTGATCGCGGTGTGCAAGGGGTTAACGTGTCGGGGGACACATTGTGCCGGGTGTCAGCTGTGATAATCAGCTGACACCCAGCCGCGATCAGCGGCGCTCACCATGTGGGCGCCGCTGATCGTGGTAGACGTACTATCCCGTCCATGGGCATAGGGGCCCGGGTCCCATGGACGGGATAGTACGTCTGATGTCAGGAAGGGGTTAATTGAGTCTGTGGACAGGAGTCTTTTATAAAGGTGACTATGTAAGACACCTGTCTTTAATGCAGGTAACGAGTTGATTAGGAGCGTCTCACTGGTCTTTAGGAGCCAGAACTCTTAGGCTGGGGTCACACTGCGTTTATGCAATCCGTTTAACGGATTGCGTTACACCGCAGCATAACGCAATGTAACGCAATCCGTTAACGCTGCCATTCACTTCCATTAGGAGCGCATCGCTAGCGCATGCCATAAATTGGCATGCGCTAGCGATGTGCCGTCATTCTGTGATGGACCCTCGGACGTGGGCTGCAGCGTCCGGGTGTCCGTCACTGCTAGCGCAGATGCTTCATCGCGTTATGTGAGTAGTGTTAATGCAGTCCGTCAACACTATGCGTTGAACGGACTGCATTAACCCTATATGAACCTGGCCTTAGGGTATGTTTCCACGTTTAGGATTGCCGGCGCTTTGGACGCGGCGGAAACCCCGCTCTGCCCAAAGCGTCGCCCCCCTTTCTACGTGCGGTGATACCGCATGTGTTCATTGAACACATGCGGTATCACCGCATCGTATCCATACACTGTGTAATTTATCTTGCGTAGAAGGAGCGTCTACGCAAGATAAATAGACATGCTGCGGTCTAAAAAGACGCGCCGCATGTCCGTAATTTCGGGTGTGTCACCTGCGTTCTTGCACGCATAGTGGAGATGGGATATATTATTTTCTGGATTTTATTTTTGATATTCTATCTCTCAGTATTAAAATTAAGGTACCTTTAAAATTACAGACTGTTCATGTCTTTGTCAGTGGGCAAATTTACAAAATCAGCAAGGTATCAAATACTTATTTCCCCCACTTTATGTAAAATGTGCCTTACATAACCTTCAACTTAATCCACAAGATCTCACTCGGTCCGTCATCTGTTAACAGAATTATATACATTACTGATAGCACAAAGGCTTTGGAAAAGCAAAATGGCTCCTTGGCCCTCAAAAAAAGTTCAGCGAATTCTGTGCTCCCAAATCCAAATGCCCCCCCTCCCTTCTGAGCCCCAGTGTGTCTAAACCACATTTAGCGCCCACATATTTGGCATTTCTGTAATAATGAGAACCTACCTTATTTACGGGTGCGTGTCTCCAGAAGTATGAGCTGGGCATAACGTACTAGTCACTTCAACATATTGGTCACTACAATGGCAGTTTGCAATGCTCACTCAGCAACGGCCACTACTGCTTATTTCTGGAAATCACCCATGGAGTCAAAATTGTCACTACACCTATCCCGTAGATAAATTTTCAAAGGAGTATATATAATTTCCAAAATAGGGTCACTTGAAGGGGGATTCTGCTTTTCTAGCACTTAGTGAATCTGTATATGGATTTCACAAACTATATAAATCCGTGCTCCAGAGGCAAATAGCACTACGTCCCTCCCGAGTCTCGCTGTGTGGCTAAGCAGTACTGTACAGCCAAAAATGGCATATTTCTACATTCAGCAGAAATTGGACAAATTTTGGTGCCATTTTTTTCCCTTTTCCCAGTGTGAAAATGTAAAACATGGGGCAAACATACAATATTGGTAATTAAAAATGTGAATTATTTTTTCTACACTGTTCAGTGGTATAAAATTCTGGCACACACCTGTGTTGTCAAGATGATCACTGCACCCCTAGATTAATTCATTGAGAGGTTTAGTTTTTAAATTGAGGTAATTTATGGGAGGTTCTGCTATTCTAGCACCTCAGGGGCTCTGCCAATGTGACATGGCACCCTCAAACCAGTGCAGCAAAATCTGCATTGTAATATACTGCTCCTTCCATTCTGAGCTTTACACTGTGCCTCAAAAGTAGTTTTCGACCACATATGGGATATCGGTGTACTCAGGAGAAATTGCACAACAAATTTTGCGGTCCATTTTCTCCTGTTACCCTTGTGAAAATATAAAATTTTGGGGCTAAAAAAACATTTTTGTGGGAAAAATTTGATTTTTTTTTTTTATTTTCACAGCTCAACATTATAAACTTTTGTGAATGACCTGGGGGTTCAAGGTACTCAATACACATCTAGATAAGTTCCCTGAGAAGTTTTGTTTCCAAAATGGTGCGTTTCCACTGTTTAGGCACATCAGGGGCTCTCCAAACGTGACATGCCGTCCGCTAATTATTTCAGCAAATTTTACATTCAAAAATTCAAATGGAGCGCTTTCCGTTCCGAGCCTTACCATGTGCACAGACATTAGTTTTGCCCTGCATATGGGGTATCTGCATTCTCAAGAGAAATTGCTCAGCAAATTGTAAGGTGCAATTTCTCTTAATACCCTTATGAAAATGCTAATTTTGTAGTGAAAAGATTTTTGTGGGAAAAATGTGTTTGTTTTTTTTTCTTTTTCAAAGCTCAACGTTATAAACCTCTGTGAAGCACCTGGGATTTCAAAGTGCTCAATACCCATCTATATAAGTTCCCTGAGGGGTCTAGTTTCCAAAATGGTGTCCTTTGTGGGGTTTTTTCCATTAAGGCACATCAGGCACATCCTCCAAATATGACATGGTGTCCATTAATTAAGCCAGAAAATTTTACAGTCAAAAAGTGAAATGGCACTCCTCCCTTCCGAGCTCTGCCGTGTTCCCAAACAGTGGTTTTCCCCCACATATGGGGTATCTGCATGCTCAGGAAAAATTGCACAACAAATTGTGTGGTCCATTTTCTCCTGTTTCCCTTGTGAAAGTAAAACAAATAGGTCTACTAAATTAAAATTTTTGAGAAAAAAAGAAATCGGTGGAAAAATTTTAACCCTTTTAATTTCCTAACAAAAAAATATGTTTCATAAATTGTGCTGATGTAAAGTAAATATGTGGGAAATGTTATTTATCAATTACTTCATGTGACATGACTCTTTGACTTAATGGCATAAAAATTAAACGTTTGAAAATTGCAAAATTTTCAAAATTTATACCAAATTTCCAATTTTTTCACAAATAAACAAAAGTAATATCAGAGAAATTTTACCACTATCATGAAGTAGAATATGTGACGAAAAAAAAAAACATTCTCAGAATCAGTGGGATCCATTGAAACGTTCCAAAGTTATGACCTTATAAAGTGTTCAGAATTGAAAAAATTGGCCTTGTGAGGAAAGTGAAAACAAGCTTCAGGGTGAAGGGGTTAAGAAAAAAAATAAATTAATAAGCTGTTTTCTTTTTGATGACGAGGGATTTCTGCCGTTATAGTAAGGGTACCGTTACACTTAGCGATGCACCAGCGATCCCGACCACGATATGACGCGGTCAGGATCGCTGGTGCATCGCTAAGTGGTCGCTAGTGAGCTGCCAAACAGGCAGATCTCACCAGCGACATAGCAGCGGTCAGGGGTCGCTACTTACCTGTCAGACGAGGCGATCCTGACATCCTCTCGCCCGCGTCCATGCGTTGCTCGTCACCACAGCAGGAAGCCCAGCAGGAAGTGGACGACGAGAAACGGCCCATGACGTTCTCGCGCGATCAGCGATAATCAGCGGGGGAGCCGGTCGGAGGTAAGTATCACACATAGCGATATCGCTAGCAATATCGCTGCTGCGTCACAAAACCAGTGACGTTATAGCGATATTGCTAGCGATATCGCTTAGTGTAACGGACCCTTAAGGGATAATTTTGATGTGTGACTGTTGTATTATCCTATTCTCTTCCCCTTTGTGTAATTTTTGTGTCTGGTCTGTTCATGGAGCAAATTCATTAATCTCCATTTCTATATAGGATTTTATTAATGGATTGTGTTGATGTGAGTAAATTCTCTGTGTTTATTTGATTAATTTGTCTTCTTCTGGTTTTGCTTTCTTGGCTAGTCTATGATTATGTTTTATGGGCTATTGAGTTTTTTATTGTATCAATGTTTTTTTTGCTGTTTTGTGACATCAATTTATGCTTTTTTCCTGTAGACAGATGCCGTATGATTACGATTAACTGATTAACTGTACTATGACACCACAGTGAACACAGTTGAAATTTATTCATATAGTCTTTTTTTATCAGTGGTTGAAGGGTGAGGGGATACCAGAGCATTGTCAAAAAGTGCAGTTCTGAGGGGGGCGTGTCCGGATGCTGAGGTGAGAGGACGCACAACTGCAGAGCTCCCGCCAGGCACTGGATATCATCGGCTGCAGAGCCTTGCATCGGCGCTTTACCCTGCCCACCGGTGGGTCCCAGTAGGGGGGAGAAACCCGGCGCTTACCGGAGCACCGCCATCTTGCCAAGAGGGCGAGGCGACTTAGCAGCATGAAGAAGCCACAGTATCCGGAGCTGGAGATGAGGGAGAGCTGCACTCGGGTCTGGCAGATGCCAGGTCTACAGGGGGTAAGAACATGGGAGCAGAAGGAGGTGAAACCCAGGGACTGTCTGATGCTGTGGATTTTGTACAGACTGTGACTCAGCAAACCCACCATAATGCTGCTAATACTTGCACTCAGCAGACAGGAGATGGAGTCCATCTTCCCCCTTCCCCTGATCTAGACCAGGTTACAGAGACTGGGTTATATAGAAATCAGACAATCACCCTTTTAGAGAGGAAAAGTGGATTGGAGAAAAAAGGGATACTAAATACCAAAAACACCTCCCAGATTAACCCCTAGTATCTCCCAAGTTGAAGACGAGAGCGATTATTTAGGGGGGTCCTCTGAAGAGGAAAGAGAGTATCTAGATGAGCACTTCCCTCCTCAATGGTTAAAGTTTTATTCTCGTTTCCCCTCAAAAGAAGGCTTTAAAACACTAATAACAGAGGTTAAAGACACATGCAGGTCAGAAATTGCTTGTGTGAGGCAGGATTTGCAGCTTTTGACAGGCAGAATTGACTCCCTGGAACATGATGTAACCAGGTGTCATATGTCATCTAATGTGCAGCAGAAAATGCTTATAGACCTTCAAGTTCAACTAGAAGACTTGGACAATAGAGGCAGGACATCTAACATTAGAGTGAGAGGAGTTCCGGAATCAAAAGTACAGGAAAACACTAAACTAATCCTGCAGGAAATCTTCACCTCCATACTAGGGGATCCAGTCTCTGTATCCCTTAAATTTGATCGAGCACACTGGGCCCTGCAGCCTAAGGGAACTACACCATTTCCAAGAGACATTATTTGCTGCTTGCAAGATTTTGAAACCAAATAAAGAATTATGGTGAAAGCCAGGTCCTTGGGGGAGATCAGATTTCAGGACGCTACTATTCAATTATTCCCGGACGTGTCTCATATAACCTTGCAAAAAAGAAGGCTCCTCAGGCCCATGCTGTCTGTCCTGAAGGATCTCAAAGTCCCTTGTAGGTGGGGGTTCCCCTTTGCCTTAACAGCCCAGAGAGAGGGTGTTTCGGTGACCCTGCGCTCCCTTGAGGACCTTCCAGCCTTTTGTGAAAAATTAGAGCTTCAGGTCCCTAAGATAACAGATTGGGATACCCCTATCCTCTTGGATCCGCCACCACCCACAGTCTGGACCCAGAAATGAAGAAAGGAGCGGTCAAGTGGCAGGGGTGGAAAGAGAGTGTTACACCGCTCCGACATACTCACCCGGCCTCCGCTCCCACGCTATCTTTGCATACTCACCCGGCCTCCGCTCCCACGCTGCAGCCTCTCGCCACCAGACGGCCACGGCGGTCACCTCTGACAGGCTCGCGGGCGACGCCATCTCTGCATGCGCCATAGGTCGAGGCCGTGCCTCCCTTCTGCTTCTTGTGCTCCGGCTGTCCCCTTACCCGGAAGCACCTTCCGACTAATTGGAGACCAGACGGGGCCATATCAGGCCACTTCCCGTAAGGGAGGCACCTGATCGTTGTGTTACCTTGCACACTGGGCCCTGCTTCCTCCTGTGCTCTCTGCAGTCTCTCGGTGCCGTCCTCAGTGTTTCCTGCAGCAGCAGCCTCGCAGCCTGTCTTCCGTGTTCGCTAACAGTTATTCTCAGTCCTGCTCCAGTGTTCCTGTTTCCTCCGTCTCCTGTCTCCGGTGTTCCTGTTCCATCCTGCTCCAGTCCTGCCGTCCTACTCCTGTCCTGCCTCCGGTGTTCCTGTTCCATCCTGCTCCAGTCCTGCCGTCCTACTCCTGTCCTGCCTCCGGTGTTCCTGTTCCATCCTACTCCAGTCCTGCCTCCGGTGTTCCTGTTCCATCCTGCTCCAGTCCTGCCGTCCTACTCCAGTCCTGCCTCTGGTGTTCCTGTTCCATCCTTTTCCAGTCCTGCCGTCCTACTCCAGTCCTGCCTCTGGTGTTCCAGTTCCATCCTGCTCCAGTCCTTCCGTCCTCCTTTATTCCTGTCTCCTGTGTTCCAACTCTGTCCTGTCATCTACACTTCAGTTCCTCCACGTCCCAGTCTATAGTCTTACTCCATTCCTGTCTCCGGTGTTCCAGCCCTGTTCTGTCATCTACACTTCAGTCCCACTGTCCTACTCCAGTCCATCCTGAGCCGCCCCTCTCGGTACCGGCTACCGTGGTACTCGAACTCCTGGGCCTGCGCCTAACGGTCCCTGTATAGGGGTCGGTTCCACCAGGCAGCTCGCCCGGGGCCCCTCGGTGCCACGGTCCAGAGGGTCCACTCCTGGAGATTCCGGCTCCTGACCACCCACGCTAACAGAGAGGAACAACGTGCCTTCGCTGACATTCCAGATTGAACTCAATATAATGTTGTCCCTTTTCTCTCTATTTCATACTGCAAGACTTAATTCTTGAAAAGTTGTATAAATATACTAATAAGTATTAGCCGGTGCAGGCTCATCTTTATAACATTTCATAATCGTCTAGAAACCATTTTTTTTCTCGTGTAGGTGGGAAATCCCGCAAACCACTAATGTTATGTGCCTGGGGGAGCCCTGGCTTGTTTGGTGACACGGGATACTTTTACTGTTGTTGTTTTTACTCTGTGCGGACTGAGTGCTGGGCTTTGTTCCCCTGAAAATCTTCTCTGGCTGCAGTTATTTTTTCTTTTTTTTGTCTTTTTCCTGGTGGGCTTGATGTATTCCACAGGTTTTGCCACAGACCAGGCTTTCTATTGCTGGGAATTAAGGTGCTTAATTTCTGGAAGTTATATATTTTTTCTCTTTATGTTATTTGTTGGCCTTGTCTTTCCATCTTCCTAATGTTTCTTTCCCTTCCACTTATCCGGGTGAAGAAATGGTTAATTACTCGCAATACTTTAAGGCCATAGAACGTAATTGCGTTTGCCGGCGCATGCGCAATAATGATTTTATGCTTTGCCCACAGTTGGGCAAAGCATACTGTGCATGCGCGAAAGGACATTTCAATGCGCACGCGCGGAAATTCTACAGGATCTGTGATATTCACAGATCACAATATGTATAGCAAGCCGAGTAGGGGGGGAGAGAAAGAGAATAAGCCCCACCCATCGGACCAGACCGCGGTGATTTACATACACCGCTGGAGTGCTAAAAACGGTATTTATGCATCAAAGGTGAGGAGTCAGGGGTATCAAAAAAGTAATGCTATAATGCTTATGTGACACTAAATTGAATATCTTTGCATCTTGTCACAAAAAATGGGTAACAGATTCCCTTTAAGATGATGGCGAAGGCTGAGATGGGTCACGTTACCTGGTCTGACCACGCTTTGCTGGTGTTGGACCTTAAATCCACTTAGCCGTTTACCAGGGAGTGCCACTGGTGGTTGAATGAGTTTCTAATTAAGGACCCAACTATCTGGAAGACTTTATTGTACCATCTCACCAACTTCTTCCATTTGAATGAGGGCTCGGTTTCTTCCCCTTCAGTTCTGTGGGAGGCCCATAAGGCCGTCATGAGAGGGTACTAGATCAAAGAAGGTTCCAGATATAAAAAAAAGCGCTAAATTTGAATTTAATAAATTAACTTCTCAGTTGGCTGGGGAGGAAAGTAGATTGGCATTCTTACCCTCTGTAAGGACTCTAAATAAAGTTGTAGCAATTATGAATAAACTAAAAGGCCTGTCAATGCGTAAAGTGGAAAAACTCCTTTATTCAAGACAAAAATATTATGAAAAGGGTAATAAAGCTCATACACGTTTGGCTAGACTATTGAGAGATAGAACCTTGCCTGTAGAAGCTTTTTTTTTTTTTTATGCAGTATGTGATGGTATTCATTATGCAAACTAGGGAGCGGGTCGCTGAGGGAGCAGTGACCTGTCAACAGTCTGCATTAGGAATACCTACCTTATCAGAGCACCACATACATGAACCCCACCTAAGGGCGCGAGAATCTCATGAACTACAAACTGAAAATAAAGATTAAGAAAGAGCCACAAGATAGATTTCATCAACCAAGGTATCATTTTATTCAGTATAACGGCGCCGACCTGACATTGTGTGTAGGTTACCTAGCATAACCTTGTTGACAGGTGTCCTTTAATGAACAGGTCACATAGGAGGAGGTGGTGGACATTTTGAAGGACCTTCCCTTGGATAAATCCCTGGGTCCTGACGGGTTGACATATTTATATTATACATCCTATGCAGAGGAGCTTTCTTCCCATATGGTCAAACTATTTAACTCATTCCTGGAGCATTCTCCCATGCCATATACACTATCTCATTCTTACCTAACTCTTATCCCAAAACCGGGGAAGGATCCATTGGATTGCTCAAGCTACTGTCGAATTGCGTTATTAAATTCTGATTTATAAATATTCACTCGTATATTGGCTAATAGATTAAATTGTTGGCTCCTTCAACTTATTAATAAGGACCAAGTGGGATTTGTTCCTAATCATCGGGGGGGAGATAACACTAGAAGGGCAATAGATTTAATAGAGGTTGCTAATAGAAATAAATTGCAGTCTATCATACTGAGCCTGGATGCAGAAAAGGCGTTCGACCGTCTTAATTGGTCCTTTCTATTTGAGACAATTAAGGTTTTTGGCTTCTCTGGTCCCTTTCTAACAGCTATAGGAGCTCTGTATAGTTCCCCTACAACTTCTATTAAACTTCCATTTATTACTTCTCCCTCATTTAAAATATCAAATGGCACCCGTCAAGGCTGCCCTTTATCCACCTTATTATATGTCTTATGTATTGAACCTCTAGCAGCAATGATACGACAAAATCCAAACATTTTGGGAATTGAGGTACGGAGTAAAGTGTTTAAGATCTCACTATTCGCAGATGATGTGTTTTTACCCCTATCCAATCTTCATATTACTCTGCCTAACCTGATGGAAGATATTAAAAAGTATGGGGAATTATCGGGATATAAACTAAATAATTCAAAAACAGAAGCCCTCCCATTAAATATACCTCCTGATGCACTGGATCATTTAAAAATAAATTTAAATTCAGATGGAAGTTGGAGGCAATTAAATATCTAGCAGTTAACCTGTCTTCTTCTTATGGTAACCTATATAACACTAATTTTCCATCACTGTTGAGTAACTTAAAGAAACTGATGGATAGGTGGAAACCACTCTCGCTTTCACTAATTGGTCGTATTACTTTAATTGAGATGTCCCTCCTTCCTAAGTTACTTTATTTTTTTGAGACCTTACTGGTCAGAGTCCCCATGAGCGAAATTAAATCCCTTCAGGCAGCTATGCTGAGATACATTTGGAATGACAAGCGCCATCGGATATCTAAGCCTGTCCTCGTCTTTCTTAAAACACAAAGGGGTCTATCGGTCTCTGACATTATTAAATACTACTGGGCCGCTCACCTACGTAGAATTCCCCCGTGGGCTTCGTTATGGGCATACAACAAATGGATAAGAATAGAAAAATTATGGTTAGCTCCAACTCCATACAGTTCACGAGGGAGATTTGGCTTTCTTCTGTGAGGAGGTTTAGGTTTGGCCTCCTTTAACTTGCCAATGATTTCATTTATATTTCAACCCCTGTTGCCAAACAGTTTGGATCATGCGATGGCTCACCCCTGGTCCTCTGCGAGTTTGTTTAGGTTTGTGGACATTATGGATGGGGACACGCTAGAGCTCCTGACATTTGATGACATTAAGTCCAAGTTTGAAATTACTAATAGAGTTTTTCCAGTATTTGCAGATCAAACACTTTGCCTCTTTGCTTTATGGATCTTCTGGGGTCTTTCTACCAACGGAATTTGAGATGATCTGCAGGAGAGGGCCATTAACTAAAGGATTGACATCAGACATATATAAAATATTGAGTTCTCCCCAGGGAGGGCAACAATTGAAGCATTCCTACATGTGCAAATTGGAATCTATTCTGGGAAGGGGACTATTGCCTCAAAGCTGGAATATTATATGGGATAAAGCAGCCAAGTCCTCTATTTGCACTCTTTACATGGAATAGCAGTATAAAATTCTAATGTTCTGGTATCCTACTCCTGACCTCCTCCTTAGATTGAATCCCTCAATTTCAAATATGTGTTGGCCTTGTGGCTCTGATGTGGGCACACAGTATCATATTTTGTGGTCTTGTCCTCGGATCATAGGTTTCTGGAAGAAGTGAGACTGTTAATTTCCAAGGTTCTTTATGTGGAGGTGAACTGGAGCCAACTATATATCTGTTAAATATTACTCCCAAGGGGATGGTGAAAAACTCAGCCAAGATGTTATTACACTTTCTCACACTGGCTAGGTGCCTGATTGTTCTTAACTGGAAACAAATTTCCCCTTCCTTATATCAGCACTAGAATTAATGACATCAGAAGAATGGAATATATGATGGCTCACGCGTGCCGCTACTTAAGAGAAATGAATATTTCTCTTAAGTAGCTGCAAACGTGACTGCCAGCAGCAGCAGGAAGCCGGTGGCTGACACTGCGTGCTACTGAAGAGCAATGAATATTCACTGCTTTATGTGCACACTGTCCCGTTGAGTATTTCAGCAGCTGTGCTCTGCTTGTGAGCAACTCATGACGTCCCTGGCATGCGCTGCTTACAGGCATAATGCAGTTGCTGGACCCAGAACAGGACGCTGCAAGTGAGCGCAGGAAGGTAAGTGTAATGGTTTTTTTTTTTAAGGTTTTCCAATGGGGTCATGCATACCAGGATGGGGGTGCGTGGGGGCCAATTATAAGGATGGGGGCATGCATACCAGGATGAGATGGGGGCCCTGCATACCAGGATAATGATGTGGGCCATGCATACTAGGACGATATGGGGGCCCTGCATACCAGGATAGCGATGGGGCCATGCATAATAGGACGATATGGCGGCCCTGCATACCAGGATAGCGATGGGGCCATGCATACCAGGATAGGGATGGGGCTATGCATACTAGGATGAGATGGGGGGGCCCTGCATACCAGGATAAGGACGGGGCCATGCATACTAGGACGAGATGGGGCCCTGCATATGAGGATGGGGATGGGGGCCATGCATACCAGGATAGGGATGAGGCCATGCATACTGGAACAAGATGGGGGCCCTGCATACCAGGATAGGGATGGGGCCATGCATACTAGTATAGGGATGAGGGCAATCATTCCTGCCAGGATAGGGATGAGGGATCCATGCATACCAGGATAGGGATGAGGGGGCCATGTGTATCAGGATAGTGATGAGGGGACCATATATTCCAGGATAGGGAATATTAAGTACCGAATTGACCACATTTTTTGCTTCAATTTTTTTTCCTAACTTCCTCCTCTAAAACCTAGGTGCGTCTTATGGTCCGGTGCGTCTTATAGTCCAAAAAATACGGTACTTCTGGACTCAGAGAAATGATTAGATCATCTTCTAAATACTTGGTTAATTCTCTTCTTGGATTATTTACTCCCCTCTTTTTCTCAACTTCCTTGATGTGTGTGTCTTGTCTCTTTGTCCGTCATATGAGGTTGTACTCATGAAACTACTGTTGGGGGAATGTTGGGGATTTATGATACCCAACATTGCTAGGTATATTGAATACCCATTGGCTCAGCTTATAGTTGGCATCTGAGCCTTCTATTATTTTAGGGAGTTCCACCCTATATTGCTATCCGCATTGCCTTGATATTGTAATTTATTTTATTTCTTATGCCTCTGAATGTAAATATTTGTCTGGATTTAAATTGAAATATTGTTAAAATTTATAAAATCTTAATAAAAATTTATAGTTTAAATAAAAAGTGCAGTTCTAGGAAACAGTGATCCATAATAAGTATTTAATTTAAATATGCAGGAATATGATAGCGCTATATGAGCAATTAAGCAATGCATTATATATATATATATATACTAGCTGAAGAGCCCGGCGCTGCCCGGGCATAGTAACTAACTGTGGTTAGTTATAGCAAGTTATAATTATCCTGCATCCCATAGTCCCGTGCCCATATACCCATCATACATATCCACGATCCCATAGGCCCGTGCCCATATACCCATCATACATATCCTCCATCCCATAGTCGAGTGCCCATATACCCATCACACATCCTCCATCCCATGCCCATATACCCATCATACATATTCTCCATCCCATAGTCCCATGCCCATATACCCATCATACATATTCGCCATCCCATAGTCGAGTGCCCATTTGCCCATCACACATCCTTCATCTCATAGTCCCATGCCCATATACCCATCATACATAGCCTCCATCCCATAGTCCCGTGCCCATATACCCATCATACATATCCTCCATCCCATAGTCCCGTGCCCATATACCCGTCATACATATCGTCCATCCCATAGTCCAGTGCCCATATACCCATCACACATCCTCCATCCCATAGTCCCATGCCCATATACCCGTCATACATATCCTCCATCCCATAGTCCAGTGCCGATATACCCATCACACATCCTCCATCCCATAGTCAACCATTATGACCATAATGAGCGGCAGGGCTTGCATCCTATGATGACATCAGCGTCGCCATGGCAACCATTATGACATCATAATGAGGGGCGGGGCTTGAGACATACACACTTTTTCCACATTATGTAGATAGGGGCAAAATTGTTTGGTGAATTGGAACGCGTGGTGTTAAAATTTCACCTCACAACATAGCTTAGGACACTCTCAGGGTCCAGACGTGGACGTGTGACTGTGCCAAATTTTGTGGCTTTAGCTGCGACGGTGCGTATGCCAATCCTGGACATACACACACACACATACATACATACATACATACATACACACACTTGAGCTTTATATATTAGATATATAGGTATATATATATATATATATATTTATAAAGCAAGATATGTGGTGAAAGTTGACAGGCCATTAGTAAGGCCCAGGTTATCCCATGTCTTAGGGCCCTTTTACATTGCGTTTTTCCTAAGTTCAGTGACCCCGTTGGGGCTTACGTTTGAACCTCCCACAAAACAGGATTCTGGTTTATGTGCCAGCAGGGCCATTGACTATAATGATTGCATACTAAGTTGCCATGTTCTCTGTGGACACCTAGACATAGTCTACCACGCCTTAGGTGTAATGATCTCTCTGCTTTAGAAGTAATGTGTAAGTATGCCCATGCACAATCTGACTGTGAGGCCTTAGTACCATGCGTGACCTAAACCCACAGGTATTTTTAATAGGAATTTGATGGCTTGGTGATGCAGTTTTCGGATGCTTGACTTGTGCATATATAGCAAATTAAAACAATGTGCATCATGTACAACCACCCTAAACTCTAAACTAATCATTAGTAAGATATTTTAAGTGGGTGTATTATGTAAATTATCTGGGGTCTTTAGGACTTTGTAATTTCTTGATCATTAGAGCTACTCTTAATTAGCATATTTTTGATTGATGTCAATATGTTTATGCTCTTGTATGCACGATTATTTACCGTGTTAATAGCACGATTATGCATCGCATTGAAGTCAACATCAACATCTTTTTCATGCTAAAGAAATGTCTTGTCTTTTTTTTTTCCTGTCATTTTTTTTCTCAGAAGAACCTTTGGCAGACTCCAGTGTGCTTACAAAGGGAAGGTTACAGCTGCCTTGTTTGAAACTGATCCATAACATTTCGAGTTGTACTCCTTATATGAAAGTGTTGGGGCCGGAGTGATAGAGAGAATGTTAAATATGTCTTCACTTCATAGAAAGTGTGAGGATGAGAGAATGTGAGAATGAGAGCTGATAGATGGAACTATGCTACAGTTGTGGCCAAAAGTATTGACACCTCTGCAATTCTGTCAGATAATACTCAGTTTCTTACTGAAAATGATTGCAAACACAAATTCTTTGGTAGTATTTTCTTCATTTAATTTGTCTTAAATGAAAAAACACAAAAAGAATTGTCCTAAAGCCAAATTGGATATAATTCCACACCAAACATAAAAAAGAGGGTGGACAAAAGTATTGGCACTGTTCGAAAAATCATGTGATGCTTCTCTAATTTGTGTTATTAACAGCACCTGTAACTTACCTTTGGCACCTAACAGGTGTTGGCAATAACTAAATCACATTTGCAGCCAGTTGACATGGATTAAAGTTGACTCAACCTCTGTCCTGTGTCCTTGTGTTTACCACATTGAGCATGGAGAAAGAAAGAAGACCAAAGAACTGTCTGAGGACTTGAGAAACCAAATTGTGAGGAAGCATGAGCAATCTCAAGGCTACAAGTCCATCTCTAAAGACCTGAATGTTCCTGTGTCTACCGTGCGCAGTATCATCAAGAAGTTTAAAGCCCATGGCACTGTGGCTAACCTCCCTAGATGTGGACGGAAAAGAAAAATTGACAAGAGATTTCAACACAAGATTGTGCGGATGTTGGGTAAAGAACCTCGACTAACATCCAAACAAGTTCAAGCTGCCCTGCAGTCCGAGGGTACAACAGTGTCAACCCGTACTATCCGTCGGCATCTGAATGAAAAGGGACTGTATGGTAGGAGACCCAGGAAGACCCCACTTCTTACCCCGAGACATAAAAAAGCCAGGCTGGAGTTTGCCAAAACTTAAATGAAAAAGCCTAAAACGTTTTGGAAGAATGTTCTCTGGTCAGATGAGACAAAAGTAGAGCTTTTTGGGCAAAGGCATCAACATAGAGTTTACAGGAGAAAAAAAGAGGCATTAAAAAAAAAAACACGGTCCCTACAGTCAAACATGGCGGAGGGTCACTGATGTTTTGGGGTTGCTTTGTTGCCTCTGGCACTGGACTGCTTGACCGTGTGCATGGCATTATGAAGTCAGAAGACTACCAACAAATTTTGCAGCATAATGTAGGGCCCAGTGTGAGAAAGCTGGGTTTCCCTCAGAGGTCATGGGTCTTCCAGCAGGACAATGACCAAAACACACTTCAAAAAGCACTAGAAAATGGTTTGAGAGAAAGCACTGGAGACTTCTAAGGTGGCCAGCAATGAGTCCAGACCTGAATCCCATAGAACACCTGTGGAGAGATCTAAAAATGGCAGTTTGGAGAAGGCACCCTTCAAATATCAGGGACCTGAAGCAGTTTGCCAAAGAAGAATGGTCTAAAATTCCAGCAGAGCATTGTAAGATACTTATTGATGGTTACCGGAAGCGGTTGGTCGCAGTTATTTTGGCTAAAGGTTGTGCAACCAAGTATTAGGCTGAGGGTGCCAATACTTTTGTCTGGCCCATTTTTGGAGTTTTGTGTGAAATGATCAATGTTTTGCTTTTTGCTTCATTCTCTTTTGTGTTTTTTCATTTAAGACAAATTAAATGAAGATAATACCAAAGAATTTGTATTTGCAATCATTTTCAGGAAGAAACTGAGTATTATCTGACAGAATTGCAGGGGTGTCAATACTTTTGGCCACAACTGTACGAGTGCCATAACACGGCAGCCATAGAAGTCCATGGACCCTGCTCGAAAACTTTAGGGTTTTTTTTCACAGATATACTTCTTGTAGAAGCTTGATAAGGTCCAACACGAAGGACAATCAGTTCATTTAAGGATCTATAGAGAATTTTTGCTTCTCCATCCAGGTTTCATTCACACATCTCACTCATGTGCATGAGGCTTTTTGCTGCTTCCTAAGCTAGTTTTTCTTGAGGAATAAACACAGGTAATACATATTCACAAACACTTGGTGAAAGTATTATCCCCTTTTGCCTAAACATCCCCCCTCCATTTCCCTTGTGTGTTTTATGACTGACAAATTAGAGATGTCTGTATACATTGTTCAGTAATTAATCCTATTAAAGTGGTTTTAACCTCAAAATATATTTAGAATCTATCTACAGGGTAATAAATGTCTGATTGCTGGCAGTCAGCTGCCATTCCATTCATTGTCTGTGACTGCAGGCTAGGCGCATTACATGGTGGGATCACATCGATCACGTGGATACATGATAAATGTCCTTGGTGGTAAAACCCCTTTCATGATACAATTTCTGTTATTGCAATTCACTAATATTTTATGATATATACTATATAGTACTTCACATATTAATAAATAGAATCATAGAGTGGTAGAGTTGGAAGTGACCTCCAGGGTCATCCTGTCCAACCCCCTGCTCGATGCAGGATTCACTACACCATCTCAGACAGATGTCTGTCCAGCGTCTGAAGACTTCTATTGAAGGAGAACCCAACACCTCTCGTGGCAGCCTGTTCCACTCATTGATCACCCTCACTGTCAAAAAGTTTTTTTCTAATATGTAATCTGTATCTTCTCCCTTTCAGTTTCACGCCATTGCTGATCCCTCTACAGGTTGACTGCCCTTAAGATATTTTTAGACATCTATTAAGTCTCCTCATTCCCAAATCTTCTAACAGTTCCTCATAGGAAATTGTTTGCAGACCGGTCAGCATTCTGGTCGCTCTTCTCTGAACTTGCTCCAGTTAGTTCATGTCTTTTTTACAAATAGTCCTATAACAGAAATTATGTACATACACACTTTACCAATTTTTTTTATTTCTAGTTGTTCCTAAGTATTTCAGAGGTTGTCTTGTACTCGTAGTCATATGTCCAATCTTCATTGACTACTTAAATATTTGGCTCATCTAATGAAATGAAATGACTCTTGGCTTTTTGTCATTGCTATAATTATGTTCTGGTTGTAAAGATTGTTGAGTAGACATGTAGATACAACATGAAAATTATACGTTAATGCATAGTATAATGTTCTAATGAGCTATGAATATTCTGTTACCAAATGCTGAAAATCATTCAGCCCACCTAAAATGAATACCTTTACGTTTCTTTAAAAAAAAAAAGACACAAATAGAGATGACCAAGCCCGAATTGTAAAAAACATGGACCTCTCCTGGTATTCCGTTTTACGGTTCAGGAGTTCGGGAGAAAGATAGAGACCGAACAACCTTCCCTACATATGAACAGATCATTCTTTTTCCAAAAAGTAGTTTATATAGGACTTAAATATATGCTAAGCTGAACATTTACTGTCAAAATCATACCACAAAAATTCCAATAGTAACAAATTCTTAGGGTCCCGTTACACATAGCGACGCTCCAGCGATCCCGCCAACAATACGACCTGGTAAGGATCGCTGGTATGTCGCTACATGGTCGCTAGTAAGCTGTCAAACAGGCAGATCTACTCAACGACGCAGCACCGATACGGCAATCCATATAGCGACCTCGGCGGTCGTTGGGACCTTGTCAGACAGCAGCTACTCTGACGACACAGACTTCGATAGGCGTGCTTCAGCGATGCCTTTTCCACGCCCCTCTGCTCCGATTGGTGGCACTACTGCACTTTCACTACGCGGTTTGCCTCAGCGTCCCTGAGTCGCTAGTGCGCTATTTATTCGTGGATCCACCGTCACTGACACGGGGACACGAGATTATCATAACTGTACATGTTAAATTTTATGATTGCATATAAGTGATAGCTGACCTATAAAAGGAAACGCTACAAAGATCCTAATTTGAGACCACCAATCGGAACTGAGGGGGCGTTGAAAAGACAAAGCAAAATCACGCCTGCGTCCCCGAGTTCTGACTTGCCAACGAAGTCACTCGTCATTGTTATGGCGTCAAACACAGCGATGCATGCTGGCCAGCGGGACACCAACGATCAAAAAATGGCTAGGACATTCGAGCACGATCAGCAATATCGCAGCGGGGGGCCGGTCGCCGCTGTGTGTGACACGTAGCGAGATCGCTGGCGAAGTCGCTGTTGCGTCACAAAACCTGTGACATTTCAGCGATCTCTCTAACGATCTCACTATGTATAAAGTACCCTTTAGGGCCCCGTCACACATAGCGATCTCGCTAGTGAGATCGCTGCTGAGTCACAAGTTTTGTGACACAACAGCGATCTCACCAGCGAGATCGCTGTGTGTGACAGCGATCAGCGACCGGCCCCCCTGCCGATATCGCTGATCGCTGTAGGAAAGCCCTGGACATTTTTGTGGTCGCTGGTCTCCCGCTGGCCAGCACGCATCGCTGTGTGTGACAGGCGGGAGACCAGCGATCAGCTGGTAACTGACGTACACATCGGGTATCTAAGGGACGTGCGTCCCTTAGATACCCGATGTGTACCTTAGTTACCAGCGCGCTGATGCAGGGAGCCGGTAACTAACATACACATCGGGTATCTAAGGGACGCACGCCCCTTAGAAACCCACTGTTTACCTTAGTTACCAGCTCCCTGCATCAGCGCACTGGTAACTAACGTACACAGCGACGCCGGGCACTCGGCGTCGCTGTGCTGATCGCTGGTGAAGCTGTCTGTGTGACAGCTCACCAGCAATCACATAGCGACTTACCAGTGATCCTGACACGTTGATATCGTTGTCGGGATCGCTGGTGAGTCGCTATGTGTGACTCCAGCTTTACACTTGTATTGTGCTTTTCTCACAATAGACTCGGCATGCAGTCATTAAGTCAATTAGAGCATGAATAATGCCAAGACTTTTCTCAATGTCTTTTAGATTTTTTTATTCTGGGGATCCTATATAGGAAATACTTTTTTGTGATGGATATTATTTGTTAGGCCTCATGTACATAAGCCATTTACATTTATTTTGTGTGAGAAATACCCCATATTCTAGTTTTTGTGGCGCCTCTGTGTAAATGTTTGTGCCTCAGCATTTTCCCCTGCAAGCAATGAAGTGGCTGTATGCAAAGGACCATATTGCAACTTTGGAAGACAATTCTGCATACATTTGTTGGCCCCATAGTTTATTAAAGGAAATCTGTCACCTAATTTTTTGCATGTAAGATGCAGCCACTGCCATCAGGAGCTTATCTACAGCGACCTGAAAAGATAAGAAAAACGAGTTATATTTTACTCACCGGTGGGCGGTCCGGGTCTGATTTGTATCGTAGTCCGGGTCCTCCCACCTTCTAACGATGACGTCCTCGTCCTTGCTTCCCGTCGTGGCTCCTGTGCACACGTAATTCTCTGCTCTGTTGAGTGCACAGGCACCGGGAAAGGTCAGAGAGGTCCGCGACGGGAAGCAAGGAAGAGAACATCATTGCTAGAAGATGGGAGGACCTGGACCCGGACCGCACCGGACCACCCCCCGGTGAGTATAATATATTTCGTTTTTCTTATCTTTCAGGTTACATCGGGGCTTATCTACAGCATTACAGAATGCTGTAGATAAGCCCCTGATGGCAGTGTCCGCATCTTATATGCGAAAAAATAGGTGACAGATTCCCTTTAAAGGCCTCATATTTAGGATTCATGTAAAAGAAGCAAAACTTTCTGGACAATATTAGCTACTTCTTGAAGTTGCCAAATTTCTACACAGGATTGATTTAGGAAATGTGAGTCAAAGAATCCCCAACAAAAGCCACTGTGAAAATTACAGGATTACTGTTTTGTTTTTTGTTTTTTAAGACATGGAATATAAAAACCTGACTTAAACAATAGACCAGTAAAACTTCCCTCTAAGGCACTAAATGAAATGTGTCATGAGAAAATTACTAGTAATGAGCGAACACCTTATCTGAGCATGCTCTGGTGCTACCTGAGTGAGTTTGGTGTGCTCGAATAATATGCTCGAGTTCCCGTAGCTGCATGTCAGGTGGTTGTTCGACAGCCACAACACATGCAGGGATTTCCTGTTTTTAGGCAGTCTCTGCACTTTGGGTGACCAAGAGAAAATACTGATATTTTTTATAACTGTTAACCCCTTTCTGACATTTGACGTACTATCCCGTCCATGTGCCTTGTGCCCGTATGCCCATGGATGGGATAGTACGTCATAGTGATCAACTCGATCAACTACGCTCACGGGGGGAGCGCAGCTGATCGCAGCTGGGTGTCAGCTGATTATCTCAGCTGACACCCGGCACTATGTGCTAGGAGCGGTCACGGACGCTCCTGGCACATTAACCCCTAGCACACTGTGATCAAACATGAGCGCAGTGTACTGGGGGCATAGGGAATAATTGTGCAGGGAGGGGGTTCCCTGTGTGCTTCCCTGAGCCCCTCGGAACAACGCGATGTGCTCGCATTGTTCCGAGGGCCTCCTTTCTGCAGGCCCCCGGATCCAAGATGGCTGCAGGGGCCTTCCAGGCGTGGAGAAAGCCTCCTGCACTGCCTGTCAGATCGCTACTCTGACACAGTGATAGAGTGTCAAGATCAGCGATCTGACACAATATAGTAATGTCCCCCCTGGGACAAAGTAAAAAAAAAAAAAAAAGTGTAAAAATCATGTTTCAAAAATTCGTAAATAAATTAAAAAAAAAAGTTTCCTAATAAATTATTTTTTTTGTAAATAAATAAAAAAATAAAAGTACACACATTTAGTATCGCCGCGTCCGTAACGACCTGCTTTATAAAACTGTCCCACTAGTTAACCCATTTAGTGAACGCATTAATAAAAAACAAAAAAACAAGTCAAAAAACAATGCTTTATCATCATACCGCTGAACAAAAAGTGCAATAACAAAAAGACGGATATAAATAAGCTTGGTACCGCTGAAAATGTCATCTTGTCCTGCAAAAAACGAGCCACCATACAGTGTCATCAGCAAAAAAATAAAAAAGAGTTATAGCTCGCAGAATAAAGTGATGCTAAAATAATTATTTTTTTTATATAAAATTATTTTTATTGTATAAAAGCGCCAAAACATAAAAAATTATATAAATGAGGTATCGCTGTAATCGTACTGAACCGAAGAATAAAACCGCTTTATCAATTTTACCACAAAATGTGTTGATGCAAAAACTATTTTTTGCAATAAAAAGCGTCTTTTAGCGTATGACAGCTGCAAAACATAAAAACCTGCTATAAATAGTAAATCAAACCCCCCCCTTTATCATCCCCTTAGTTAGGGAAAAATAATAAAATAAAAAAATTGTATTTCCATTTTCCCATTAGGGTTAGGGCTAGGGTTAGGGCTGAGACTAGGGGTAGGGGTGTGTTGGCTTAGGGTTGGAGTTAGAATTGGGGGGTTTCCACCGATCAGGCACATCAGGGGCTCTCCAAACACGACATGGCATCTGATCTCAATTCCAGCCAATTCTGCGTTGAAAAAGTCAAACGGTGTTCCTTCCCTTCCAAGCTCTACCATGTGCCCAAACAATGGTTTACCCGCACATATGGGGTATCAGCGTACTCAGGACAAATTGCACAACAACTTTTGTGGTCCAATTTCTGCTGTTACCTTTGGGAAAATAAAAAATTGGGGGAAAAAATATCATTTTTGTGGAAAAAAATGATTTTTTTTTATTTTTATGGCTCTACATTATAAACTTCTGTGAAGCACTTGGGGGTTCAAATTGCTCACCACACATCTAGATAAGTTCCTTGGGTGGTCTAGTTTCCAAAATGGGGTCAATTGTGGGGTGTTTCCACTGTTCAGGCACATCAGAGGCTCTCCAAATGTGATATGGCGTCAAGCCAATTCTTCATTGAAAAAGTCAAGCGGCACTCATTCCCTTCCGAGCTCTGCCATGCGCCCAAACAGTGGTTTACCCCCACATATGGGGTATCAGCATAAGTTTTGGGGTCCTGTTTCCCTTGGGAAAATAAAAATTGAGGGTGAAAAGATCATTTTTGTGACAAAAAAATTATTTTTTAATTGTACGTTAAAAACTTCTGTGAAGCCTTTGGGGGTTCAAAGTTCTCACCACACATCTAGATAAATTCCTTGGGGGTATAGTTTCCAAAATGGGGTCACTTGTGGGGGGTTTCCACTGTTTAGGCACATCAGGGGCTCTCCAAATGTGACATGGTAACCGATCTCAATTCCAGCCAATTTTGCTTTGAAAAAGTCAAACGGCACTCCTTCCCTTCTGAGCTCTGCCATGCTCTGAAACAATGGTCCCCCCCCCCGACATATCAGGTATCAGCGTACTCAGGACAAATAACATTTGCAGTCCAATTTCTCCTGTTACCCTTGGTAAAATAAAAAAAATTGCACCTGAAGTAATTTTCTTGTGAAAAAAGTTAAATGTTCATATTTTTTAAACATTAAAAAAAATTCCTGTGAAGCACCTGAAGGGTTAGTTAACTTCTTGAATGTAGTTTTGAGCACCTTGAGGGGTGCAGTTTTTAGAATGATGTCACTTTTGGGTATTTTCTATCCTATAGACCCCTCAAAGTGACTTCAAATGTGATGTGGTCCCTAAAAAAAAGTGGTGGTGTAAAAATGAGAAATCACTGGTCAACTTTTATCCATTATAACTTCCTAAAAAATTTGGTTCCAAAATTGTGCTGATGTAAAGTAAACATGTGGGAAATGTTACTTATTAATTTTTATGTGTGCCATATCTCTGATTTAAGGGCATAAAAATTAAAAGTTGGAAAATTGTGAAATTCTCGCCAAATTTCCATTTTTTTCACAAATAAACGCAAGTCATATCAATGAGATTTTACCACTAACATGAAGGACAATATGTCACGAGAAAACAATGTCTGAATCACCATGATCCAAGGAAGCGTTTCAGAGTTATTACCTCATAAAGGTACAGTGGTCAGAATTGTAAAAATTGGCTCGGTCATTAACGTGCAAACCACCCTTGGGGGTAAAGAGGTTAATCTATGGTTAGTTGAAATTCCAGGATTATAGGTAAACAGAGATTTATAGATTTTATCTATCCATCCATCCCAAATAATGAAGCAGTCACCACCTCCAATAATATGCTGCAAAAACAAAAAAATACTGGTCAACACTTCCAAACAGAATAAAGCAAGTGTGAACATGTGCAAGCTGCGATGACTGCATAATGTTCAAACACTAAGGGGCGCCTTGTTGTGGCTGGTGGGCTCTCATGCAGTGGCTAATTTGTGCACTAAGTATCTTTGTTTCATAAATACATTCATAAGTATATTTTATATTACAGTAATGTAGTCCAATTTTCATATCCCATGTCTGTGTATTCTGTCTATCTATCTATCTATCTATCTATCTATCTATCTATCTATCTATCTATCTATCGATCTATCTGTCTGTCTTTCACAGGTGATAGTCACAGATCTCAGAGTATGCCTCGCACGCTCTCAGAGAGGTCAATAAACATATCTGGGCTATTGTTTGCCAGGCGGCTGCTGTAAAGCATATCTGTAAATGCTATTTTCAGCAGCTCAGGCATAATCATTGCTCCTATAATCTAGTATAAAAAAAATTACAATCAGTAAAAAATTGATTTGAATAAAAGAATATGTATTAGTCTTTGGTTTAAATTAGTATAAAAGTAGATAATATATTTACTGTTGGCTGCAAAAAGAGTGGAGTCTTTATTACTCATTTTTTCAGGTGTTATTGATGTTCATTATTTAAGGCTGCAGAACTACATTAGGTGTGTAATTCAGACAATTCATTAAAAAAAATCTATACTAAAACAATTTCTTCCTAAATTTGATTAATGTCTTAGTGCTAAATAAAAAAGAGCCGTTGCTGATCAATAAGGCAGAGAGGTGTGTAACCGCTGTATTAAACTAGACAAGGTCTTTCCTATAAGGAGACAGAACGGATGGATACCTCACTGAGATTCTAATACGTGTTTTTTTCTGTTGTGTTTTATGTGAAATAGGTTTATTGTTTGGGGTTTCAAGGGACCTTTTGCCATTCATTTTAAGCAAAGAACATGGCAGCACAGCGAGAACATGTACAGTAATCCCTACCTTAGGGGAAAGATGGTGGAGTGTCTAGACATGTAGCTGTATCTTCCCTGAATAAGCAGTCGCTGCTGAGAAGATGCTTGACCATTTCTCGTCGGGCGCTTCCTGCTGGGCTTCCTGTGGCGCCGACGAGCGACGCGTGGACGCGGGCGGGAGGATGTCAGGATCGTCGCGTCTGACAGGTAAGTAGCGACCCCCGACCCCTGCTATGTCGCTGGTGAGATCTGCCTGTGTGGCAGTTCACTAGCGACCACTTAGCGATGCACCAGCGATCCATATCGTTGTCGGGATCGCTGGTGCATCGCTAAGTGTAACAGTACCCTTACAGTTTGCTTTTTTTTTTTTGCTATGACAATAGGTCTGACTCTGGATACACCGCCTCCAGTGGGGCGAAGTTAAATAATAAGACGTGCAAATGGATACACCGCCTCCATCTGGCGAATTTAGGTATTACACGTATTTATACAATAGTCTGGAAACTCCGCCTCCAGTAAGGCGAATTTAAATAATAAAGGGGAACCCTGGGTAACAATAACAATGGTGGGCCCTGCGATAGGGAATAGGGACGTGGAGACCTCCTGTACTCCCCTGAGCCAGTGTCCCTGCACTCCTAACATTCCCTATGCCGGTTCCGCACCGGGCGACGCACTCGTACCTCAAACCCTGACTCGCCCTGCACCTAAACCCTCACTAGGGAATTGGTCGATGCGGAAACTAATCCCACCACTGCACTAAACACACATGAGAAAAGATGACAAAGCGGGAAACACCACTTAGCTTTGCTCTGTTGCGTACCCTCCTAGCAACAGAGCCCACCACCTGCGTGCATCTTCTCCACCCGGATCCATCACCATAACCGGATCCATCACCATAGTGCAGCCTTGGAGCAGAGTCCACCACCAGTTGCAGCTGCCCAGTAAACAGAGTCCCTAAGAGGAGTCCAGCTTCTGCCAAAAAGTCCAGCATGCTTGAGTCCAGTTTTCAGCAACCAAGTCCAGCATGCTGAGTGCAACTCTCACCATCGTCGCCACTCCACCAAGCCATGCAAGCACCTCCTGCTGATACCATAAACTGCGACTCCACCACGCCATGCCAGCCCTCCATGCAGACTCCATAGCTGACTCAACCCCTCTGGCTGGGCTGCCCAGGACTCTCATTCAGCTCCTTCTTTCACCCAGGCTTCCTTGAGAATGACTAACTCACAGTATCACCAACAGTGATTGAATACACCTGACTCTCTTTTATAGATCCTCACACCTGATTTGTAATTAAGTGCACATTAAACCCCAAGAAACTAAAGTGCACTAACGCTCACCACCACCGGGGCAACTTAGAATGAACGACACCACGTGTAATAATTCTAATGGCCACCGGGGGCAATCAACCCACTTTGGCAACAAGCCAAAGGAAAAAAAGTTCACTTTGTCCATTTACTTGTCAGATCCACCTTTGATCATGACAAGGTCTACGTTCACACTTGCTTTTGGACATTCCTTAAAACAGAAAAAACAGAAAACGCAGAATAAGGGTATGATCAAACCTGGCATTTTTGCAGATTTTTTTTTTCTGCATGAAAAATGAGCTGTGTGGTGGGAAATATGCTGCATACAATACACTCGTTTTATGCGCTTTTTTTTTGCAGAGTTTTCACTTGCATCAAATAAATGGCTGAAAGAATTGACATGCTTCATTTTGGCAATATATTGAAAATTCACACACAAAGCAACATATACCGTACATGAGATTTCACACATTTCATTGATTAAGCTGGTACTTTAAAGTACTCCATATTTTGCACACCAATTACGCTGTGTAAAGTATGCAGCAAAAGCGCCTTGTCTGGGGACGTGGCGATGCAGAGAAGCTGAGAGGACGTGCTTAGGCAGAGCTCCTATGATCCTGATTTAAATCCTGCCTATCACTCGAAAGACCCACCTTGATAATACTGTGGATCTCCTGGGCTCCACGGAACCACTGGCTTCCGAGGAGGTGCGGAGTGCGTCTCCGGTCCAGGTAGATGCCGGGAGACCCGGACAGAAAGCAGGGCCTGCAAGGAGGCGGCGGCCATTTTCTACTGTGTGCTTTGAAACTGAGACGCAGCCTGGAAGACTTCATCTCAGGTGCGGCGGGTTGGACAGAGCACGGGACTCACAAAAGTACACAGCTAGGTGCGCGCGGTGTGAGCTCTGAGAAATGAGCCCCGTGCTCCCTCATTGAAGTTATACTTTCCCCGCTGGTGCCCACCATTTTGATTACATTCACCGCTCTCATCACTTCTCCGTTGCTCGGGACTGAGGCCGCGGTCTCCATGGCAGTTTGCTAGCAGCAAACTTCATCAGATTGCACAGGGTCTGTTATAGGACCTTTATAATATGAAATCACTGCCCAGAAGCTAGGTTCGCTTTGGGTATTATAACTTGCTGATAAAATGACATTAGACTGTGCTGGTATCTCTGTACTTTCACTTTCAGTTCCTCAATTCCCTGGGGCTGGGATGGTGGATAACGCAGCTACTTTCTGACAGAGCAACAAATTACAGTTGGAAAAGATCTGCACAACTGACCAGATAAGAATGGTTGTTCTGTCTCACAATAGTAAATCAGACAAACAAAGCTCCTGCACTACAAGAGAGCTGCTATAAAATGGGACAAATGAAAGGGACAATTTACTTTATCAACTTGCTGTACTACATAAATCTTAACAATGAGCCCATCGAAGAGTTCAGGGGTGGCTGAAAAGCTAAAAGAATTTGCAAGGCCCGTCCCCTGTGATAATTCAAGATCCCACAGAAATACTCCATCAAATGTTAAAGCTGCAGACCAGCGTAAAAATTGCACTTCTGATGTCAGAGAGGGAGGGGATCAAGAAGACATGACTCTATGGATGGTGTCTGAACAATTAATGCAAGCCATATCTCTAGCTAGAACATCCCTGACTGGGAAAATAGAGGAGGTACATTCGGAAGTGGGGTGTCTTCGGCAGGATTTGCAAGCCATGAGAGGGCGCATCACAGAAGTTGAAATGAGAGTCTCTAGCCTGGAAGATACACTTGCGCCCGTGGAAAATAAACTGACAAAAGTAGCTGGCTCCATAAATGCCTGGAGGCAGAAGGTGGATGACCTGGAAAACAGGTAGTGCCAGAATAATATCCGAATCATTAAATAATCGGAACACTCTGAAGGTCAACTACCGGAGGAATTTTTGGTAAATGGCTTAAAGACACTCTGGGAGATGAGTTCTCTTCATCTTTTTCTGTAGAAACGTCCCAACAAAATCTTTCCCCCCAGGCAGTCCACCAGGTCCTTTTTTGGCACGTTTCCTAAACTGCAAAGACAGAGACGCTATCCTCCGCATGGCAAGGCAAAAAAGCCCCATTAAATTCAATAACGCCACAATATCAATTTTTCCAGATTTTTCTAGGGAGCTACAGAAGCAACGGGCTCAATTTATGGAGATCAAGAGGCAACTCAGAGAAGGAAATATCTAATACTCAATGATCTACCCAGCTCGACTTTGAATTGTTTACGAGGGTTCTTCCATATTCTGCACAACCCCGGTGGAGGCCGTGGAATGGCTGCGGTCCCACACAAGAGCAAATGGAATGTCACCCTGATTTGACTGCTGCCATCCCTATATTGGTACATAGGGGGAAAAAAGAAAAACAAAGGACTCCCTTAATATTTGTAAAGATAGGGGCCCTTTCTGCCAATTTCCAATGTAACACCAATACCGGACACTTTGTTCAGTGAGGGTACCATCTTTTTGGGAATATGATAGGAGCATGGGACTGTGCTCCTTTTTGAACTTTATCTTGTTTTTTCTTGTTTTAGTATTGTTAGTTGATGTTTATATAGATACTGCTGCCAAGATACTAATTATGCTGCCTGTAAGGTTCAGTCTACGCAACACTGTATACCATATTAGGACAAGGGACTATGGGGTCTGAATTAATATCCAAGGCAATGAGAAAAAACTTTGTCCAGCTCCACGATGTAGTGAAAAATATTCTTTATTCACTCAATAGAAATGAGGTTTAAAAGCCAGCATGAGTTACAAGGCATGCGATCGATCTACGCGTTTCGAGTGGCTAAGCACTCTTAATCATGATACGCAGCTTTGTCCATGGGTAGATCTTATATACTCTATCCGGTCTACACACCGGTTAAATAATTAATTAAAACAAATATAAAACAAATGGAGAAAAAACTAACAATCACAATTAAATATAACAATTTGATTCGTTAAGATACAATATTATCGCCTTCAGTAGTATTTTATCTTTTCTTTATTTCTTAATTTTTATTCATTATTCTCTTGTTATTATCCATGAAAAAAATGAAGCAAACTTCTGAAATAGAAGAGAAACATAACAGATCTCAATGTTGCAACCATTCACAACAGTAAAATTCACAGATACAATTTTTTCAAAATGCATGCGGTTTTCAATTACATGTCAAATTTTTATTTCTTTTTTGTGCAATGTTAATTTTAGCACAACAAACCATTTTTTTTAATATACACATGTATGCAAAGAGAGGAAAAAAAAAAAAAAGGATCAAGATTAGAAAGATTTTTTTGATTTTTTCAGGGACTATTTCGATTAGCGCACCAAATGTGCACACAGCCATAATATATTTGTTTAAAGAGAAGATGGAAAACTCCAATTTGCACTGTTCTAAAGAATTTTTTTCAGTGTATATGATTTTTTTGTTTATATACACAGCCAAAAAAACATTTAATTCTTTTATTCCCCATCATACACCAATCATATATTTTAAACATGCAGATTCGAAAAACGGCATGAAATTACAGTTCTATGCACAAAAAATACCCTATGAAAAACCTTGCAAAAAACTACCATATTCCCACATATTTTAATATATATTTTTAATCAGAACATGAGGATTCATTATAAATGTAATAAAATAAATATTTCAAAGAGGAAAGGGTTGATAGTCTAATAATAGAGCATGGTGTCTTTTCTTTTATTCAAGCCTCGTGGCATACTGGTGTTTAATTTGAACATCCACCACGCCTCCCTATTCCTAAGCACAGGTTCTAAGTGCCCACCTCTAATCCGATTGTGGACTTTCTCAATCCCATATACTTTTAATGAGTCCAATTTTTTACTATGAGTCTCAATAAAATGTCGGGAGAGCTGCGATATGTTTCTATTCATATTAGCATTCTCTATGTCGAGAATGTGCTCTCTAATCCTAGTTTTTAACGTGCGTTTTGTGCTACTCACATATTTTAGTCGGCATGAAACACATTCCATGATATAAACTACATTTTTGGTGTTGCGGTTTATGAAATCTTTGATGTCAAATAGATTACTGTCATCAAAATCTCCAAATTTATCACACCTTTTGGTATAGGTACACATCTTGCACTGACTGGCAGCACATTTAAAAAAACCTCTCGTTTTCAACCAATTGCCCGTATGTTCTTGCCGAGTACAAAGAAAACTTGGTGATAAACTATTTTTTAAGGATGGTGCTTTTCTGGAAACTATCCTTAGTCCTTTTTTTATTATTTTTTCAATATCTGGATCTTCTTTTAAAATTGCCAGGTTATCCTCAACTAGTTTTTTGCAAGGTTTTTCATAGGGTATTTTTTGTGCATAGAACTGTATTTTCATGCCGTTTTTAGAATCTGCATGTTTAAAATATAAAAACTAAAATATTCGACATAATGTTGTGTTGATCAGTTACTCAGGAAATACTTCATTTATTTGGAAAAGTCTATGATAATAATCTCTCCATATATGCATTAGAACGGGTTTTTTTCAGTGCATGAAGGGGAAATATAATAACCGAATGCTCCCCCCCCACTTTTTTTGGGTTGCAGATATAAACTAAAAATTAAATATAACGAAATTTTTTTTTTTTTTTTTTTTTTTTTGTGCAAATTGAAGTTTTCCATCTTTCTGTCTTGAGAAAGTTTATGATAGCGACTTTTCAATAAATGTATCAGAACGGATTTTTATGATTGGTGTATGATGGGGAATAAAAGAATTAAATGTTTTTTTGGCTGCGTATATAAACAAAAAAATCATATACACTGAAAAAAATTCTTTAGAACAGTGCAAATTCGAGTTTTCCATCTTCTCTTTAAACGAATATATTATGGCTGTGTGCACATTTGGTGCACTAATTGAAATAGTCCCTGAAAAAATCAAAAAAATCTTTCTAATCTTGATTTTTTTTTTTTCTCTCTTTGCATACATGTGTATATTAAAGAAAAATGGTTTGCTGTGCTAAAATTAACATTGCACAAAAAAGAAATAAAAATTTGACATGTAATTGAAAACCGCATGCATTTTGAAAAAATTGTATCTATGTGAATTTTACTGTTGTGAATGGTTGCAACATTGAGATCTGTTATGTTTCGCTTCTATTTCAGAAGTTTGCTTCATTTTTTCATGGATAATAACAAGAGAATAATGAATAAAAATTAAGAAATAAAGAAAAGATAAAATACTACTGAAGGCGATAATATTGTATCTTAACGAATCAAATTGTTATATTTAATTGTGATTGTTAGTTTTCTCTCTATTTGTTTTATATTTGTTTTAATTAATTATTTAACCGGTGTGTAGACCGGATAGAGTATATAAGATCTACCCATGGACAAAGCTGTGTATCATGATTAAGAGTGCTTAGCCACTCGAAACGCGTAGATCGATCGCATGCCTTGTAACTCATGCTGGCTTTTAAACCTCATTTCTATTGAGTGAATAAAGAATATTTTTCACTACATCGTAGAGCTGGACAAAGTTTTTTCTCATTGCCTTGGATTGTGCGCTTTGACACAGCGGTCTCGTGCTCCGATGTTGGAATGCTATGTCTGGTGAGCTGGATTTGTATTCTGAATTAATATGCATGACTTGGAATGTGAGAGGTCTTGGGTCTCCCCGAAAGAGAATTAAAGTTTTTTCCCAGATTAAAAGTCATCGTCCTCATATTGTGGCTTTGTTTGAAACACACTTGACCAGAGATTCGTCTCATTATTTGAAGAAACCATGGTTACAATGGTCCATACATGCATTCCAAACCAGTTACTCTAGGGGGATTTCTTTGTTAATCCATAAGGACATTAAATGGGAGGTCAAGGAGGCTTGGAAAGACCCTGAGGGATGCTTTGTTTTTGTGCACGCGTCGATAGATTTGAAAGACTACATCATAATGGTGTCTATAACCCACCCCTGGCCAATATATCAGTCATTAAATAGGCGGTAAGCTTTGTCTTAAATTATCCAGATGCATTAGTTATGTGCATGGTAGATTTTAACCTTGTCATGGATAATTGTCTTGATAGGCTTAGTCTAGATGATTGAGTATCCGGGACGGCCTACTCTCCATCTCCGCTATCAATGCTCATTGAGGACAGTGGTTGGTTAGATTTGTGGAGGATGCGTCATCCTGATGTGCGAGAATATACCTGCCACTCGTCCATTAAACGCACTCTATCCCGTATAGATTACATATTTGGTTCCAGCAACCTGGCAATGTGGGTGGGGGATGTGGAACAAGGGAACAGGGGCATCTTAGATCATAGCCCGATAATACTTATACTTAAATTTGGCTAAATGAGTCGTAATTTATTTTGGAAGTTGAACCCATTTTGGCTGAAATTAATAGGCCCCAATGACAGAACTCTAGACCACTTAGACTGCTTAATTTCATCCCACCCTGAACTCCAGAATATTAACTTGTTTTGGGATGCCCTTAAAGCGTATCTAAGGGGATGTTTGTCTTCTACAATTTCCTATATTAAACGGGTGACATCTAGGGAAGATGATGAGATGTAGAAGCGATTGAGGGATTCGGAAGCAAATTATATAGCTAACCAAACTAATGAAAATAGAAATGAGTGGCTAAACTCCTATAGATTATATACTCAATATATGGATACCAAATCTAAACGTAAATTATTCTTTACTCGTTAGTCATATTTTGAACTAGGAAATCAGTCCAGCAAGTTATTGGCATTTATAGTGCGCCAACACAACACATCTAATACCATACTTCAAATTCGAAAACTAGATAATTCAATAATAACCTCAACAGGTGATATACTCCAGAGTTTCCATGACTATTATAAAACGTTATATAGTTCCAAAGAGGTTTTAGTACTTCGGACTGCCTTGAGTATTTATCAGACATAAAGTTTCCCACACTGCGTCCCGCTCACCAAGCCTTTCTGGATGCAGACTTCACAGTAGAGGAAATAAATGAAGCCATAGTGGATATGGCTTCTGGGAAGGCGCCTGGGCTTGATGGATTTCTCATAGAAATGTGCATGAAATATCAGGATGTTTTGGCACCACTCCTGAAGGTGTTTCAGAGGACTTGGGAGGAAGGTTCTTTATCGGACTCCTTTTATGAGGCAAATATAATAGTGCTTAAGAAGGCGGGGAAGGATCCTCTTGAATGTGGATTATACCGCCCATATCATTGGTAAATGTGGACTATAAGATCTTCACTAAAATCCTGGCCACTAGATTAAATTCGGTGATACTAGAAATAGTACAACCAGACCAGACCAGTTTCATGCCCGGGAAAAATACATCTATTAATATCAGGAGAGTTCAGTCAGTGGTCCAGTACAGTTCCTTAGTGCCAGATAATGAATGGGCCTTGGCCTCGCTGGATGCGGCTAAGGCCTTTAATTCTCTTGAGTGATCCTTCTTATCTGCATGTTTACTAAAATATGTATTCTGCTCTAAATTTAGGAAGTGGATCTGCGCGATGTACATGAAACCAAAAACCCGAATAATTATAAATAACTGTATCCGAATTATTCTCTTTGGCAAGAGGAACACACCAAGGGTGCCTTTCCCCAGGCCTCTTCACACTTGCAATCGAAGCGCTGGCGATCTGTATAAGATCCACTCCAGTCATTAAAGGTATAGAAATAGCGGGCCGTTTAGATACCATTAGCCTATATTCTGATGATATGGTGATATTTATGGATAAAACAGAAGAAGCACTACCCTATGTGATTGCTACTATAGACAAATTTAGTAACTATTCAGGATTATACATAAATTGGGATAAATCTGCCTTGATGCCTCTCTCTCTTGGTCCAATAGATCACCATGAAACGTTGTCCCCATTACCTGTTGTAACTACCTTTAAGTACCTGGGAATAAATATTTCAAAATACAGTAGACTCGACTTGAAAATTAATATTTTCCCGTTATTAGATTTTGTTAAGCTTAAATTTGCAATCTGGAATAAATTGCCATTATCTGTCTCCAACATAGTGCAGTACTGATCCCTAAATCTTTTTTCTCCAGCCTAAATTCATTAATCCTATCCTTTATATGGACCCAAACTCAAATCAGGGACCTGGAGCAGTTTGCCAAAGAAGAATGGTCTAAAATTCCAGCAGAGCATTGTAAGAAACTCATTGATAGTTACCGGAAGCGGTTGGTCGCAGTTATTTTGGCTAAAGGTTGTGCAACCAAGTATTAGACTGAGGGTGCCAATACTTTTGTCTGTCCCATTTTTGGAGTTTTGTGTGAAATGATCAATGTTTTGCTTTTTGCTTCATTCTCTTTTGTGTTTTTTCATTTAAGACAAATTAAATGAAGATAATAATACCAAAGAATTTGTTTGCAATCATTTTCAGGAAAAAAAACTGAGTATTATCTGACAGAATTGCAGGGGTGTCAATACTTTTGGCCACAACTGTAGCTGGGCAAATCAGAGCCCTGAGTAGATGGATGCCCAATAATTGTCTGCCTAACTCAGAGAGCCATCTGGCCCATGCTGCAGAGACTGATTGCTTGCTGGGGTTTTTAGAACTAGACAAACCTAATGTCTGTGGATTATTACCCTTACTCCGGTTGGCAAGGTCAGTATGGAGACAACTTAAATGAGTGGTTCGCTTTGTCGACTGTGATAAAACACTCTGGGTTCGCCTTTGCTGGGGTCAAAGGTCACGTGCGTTCAGCATGAAACTCAGGCGCACAGCCGGGATTCGGGTATAACTGACACTGGGTCAGGTTTACTAAAGGTGAAAGCAATGCATAAAGGAAATAAAACATAAAACAAATCCTTGCCTGTCCGGCACTAACTAAACAAGGTACAACCTAACTACCAACTGGCGGGCTTCTCCCGTCCAGCCAAACCACAGTTGCAGTGGGCACTGCTTTTACTCACGTGTGTCTCTCACACAGACAGGCTCTCTGTGTTCCCAGGCTGAGACCCTCACACAACCACCTGGAATCCTTTTATATCCGCCTCCCATTATTCATTAGTCACCAGGTGAGATACTGAACAGACTAGGCCACATAGGAAAGGTATCTGGGCGAGATATACCTGCCCTCATCCACTATTCCCACATGATTCTCACATATCCCCCCCCTCTGCTCAGACCACTCTGGTCGAGCAATGACACCTGCCAAACAGTGCACTCGAGACAGGGCATCTGCATTCCCCATTCTGCATTCCCCATCTGTACACCTGGGCGGTGCTCCACCATAAAAGTGTAGGCCTGCAGGGCAAGGAACAACCGGGTCACCTGGCTATTCCGTTCCTTGTGCAAGTGCATCCACTTGAGAGGGGCATGGTCAGTGATCAGCCTGAACTTTCTGCCCACCAGGTAATATTTGAGGGCCTCTAGAGCCCACTTAATGGCTAGGCACTCTTTTTCTACTACCGCATACTTTTGCTCATGTTTATTCAGCTTCTTGCTGAGATAGAGGACTGGGTGTTCCACTCCGTCCCTTACTTGTGACAGTACGGCCCCGATACCGGTATCAGAGACATCCGTTTGTACCACAAACTCGCCTCGGAAGTCCGGAGTCACCAGTACGGGTTGAGAGCAAAGTGCCCGTTTTAGGCTATGGAAGGCTTCTTCAGCCGCTAAATTCCATTTAATCATGACGGAATCTTTCCCTTTGGTAAGATCCGTCAGGGGGGTAGCGATGGCTGCAAAATTGGGTATGAACTGGCGATAATAGCCGGCGATCCCCAGAAAGGCTTGCACCTGCTTCTTGTTGACAGGTTGCGGCCAGTCCTGAACCGCTTGAACCTTATCAACCTGGGGTTTAACAACACCCCTCACAATTACATACTCCAAATACCGGGCTTCTTCTAGCCCGATGTGACATTTCATGGGGTTCGCGGTTAGACCTGCCTCCCACAGGTCATCAATCACAGCTTGTACTTTCTGGAGATGAGTCTCCCAGTCCAGGCTGTAGATGACAATGTCATCCAAATAGGCCGAAGCGTACTGCCTATATGGCCTCAGGACTCGATCCATCAGTCTCTGGAAGGTCGCCGGTGCTCTGTGCAGTCCAAACGGCATATACACATACTGAAATAGACCTTCCGGCGTAGCAAATGCCGTCTTTTCTCTGGCAGCCTCCGCCAGAGGGATCTGCCAATACCCCTTTGTTAGGTCTAGGGTCGTAATATACCGGGCTTTTCCTAACCGATCTATTAACTCGTCGACCCGGGGCATAGAGTAGGCATCAAATACAAATTAAACACGGTGTCCCGACGTCCCAATTTTTTCGATACCTACAGCTTAGATCAGCAATTGAATCACATTTACGTAACAGAAATATGACCCAAGCAATATCGTCCTTTCCTTTGATTGGGATTCTCAAATCACAGGGCCCCCATGGTCTTATTTCTACCTTATATACTTATATGTTGTCCGCGGGCTCTGACTCTGCATTATCGTCAGTAAAGGAGAGGTGGAGGTCTCTCGTTCCAGATATTCAGAATGAAGATTGGGAGGATATCCTTGGTTCTCCAACCGGGGTGTCTCCATCAGCCAAAAAATAAAATGACTCAAATGTATATTAGTGCACCAGTCATATCTGACCCCATTACAGCTATTTAGGATGGCGTGGTCCCAATCCTCAGAATGCTTAAGATGTCATACAGTGGATGCAGATTTTATACATATGGTGTGGAGATGCCCAACTATTCTATCCTTTTGGAGCGAGGTGACCTCGTTGTTAACCTCCCTCATAGGTACTCCTGTTCCTCTAATTCCAGTGGTGTGTCTGTTTGGTGTGCTAGAAGAAGAGATATGGGGACACTATGTTAGAATTTTCCTGCGGGAGACACCTTTTTAACCAGGAAAATATTGGTTTTACGCTGGATGGGTAATCAACATGCTTCTCTTAGAGCTTGAATTGAACTAGTAATTTCAATTAGAATAGGGGTTGCTTGGGGAAGTCTAATAAAATTTGGGATATATGGAGTACATCTCACCTTACTATATCAACGTGTAGATAGTGGTCTGTTATTATAATAGCTATAGTGAAGAACATATTGACTTATATTTTATAGGTTTATAATGTCATCACTGCTATGGAGGTTGTTTTGCCAGCAGGGTAGGAGTAGGTTTTGTATTATGTTAGATAAGTTGGTTGTAATGTATCATTCTGTGTTATGCATAACCAAACATTTGTATAGATGAATAATGAGTTCTTGTAACTACTTCTAGATTATCCATAGGCCTCGCAAGAGAGTGAGGACCTGTGAAATTGAGATCTGTACAAATAACTCAATATGCAAACTTGTTGGTTTTCTTCCTTTACGGATACTATGATGATCGTGTATACATTGCATAGATTATTTGCAAAAGGTGTACTTCTGTTGTTGTTTAATAAACAAATTTTAAAAAAAGCACTCTGTGTGAACATAGCTTTTAATGTGAAAAACAGATTCATGAAAAAAAACCTCCCATTCAGATAGAAGCGTTACTGCGGTGCGCCATCTGAGTTGGGAGAAAGCCCAACTTTTATAAGGCCTAGGTATTGTATCCAGCTGCTCTGCAGGTTGGGTGATCCAATGTAGAAATCAGACTAAAACATGGAGAAGCAGATATGCTGTCATGCTGGTAAAGAAATAAATCCAAAGATTTTGATAAAAGAAATACTGTGCGTCTCGTTCTCAACACGTTTCAAAGTCTATCCTTCTTCTTCATCAGGAGAACCACAAAATGTGCAGGTAGTGATGGGGTCTAATGTGAAGATAAAGAAATAGTTAATTCCTGAATAAAAGTGAAAGAAATTGGTGAGGTGACCTATAAACTGCATAAGGCAGAGATAAGGAAATGGATTTTATTATTAAAAATGAATAAATAAGAATAAAAGTGAAATAATGAGAAATAGCGTTGATTTTTATCATGACCATCTGTGTTCACCCCTCGGAAGAAGCACCACGCAAAAAGCACATAAGGGGTATTTCCTTCAGGGTCCACACAGGTTGTCATGTCCATGTTTATATGTTTCTTGTCTGCATTTTTGGCATGTACAGAAGGGAAAATAAGTACGGTAATTGCATTGACAATTTTGCATGTTTTTCCCAATTAAAAAGAATGGAAAGGTTTGTAATTTTTATTGTAGGTACACTTCACCTGTGAGAGACACAATCTAAAAATAATATCCGGAAGATCACATTTTATTATTTTTAAATAGTTAAATTGCATTTTATTGCATGAAATAAGTATTTGATCACCTACCAACCAGCAAGAATTCTGGCTCTCACAGACCTGTTAGTTTTTCTTTAAGAAGCCCTTCTACTCTGCACTCATTACCTATATGAATTGCACCTATTTGAACTCGTTACCTGTATAAAAGACACCTGTCATCATAATAAATCACACTACAATTTCTCCCTCCACCATGGCCAAGACCAAAGAGATGTCTTTGGACACTAGGGACAAAATTGGAGACATGCACAAGGCTTGGATGGGCTACAGGACAATAGGCAAGCAGCTTGGTGAAGAGTCAGCAACTGTTAGCGCCATTATTAGAAAATTGAAGAAACACAAGATGACTATCAATGTTCCTCGGCCTGGGGCTCCATGCAACATCTTGTCTCGTGAGGGTAAGGATGGTTCTGAGAAAGGTCAGAAATCAGCCCATAACTACATGGAGGACCTGGTCAATGACCTGAAAGGAGTCGAGATCACAGTCTCAAACATTGCCGTTTGTAACACACTGTGCCATCATAGATTAAAATCCTGCAGGGCACGCAAGGTCCTCCTGCTCATGCCAGCACATATCCAGGCCCTTTTGAAGTTCGCCAGTGGCCATTTGGATGATCCAGAGGAGGCATGAGAGAAGGTCATGTGGTCAGATGAGGCAAAAATAGAACTATTTTGTATCAACTCCACTTGCTGTGTTTGGAGGAAGAAAAAGGATATGTACAACCCCTAGAACACCATGTCAACTGTGAAGCAGTTCTGTTTTTCTATTGTATCAAATACTTATTTCATGCAATAAAATGTAAATTAATTATGTAAAAATCATACAATGTAATTTTCTGTTTTTTTTTATTTTTAGATTCTGTCTCTCACAAGTGAAGTGTACCTACAATAAAAATTACAGACCTCCATTCTTTGTAGGTGGGAAAACTTGCAAAATCGGCAGTGTATCAAATGCTTATTTTCCCATGTATGTGTAAGCCTATTTCCAGAGATTTATTTGTATAATTTGTCACATATGATCCATCTATTTTGGTCCAGTATCGTTCCATTATTTGGTTATAACAGCTATAATCATTAAGAGTTACACAGCATAGGGGAACACAATGGCTCCAAAGCATCTGGCCAGCATTAGAGAAGCACTTACAAGCTCTGTTTGAAACAGCAGGTAAGTATTTTTGCCTAGGAGACCGGCCACTACTCATGTACTGCAAAGGTGGCCTGTAACCTTGGCAACAAACAGTTCACAATAAAATTAAAAATCCCTGATTTCTTGAGAACCAAGAGGATTATTAGTAAGAGGTAAATTGTAAAGTTGCTTTTTTATACCAACTTAAAGGGAAACTGTCACCCCCTTTTTTCGAATATGAGCTGCTGGCACCGACATCAGGGGCTTATCTACAGCATTCTGTAATGCTGTAGATAAGCCCCCGATGTAACGTGAAAGATAAGAAAAAAGAGTTAGATTATACTCACCCCGGTGTCCGGCCCGATGGGTATCACTGTCTGGTCCGATGGGTGTCGCTGTCCGGTCCAGCACCTCCCATTTTCATATGATGCCGTCCTCTTCTTTCCTTCCTGTCGTGGCGCAGGCGCACTGCTCTGCTCTGTTGAGGGCAGAGCAGAGTCCTGCAGTGCACAGGCGCCGGGAGAGGTCCGGCACCTGCGCACTACAGTATTCTGCTCTGCCCTTAATAGAGAAGAGCAGTGCGCATGCGCCGGAGCCACAACAGGAAGGAAAGAAGAGGACGGCATCGTATGAAGATGGGAGGCGCCGGACTGGATGGCGACAGCCATTGGACCTGACCGGATGCCGGGGTGAGTATAATCTAACTTTTTTTCTTATCTTTCAGGTTACATCTACAGAATGCTGTAGATAAGCCCCTGATATTGGTGTCGGCAGCTCATATTCGAAAAAAGGGGTGACAGATTCGCTTTAAGAACTTGAGAATAACCCTTCGTTTCCATTAATCTTATCCTAAAAATCTGAAAAGTCAAAAAAGAAGTGTAAATGTAGCCTAGGTTTGTTTTTAATAATTGTTAAACATAGTAATATGAATAATAAGAATAATAGGCCAAATCTATTCATTTGGTTATTGATCGGTCTTTTGGTCGATCCAGCCATCTTTGTGTCAATCTACCTGTCTTTTTTTTCTCACTTACGATGTTTCTTTCTGTCACTTCTTTCTTTCGCAGTTTTCTTTATTTTCTTTCATTATTTTTTTCAGGCTTTTGTTCTTTCCATCTCTTGTTTTTTTCCTTTCTTTTCTTTCCTTCCTTCTTATGTTATCTAGTCTTTTTTTTCTGTGTGTTAATCGGCTGTATATTATTCCTGATATGGCCGTCACAAGGCTCCCTGTTTTAGTAGTGTTTGATTGATATTAACATGCATAGTATCTCTGTCCATGTTATCTTCATTGATGCCATAAACAGGATCAAATAAGTACTCTTTATGGTTGTGTGTAGCTTGTCCAAAGCAATTTCTTGCTGTGGCTGTAGACCACCTAAAGCTATGCCTCAGGCGCACTTGTCTCACTAGTCATTCATAACAAACTGTAAGTTTTTTTTGTCATGTTCTATTGTTTAAGCTGTTTAGCTAGTATAACTGTTGAAAAAGACATTTGCAGAAATTCTTTTTGATAACTTGACACATTAGATATAAAATATGCAAACTGTAATCTCAGAAGCTAATATGTAGCCGTTAAGAAATGCTGAAGGCAGTGAAGTTTTTTACATTCAAAGGTAAAGGTAAGGATAACCTTTGTGTCTGACACGCTTTTTTTTTTTTTAAGGAGGTTAGGTTATCAAGGACACACACCCCAGGCATAAGTCTCCCTTTTAGAAAGTGGCCCAATAGTCGATCTGCTGATCATCATTGTTCCAATACTTGGTAATCAGCTGATTTTTTTGGCTAAATGTGGCCAGCCAAGCATTTCCCCTACAGCAACAATTATAGTGTAGAACAGAAGCTGGGCAAAGTGTGTCCTGCGGGCAACATCCAGCCCTCTGGTTTTTCCAGTCTGGCCTGCGCACCAAGACAGCCAAAGGGCCGGATCAGTGGTCCAAGAGCCTCCCCTTGCCCATCTGCTGCCACCTGCTTCAGAAAGTCATCACTATTCACAGCTTCAGGTTTAAGATAGCGGTGAATATATTGGTGGAGGACAGAGCTACCAGCTCCTTCTACCACCAATCAGCATGTTAGACAGCACCCGCGATGGCGTAATTGCGTAATTACATTACGTCTGCTATACGGAGAGTCAGTGCATCGGAGACCGAAGCAGAGCGCTGGGAAAAATGGTAGAGAGGTAAGTATGTGTTGTTTTTTTTGTCTGTTTTTTTAATATGTATGTGGGATGTTTGCATGTATATAGGAGACATTGTGGGTGCTCATACGTTACATCATGAGACTGCAGGGGCTCATATTGTATTTAGGAGGCAATATGGGGATTCATACTGTATTTAGAAGGCTATGTGAGGGCTCATACTGTATTTAGGAGGCTTTGTGAGGGCTGATACTGTATATATGAGGCTATGTGGGGTTTCATACTGTATATAGGGGATATGCAGGGGCTCATACTGTAGATAGGAGGCTATGTGAGAGCTCATATTGTATATAGAGAGGCCATGTGGTGTTTATACTGTATATAGGTTGTTATGTGTAGTCTCATGCTGTATATACAGGAGCAGGCTCATACGGTATGTATGGTGTTAGAATACTTCATTCTGCTGAATATTAAGTGAAGATATTAATAAGAAATAATTATAATTGCAATTAATTTGTTAATATTAATATTGAGCAGAATTAATTTCATGCTATTGATTCAACCCTCCACAGTATTTATGGTCTCTAATGTGGTCCCTCAGGAAAATTAATTTTTCACCCCTGGTGTAGAAAGTAGTATTACATTGCAGGTGTTGTGTGACTAGCCTTTCTTGTAATACAAGTATAGCCTCAATCTACCAGAATAGAAGACTCTTGTGCTGAGCTGCAATCTATCCTGGGTCTTAGAATGGAGGTCCCAAGCGCAGACCTCCTGTATCATGTTTTCACACCCATATTATTACCTTGAGCTACTTCTCTTAATATCCAGTTGTCAGCAATCGATAAGTGCAACAGTAAAATGGCTTTCTTACTCTGACCATCACTTACAAACCCCCTTAAAAAGTCATTAAATTGTGGTATGATGTTCAGTTTTTCAGTTTTTTTTTCAGATGAACGAATATATTAAATAGACTAGGCTTTCCAAGGAGAAAACTTTATGGCCCCGATGGAAAGGGTATGGATGTTTTTTCATAAGAGACCATAATATAAAAAAGTGATTATATGTTCACTTAGGCAAATTGTCTCTTCAGAGAGGAAGAGGATTACAACTCCAGCACCACCTACTGAAATTAGCAATCCTAAGACTGTGTGCCCATGTAGCGTTTTTTAAGCGTTTCTGCAGCGCTTTTAGACAAGCGATTCTGCTGCAGAAACGCTTAAGAAAAGCATCCAATTGATTTTTAATGAAAAACGCACATGTTGTGCCAATGGTGCGTTTTTAACCGCTGCAGAAACGCTTAGCGATTAAAAACGCAGCATGTTCATTAATTTTGCGGAATCGCACGCGATTCCGCATACCATCAATTATATTGGCAAAAACGCTTAGGGAAACGCATGACAAACTCTTACAAATGCGCGTCAAAAAACGCATGCGTTTTCCCGGGAGCAGGGTGTGCGATTCTGCTCAGTTTTATTCTGCTTCAGAATCGCTACGTGGGCACATAGCCTAAAAGTCAGTACTGATCCTTTAACGAACCTTGTCACATGACTTAGGATATAAGCCAAAATCAGAATCTCAATTTGCAGATACTGTGTTTCAGGGTACAGCCCCTCATTAGTGCAAAGTGTGAAATCTGGTTGGGCTGGGTGAAAGGCGTCTGACCCATATGTCACATCCTAAGGCCTGTTTCATACTTCAGTTGTTTGACGTCAGTCAAAATACGCCGTTTCGCAAAAAAAAGGATCCGCCATTTTTTTGGCAGATCTGTTTTTTTTCCCATCGACATGCATTAGTGGCGGATTTTGGCGGATGGTCATCCATTGGATCCGTTTTTTGACGGATCCGCCAAAATTTTGTCGTCCGCTGACTTCACTGGACGGACAATGAAACGTTTTTTGTCTGCGTCAACATAGCGGATAGCAATGGATCTGCCGCTACCTGCCATTCGTCATAATGGTCAACTATGGGCGGCAGATCCGTTGCCAACCGTTTTTTGACACTGAGCATGCCCGGAAGAATTTCCTTGCCAGAAATTTAACCCCAAATTCCGTCCTGGCGGCAGAAACATTTTCTCTCTCTCTTTTTTCCCAGACTAATTTTCCTTTAAATTTCAGTCACTCACTACTAAAACGGATCCGTCAAAAAACGGATCCGGTGGTATCCGTTTGTGCCACAACGGAAACGGATCCGTTTTTTCACAACCTGGTGGATTTTGACTGAGGTCAAATAACTGAAATGTGAAACAGGCCTAAGTCATATGACAATGCTCGTTAAAGGGTTGATATTGACTTTTAGGATTGCTACTTTCAGTAGGTGGCACTACAGTTCTAGTTCTCACGCTGAAGAGACAATTTGCATATTTCCTAGAGGAGCATTGTGGCTTAAAAGTCTCCTCATCTCGGCATGCTTGACATGTCACTCTCCACAAGGAGAAACGTTATCTCTTGGATCCTGTTCACTTACGCAATACTGAAAATAAAGAAAGAGATAATCAGTTAACGGTATATGCACCATAAAGCTTAAAGCCATATATAATTGAATGGTCATTCTGCCAATGGCTTTCTTTCCAACACTATGTACCCGACCTCATAAATATACGTTCATCTAAGCCAGTCGTGTATTTATTCCAAAAAGAAGAGGAGAAACCGATTGAGGCTCATGTTTCTTAATTGTAAGGCCTCTATACATCTTAGATTGTCAGACGATCTTACAGCAGAGAATTCTGTTAATATAAATATGCTTTCACTGCATTCACTGACCAGTTTAACTTTTTTCTTTCCTATAGTGTAAGAGTATATCATGAGGAGGGTGTGGGTGTATGAAGCTCTCCCCACACAAGACTGATGCTTGCTGTGTTTTACCCAGTCTTTGACAGCAGCAAATGGAACTAGCTCCGATGACTGCTGCTGTTTAACTATTTAAATGTCACTGTCCATCTCTAATACCAGCATTTAAGAGGGTGTTCTCAAGTTTGAAAATAATTCCCTATCCATAGGATAGGTCATAACCGTCCGTAATGGCCCCCAGCGATCCCAATAACTGGGGCTCTGATGAACGCCTACTGAATGGAGCTATGGTCGATCATGTGCAGTGCCTGTCCTTTCATTCTGAATGAGAGCGCCGGAGACTGTTAAGCACTGCCCTCAGCTGATCTTTGGCGCTCCCATTAGAATGAATGGAGTAGTAGGGCACATGATTGACCTCTGCTCCATTCAGCCAAAGCTCTTCAGAGACCCAGTTCTCAGGATCACTGGGGGCCCAATTAGTTGTATCCCAGGACCAGGTCTCATAAAGTTATCCCCTATCCTGTAGAAGCAAAAATATATTGAAACGTCATAATTACCATTTTTTGATCACTTCACTCCCCCCCAAAAATGGAATGCAAAGGGGTCAAAAATTTCACTGGTATCGTAAAATTATACAGATAAAACTACAGCTCGACACGTAAAAATAAAACCCACATACAGCTTCATTGATGAAAATTGAGTGGAAAAAAAATCCACGGTAAACTCTGTATGTGTTACGTGTGGCTGTATCATGGATTTTGGTGCAGATTTTACCCTGTGCATTGTAAAATCTATTTTAAAAATCTACAGTACAAATTAATTTCCATGTAGTTTCAGCAGTTTTTTATGCTGCCTGTGCAGCCCCCTCAAATACTGATACCCCTAAATAAAATCCTTTGTGACCAATTGCCTACAGAAGCCACATAATTAGTAAATTGGACCCACCTGTGTGTGATTTAATCTCAATATAACTATAGCTGTTCTGTGAAGGCCTCTGAGATTCATTTGAGAACTTTAGGGATCAAACAGCATCATGAAAACCAAGGAACAAACCAGACATTCATCCTCTGAAGTAAATATAAAAATACAAAATTTATTAATTAGCACATGCACAGACAAATAATAAATCAACAGCAGAATTGCCAGCAGACAGGACTGACCAGGAGGGGAAAAGACAAACTGCGCACCAAAAACACAGAAGCACACAAAAAGCAATGAGTATAGAAAATGTAATGCAGGATATATCCAGAAACAGTAAATATTACGCCCAAAAAATGCACATAGTCAATGATGGGGAAAGATCCTGCCTCAGTGCAATAAGGTGCTAATGGTGATGACAGGAAGCAACGCCCACTACAGTGATCCCTAGATCCATAATGGACACATATGGGGTAAGGGTGGGTGGCTTACCAGAGGTGCGCAGGTGAACAGGTCCGGTCGCTGACCCCCGATGCGCGTTTCGCGCTCACACAGGGCGCTTTCTCATCCCCATTCTATACTCATTGCTTTTTGTGTGCTTCTGTGTTTTTGGTGCGCAGTCTGTCTTTTCCCCTCCTGGTCAGTCATGTCTGCGTCTTATGATTTTTTTGGCAATTCTGCTGTTGATATATTATTTGTCTGTGCATGTGCTAATTAATAAATTTTGTATTTTTATATTTACTTTTGAATCCTTTACTCCTTATTTCTTCTTGTTTGCATTATGTATGGAGTGGAATCTCTTATGTGATGGCGGTTTATTCCTCATGGTTACCGCCTTTATGCTCATGTAGAGTATTGGGTGCCTCTTTTTGTCTCATTCATCCTCTGAAGCCTAGTGCTCGCGTGCCAGCATCAGAGAGGTGCACTGCACATGATCGGAAGTCTTCTGCACTTCGGATCATGTACAGTGGAAACGTACACCCGGCTTCAGAGGATGAATGCAGTGAGGGATAGAAGCTGTACACATGCGAGAGGTGAGTATAGTGCTAGCGATGACGCCAGTAAGTTGTGTAATCACGCCCACATGGGCATGTTAACACCTAAGTGGGACAACTAGTCTGGTGACACCAACACTCCATTGACTCCTCAAGGCCCTCATTTGTCTATCATAAATGAACTTTAGAAATACTTTTTCTAAAGACCTGTTTACACGTTTAGTGTAATAAAGGAACTGTTAGGCGGGGAGTTTACATATGCAGACACAACTGCTGGTGTTTCTGGTGGCATAGGGAACTTGACAGTGCCCTCTAATTTTGATAATGACCGATCAATTTTGGCAGAGAAAGAAGCACATTCCTCTGATAAGAGATATTGTAAAGTTGCTTATTTTCATGTGTACCATTGATTTATAAAATAAAAATTTAAAATGATGGCTGCTGTTTAAGTTTGTGGGTGTTCCGTGAAAACATATGGAAATGATTATGGGGTATGAATACTTTTTTGAGACACTGTATTTATGCCTCCTGTTTTATTTTATTTAGACTCCATCTTGATTCATAGCTATAACCCTGTATTTTATTACTGCAAGCTAAGCTATAAATCTTTTGAATCATCATTTCAGCATCGCATAACCAGCTACATCTAGTACCATCTCTGTTGGTTGAGATAACACCGTGATTGTTTTTTTGTATATTGTCTTAAATAAGCAAATATATTCTAAACCTTGTCAAGAAGGCTACATTATAACTGTGTGTCAGGAGCTGTGCAGTCATTATCATTATCTGTGACAAAAGCTTCTGTTTGCCATCTGCATGGTACAATCCACTTAGTTTAATCATACAGGAAATTAATTTGACTAAGATGGTGACCCTCTTTTAAAGAACATAAAGTCATGTACTATTTTTATTACGGAGATGTATTCCATATATTTCTAAATAGAAAAATAGTAACTAAATAAGATAATACAAAATATATGATCTATATTGGTGAACTTTTGGCAGGATGCAAAAGAAAAAAACCTTTTTGCAGCTCATCTATGCAGGGGAATTCTTATAGCCGCCATTCACAAAGCTGTGAGCCATGACAGTATCACCTCTATGACTGAAAAGCAGTGGCTCCTGGGTAAAATAAACTTTATTTTCTCCTGGTAGCCGTGCTTTTAGTAAGGTGGCCGGACAGCATTGTAGCGCTATTTATCTGAAGATAAACTCTACAGCTGTAAGTTATTAGTATTTGGGGACATGTCAAGTTCCCTTTAATGTTCAGGGATGCCGTGTAGATTCTTATGATGGTAAAATTTAATTCTGTTATAAACACAAAATCTGAGTTTCTTGGGAAGTTACCTTACATAGTTATAAAGTTCAGTAAAGCAGACTTGAGACCGACTTTCTGATTCACCAGTGTAGGTTAAGCTCCTGTGTGTTCTCTTTGGTGTTTGCCTTGAGTGGTGCATCATCTTTTATCACAGTGCATGATTCATGTCATTTACAGCAATTTAACAGACAAGTGCCTGTACATTTTACTGAAAAGATTCTTTTGCCTTTACTTTCTACAACGTAGATCCCAATTAATGAAGGAAAAATCCCAGCAATGACATATCTTTGCCTTCAGTATTCTAACGTCTTCTTGTACTCTTTACAAAAAAATGTCATGAAGTACAAATGCTGCTTCTTTATCTTTTCAAAAGTATTGAGGTCTGACTTTTTATTAGCTGAGAATCACCAGGATACATATTGAAAGTTCTGAAACAGCTGAAATGATTTTTATTCAAGAAGTTAAGTTATTGTGTTGTTTTTTACTCATGCACCCTAGAGCTACATCACTAGTGAAGCACAACAGCTGTTTTGGATTTTTTCATTGCCCATTTCCACACCCAATTAAGCGCTGTGCAATATTTGTAGCAGCCTCATTCATTGGAGTCTGACAGAGTTGCAGTTCTTTGCCTAGTGCTTATCTGGAAGCCGTTATCGGGGGTCTCAGAGGTCAGACTCTCACAATCGGTAAGCAATGACAAAGCCTAGCAATGTTTTGTCACTTCTAGTGGTGGCAAAGCCCCTTGGTGTGTATTGCATTTTATGATGTTTAATAGAAACTGGGCAATCCTGGTTGAAGACTTTAATTATTCATCTAAGTGGGCTATAAATGAGATCACTTCAAATGAAATTTATACGGATCCACCAAATTTCCTGTTGTCTATGAAGAGAGTTTCATGTTCTTGATGCCTACAGTTTAGTCACTGCTCATATATCTTAGATAGCGCTCTGACTCATTATCTCTCCATACTCCCCATGGCTCAGCTGTGTGTTCATGTGTTTTCAATGGGGATAAATCTGCCGCCGGACTCCCCTGGCAGTGTCTGATCTCCATCTGAAACAAAGGGATCAGGCATTGAATTCATACTGTCCTGTACTTCTCTCCCATGACTTAATTTGTTGGGTTGCCTGCACAGAGTAGATGGTTCAATTGGTTTTGTCTTGTTTGTGTGACTGTGATCTAATGTGTACTGTGACCTTAGAACATCATTGTCATTAGGTGGTGGAACTCTAATAAAGGAAACTATTACCAGCTCCTATAAGCACCAAGCATGTATAGATCCCCTGAACCAGAATATGGAGGTGTTAAACTCTGTTTCTTCAGTCAATCTGTAAAGTGCCCTTCAAGTTTAGGGTCACCTGTCAGAAAGCGACAGTATGTGTTATGTTCTTGGCTATAGGATTGGGTGAATTGAGGTTCTGGGTAAATGTAGGCTGTGGGCAAGTAGTGGCCCATTGTCTACACCAATGAGACACAATGAGAATAAGTAAATACAGGAAAGCATCTTGCAAAGGCCAAAAAAATCAAGAACCACTATCTAGACCAGATTTTTCTGTAATAAATTTTCTATTCCCAATTCTTTTCTGAATATTGACTTTTTCTGCCACACTAAAAGATTATTTTTCATTCATTTATTTATTTATTTTTGTCTCTGATTTGGGTGAGACTTATTTTGGGGTCTAATTAATTTAGGCATCTGAATTGATTTAGGGGTAAGGTCTGAAATCCAGAATAACTTACCGTAGCTTTGTTCTAATTTTACTGTTTGGAGCTCAAAGTTTTTCTGATACAGTGATTTATAACTGCTTGCCTATTTCTTGTTTGTAGTCATTTTAATATTTTGAAAAAAAAAATGATAGTGTTTTTTTTTTTTAGATTTTTGTTCAAGGGGTTTTTCAGTGCTTAAAATTTTGAAAACCCAAGTCAATATGGTATTTTTTTAATAATTACTAGCAAAACATTAGTGAAATAAATGATGTAACATTGTGACTTATCTATATAGAGAAGGGTTTTTCTACTTTGGGGAAGGTGGACCTCAAGCACTGTAAAATACCTACAATGAAAAACAAAGTGTGTGATTGCTCCTTGGGTCCAAGCGCTGGCTCTCTGCTGTTGCTTGGATCTTGGTGTTTTTGCTGCAGTGGTGAGTGGTGACGTCACGTCGTAGGTGATCACTGAGCTCAGAGGCTATACTGAGGTAGATGGCAAGAGCCACTGAGCTCAGTGATTGGCTACAGTGGTGATGCAGTGGTGATGTGGTTAGAAACTACTTGCCTCTTAGTTCTTATGCCTGTAGTAAAAAAAAAAAATAGTGCTAGATAACAGCTTTAAAGGCATTGTCTGGTGAAAACAAGTTGTCACCTATCCATAGGATATATGATAACTTACTGATTTGTTGCGATTGTACCACTGACTTCCGTACCAATGAGCAGAGAAAGGAATTTTATCACCAACTTGGCACTTTTATCCTGGTTACAAAATGGAGTGGCAGGTCAAATGTCCCACTGCTACTCTGTTCAGTCTCTATGGGGCTGCCGGAAAAGGCTCAGCATGGCACTTGGCAAGCCCCATAAGGAATGAAGGGAGCGGAGGTCAAGCATACAACTGCCACTTCATTCTAAAAGGGATGATAGTTCCCTCCTCTGTTTAACCGATCTTAGCTGTTCCCAGTGGTCAGACCGCCACTGATCAGTTAGTTGTCATATTTCCTTCAATTTCGTCTGTCTAAACAACTGGTTGCATAATCCAATGAAAGAATACCGTGAAATTGAAGAGTTGCTCTGATATGTGAATATAGCATATGTGAAATGCATATACTATAAAGTCACTGTTCATATATTCACCCTAATACGTCTTGCCCTTAGATCACCTTTTTGTGTAAGATTCTGTTGCCAAACAGTACGTGAACCTAATTAATGGAATAAAATCAATCTAAGAAGCTTAAAAGGGAAATTCTTTCAAGATGAATCTGTTTATTCATAGAAAACTAATTATATGAGAGAGTTGTTTATATGCTGAAAGTTAAAAAATAATAAAGACCTGGACTGTTAATAGGGTCTTAGATCTGTATGACTTGAAACTTCTAAATTGGTCAGCTCTATTTTCGAAGTAAAGAAAAGCTTTCAGTGAAGGTTTTTTCACAGCCTTTTTTACTGATCAAATTAGAAACTGTCAGGACATTCCAAAAAGTACAATATACAGTGAAGAGCAAAAGCGTAACAATGTTTTGAACTTTTGACTTTATCTCCCCATCCACTCCTGCTTTGATCGTGAGAATACCAGCATTTTATAAGCGATCATCTTGGCTGTCTCATACATAAATTTGACTTGCAACTATTTTGCCTATGATTAGTTATGCAGATTCTTGTCATGTCACTGCATTGTTACTGTTTTGATCCTCGTGATGAAAAATTATTTTTCTTCATGAATACTACAAACTACAACCCGTTCTCATATTCTCTAATTGCCCAGTATATTATTAGTTCGATTCCCAAGTGAAACGTCATTGGTTCAAATCGACGAGCAGCCATGAAGACGATTTCCCAAGAAAAGAGAAACAGCTCATCGATAGCGGTCTCTTGGCCAAGAAAATTGCCAAACTGCATCATATGAGTGCCATGACAGTTTGAAGAATACAAAATAAAGTCTGTCCATCCATTAAGAAGAAAAAAGGTGGACATCAAGGCAAATTATCGGAGTAAACAGGTTGGCTCATTCCAATGTCTATACCTTGATCAGGATCCATTGTGGTCTCAATGCTGAGATATATTTATATATTTTACTCATTTATATAGCGCCATTAATTCCACAGCGCTTTACAGACAATATATGTGAGTATCCCTAAAGATTAGTTACTTCTTACACTCAAGTACTATGGGTATGAAAAGGAGGATATAGTGTTCCAACAGGACAACAACACAAAGCATACATAAACCATAACTACCATTAGTAAATGGCAGAAAAAGAGGCAAAAAGCATGATCATAAAATGTCTTCAAAATTTATTATTTACTCAATACATCAAATAAACAAAGGAATATGCACAAAATGCCATAATACACAGACCAGAAACCATATCAGAAAATGACAGGAAAACACCATAAAACTCATGTAATCAAAAACTTATTGTTTGATAGATAGCAAAAATTATAATAAAATGCTTGATGTAATAGACACATTATGTGCAAAATTCACAATGAAAAAAGTGTTACATGCAAGGAGGTGCCAATAATTGTCTGCTGCATATACCGTATTTTTCCGACCATAAAACGTACTTTTTTCCCCCAAAATTTTGGGGCCGACTTAGGGAACATGAGTCTGCTGTCACTATCCCTTCGGGATACCCCCTTGGTACGGGCTCAGTCCTGATTGGCCCCAGTAGAGGGTCGTGGATTTTTCCCAGACTCCTGGGCTGGTGGGGCCCAACGTGACAACTGTAGTAAAGCAGTGTCCCGTATAAAGTCCTGAGTGTCCTTGTACTGCTCAATCAGTCCCACTACCTAGTCCAAAGTGCCTGGGTCCCCTTGCCCACCCAACGCTGTATGGCTGCTGGCAGAGCTCTCATCAGCCAGTCGACCACCACCATCTGGGCCGGAGTCAAAGTCTCAGGTTGCTATCAGTGTGTCAAGAGTGGGAGAAGAGGGTTACATTGACAATCCAACACAATGGGAAGCACTTTGAACACATTTTATAAGTGGTCATAAACTTGTAAATAACTCATGAAAGAATAAAGTTACATTAAAACCAAGCACACCATTGTTTTTCTTGTAAATTTCTCCATATGTTTGATGTCACATGACCCTCTTCCCACTGGAAAAAAAAGTTTGATCCAAAATGGCTGACTTCAAAATGGCCACCATGGTCACCACCATCTTGAAAAGTCTCCCCCCTCCCATATACTTATGTGCCACAAACAGGAAGTTGCTATCTCCAACATTCTCATTTTATTTAAGTGTATCCATATAAATGGCCCACCCTGTAGAGAGGAAAGTTTATTTTCTGTAATGGTGGAGAAGCTGGTTGTGGAAAAAGAGGGCAATGTAGTTACAGTGGGTACCGAAAGTATTCAGACCCCTTTAAATTTTTCACTCTGTTTCATTGCAACCATTTGGTAAATTCAAAAAAGTTCATTTTTTCTCATTAGTGTACACTCTACACCCCATCTTGACTGAAAAAAAAGCAGAAATGTGGACATTTTTGCAAATTTATTAAAAAAGATAAAATGAAATTCACAATGATCATAAGTATTCAGATCCTTTGCTCAGACACTCATATTTAAGTCACATGCTGTCCATTTCCTTGTGATCCTCCTTGAGATGGTTCTACTCCTTCATTGGAGTCCAGCTGTGTTTAATTAAACTGATAGGACTTGATTTGTAAAGGCACACACCTGTCTATATAAGACCTCACAGCTCACAGTGCATGTCAGACCAAATGAGAATCATGAGGTCAAAGGAACTGGCCAAGGAGCTCAGAGAAAGAATTGTGGCAAGGCACAGATCTGGCCACGGTTACAAAAGCATTTCTACAGTACTCAAGGTTCCTAAGAGCATAGTGGCCTCCATAATCCTTAAATGGAAGAAGTTTGGGACCACCAGAAGTTTTCCTAGACCTGGCCGTCCAGCCAAACTGTGCAATCATGGGAGAAGAGCCTTGGTAAGAGAGGTAAAGAAGAACCCCAGTAGGGCCTTTATGGCAGAGTGGTCTGACAGAAGCCTCTTCTCAGTGCCAGACATATGAAAGCCCGCATAGAGTTTGCTAAAAAAAAACACATGAAGGACTCCCAGACTATGAGAAATTAGATTCTCTGGCCTGATTAGATGAAGATGGAACTTTTTGGTGAAAATTGTAAGCGGTATGTGTGGAGAAAACCAGGCACTGCTTATCACCTGTCCAATACAATCCCAACAGTGAAACATGGCGGTGGCAGCATCATGCTATGTGGGTGTTTTTCAGCTGCAGGGACAAGATGACTGGTTGCAATTGAAGGAAACATGAATGCGGCCAAGTACAGAGATATCCTTGATGAAAACCTCTTCCATAGTGCTCTTGATCTCAGACTTGGCCTGAAGATTCACCTTCCAACAATGACCCTAAGCTCACAGCTAAAATAACAAAGGAGTGGCTTCAGAACAAATCTGTGACCATTCTTGACTGGCCCAGCCAGAGCCATGACTTAAACCCTATTCAGCTTCTCTGGAGAGACCTGAAAATGGCTGTCCATCAACGTTGACCATCCAACCTGACGGAACTGGAGAGGATCTGCAAGGAAGAATTGCAGAGGATCCCCAAATCCATGTGTGAAAAACTTATTGCATCATTCCCAAGAAGACTCACGGCTGTACTAGCTGAAAAGGGTGCTTCTACTCAATACTGAGAAAAGGGTCTGAATACATATGGATAATAGAAAAAAATTGGAGTCCGGCTCAACAGGACTGGATTTTCCTTTTCTTTTTATTTTTCAAAAGAAAATATAGTGCATGCAAAAGAAAAATTTACGTGGTCGATATGACACAGTCAATGCGTTTCGACTGCACTAAGCAGTCTAAGGGTCCCGTCACACACAGCTGATTTTGTGACACATCAGCGATCTCGCCAGCGATCATGCTGATCGTGCTCGAGTGGTTATCGCTGCCGGTTATCGCTGATCGTGCTCGAGCGGCCTGGGCCGTTTTTTGATCGCTGGTCTCCCACTGCCCAGCACACATCGCTGCGTGTTGCAGCTAGAGACCAGCGATCAGCGACCCTGGTTTCTAATGTAAACATCGGGTATCCAGGAGCCACGGCTCCTGGATACCCGCTGTTTACCTTGGAAACCAGCGTACACGCTGGTTTCCAAGGTAAACAGCAGGTATCCAGGAGTCTCGCGGCTCCTAGATACCCGATGTTTACCTTGGAAACCAGCATGTACGCCGATTTCCAAGGTAAACAGCGGGTATCCAGGAGCCGCGACTCCTGGATACCCAACGTTTACATTAGAAACCAGTGTCGCTGATCCTGATCGCTGGGGCTGTCTATGTGACAGCTCACCAGCGATCAGCCTAACGATGTCCCAGCGATCCCATCATGTCGGATCGTTGGTGGGATCGCTGGGACATCGTTATGTGTAACGGGGGCTTTACTCATGACTTACTGAGTCTGACTAAAGGTACTGTCACACTTAGCGATGTACCAGCGATCCCGACCAGTGATATGATGCGGTCAGGATCGCTGGTACATCGCTAAGTGGTCGCTAGTGACATCGCTGGGGACGCAGGTCGCTACTTACATGTCACACTAGGCGATCCTGCGTCCTCCCGCCCGGCTCCACGCGTCGCTAGTCGTCACAGCAGGAAGCGCCGCAGGAAGCTGACGACGAGAAATGGTCCTGAACATTCTCGCGCGATCAGCGATAACCAGCGGGGGAGCAGGTCGTAGGTAAGTATCAGTCACAAGTTATAGCGATATTGCTAGCGATATCTCTTAGTGTGACATGCCCTTAAGTCATGAGTTTATTCTATTATCCATGATGTGAGGCCAGGGCGAGGCCGGTGTCTGAGCTCCAGGTGGATGAGGATAGAGCAACTGGGTGAGCTGGAATCAAGTTTTTATATCTGAATACTTATGACCACGTGATATTTCAGTTTTTCTTTTTTAATAAAATTAAAAACATTTCTACATTTCTGTTTTTTTTCAGTCAAGACGGGGTGCAGAGTGTACATTAATGACAAAAAAATGAACTTTTTTGAATCTACCAAATGGCTGAAATGAAGCAAAGAGTGAAAAATTTAAAGGGGTCTAAATACTTTCCATACCCACTGTATGAGGAGGAGCTTTGGGAACTGTAGGCCAAAGCTTTCTCTGATTTAGTCAATCTTCTGCTTAAAGAATGAGGCAAAACCTTGAGATGATAGGGGATGGATGAGTGAATTGAAAGTATTGAAAAGCTGTTTAGGGCTGTGAGACATGGAAGATATGAGAGATGAGAAGTAGGTTTGTTTTGCAGCCGTGAGTGGTTATATGTCATTTAAGTGCTCATTGGAATGGGATCTCTTCCATCTCTGCTTAGCAACCCTGGATGCCCTCCTCAGTTTTTTAGTCTGGGTTGTGTGTCAGGGATGCCTGTTGATTGTGCAAGTTTTTGTATCTGTGATGGGGGGACCGATTCAAGAGCTGTTGTTTTGTAATATAAACCAGCAGCAGCATTGTGTAAGGAACATATGTCTTCAAGAGGGAAAATGGTACATCGAGGTGTCTGAGATTTCTGCGAGTGTGTGCAAGTTTGTAGAGTGGGGATTGTGCACTTAGAAGGGAGAGGGAAGAGAATGTGAGTAGGCTGTGGTCAGACAGGGGGAGAGGTGAGTTACAAAAGTTCAAACAATTCTCAAAATAATAATGATTTCATTGCATAAAACACCAATAAAGTCAGCATGGTGGCTCGGCGGTTAGCACTGTTACTTTGCAGCGCTGGGGTCCTAGGTTTGCTTGGGCTTCCTCCAGGTTCTTCGGTTTCCTCCCACACGTCAAAGACTTACTAGTAGGGAGATTAGATTGTTAGCTTAATTGGGGACAGTGATGCTGATATCTATAAAGCACTGTGGAATCAATGGCAATATAAGTGAATAAAACAAATAATAAATCTATTTTCGCTTGACTATGTTGTTTACTATATATCGGCTGTTCAGCTAGAATAAAAAGGATTGCTAAACACTGTCATATAATACACAAAGGTAAACTTGATCATAGTGTGTCAGCTCATTTTCAAAAAGTACATCTTCAAGATTCTACAAGTAGGACATGTTGCCATTTAATTAGTTAAGCCCAGTTGAAGGAGAGAGGATTTTTGTTGAAAAAATAAAAAAATACTAGCCAAACAGAGCGATTTTGGATTTTCCAGTTTAATTCCATGTGGTAAAAACACTGACTTTGAATTAAAATGTTTGTTTTTTTTAAATAATAATTTTTGATGTGGCTAATATCCATTTTATCTGTTTTTTTATTGTTATTTGTGTTATTACTTTTGTAAACATGTGGCACATACAATGTGTTGTTAGATTGACTCTACAATACTAATTTATGTATAGCAATATATACTGAATATACAAAGTCACAGATCAGGGAGCACTCTGAGTGTTCAGCCTGTGACCAGGCTTCAAAGCTGACCTAGGATTTCTGCTATATGCAGCAATGCGACACATCGCTTTGTAGAGCAGAAGGGATCATACGATCTCATCCTCAAGTCCTCTAAGAGGGCTAACAGTAACAGAAAAAAAAGAAGTTTTAAAAATATGAAAAAAAGAAAAAAAAAAAGAAAAGAAAAAGTTCACCTCCCTTATGCCCCATTGAAAAAAAGCTATAAAGAAAAACACATATATGGTATTGTCCCGTTAAGAAAAGTCTCGGAAAATGGCTACACAATTTAAAAAATTTTGTGGCGTGATTGGAGCTTGGGGCCAACTTGGGGTACATGAGTCTGCTGTCACTATCCCTTCGGGATACCCCCTTGGTACGGGCTCAGTCCTGATTGGCCCCAGTAGAGGGTCATGGATTTTTCCCAGACTCCTGAGCTGGTGGATCCCAATGTGACAGCCGTAGTAAAGCCGTGTCCCGTATAAAGTCCCGAGTGTCCTTGTACTGCTCAATCAGTCCCACTACCTAGTCCAAAGTGCCCGGGTCCCCTTGCCCACCCAACACTGTATGGCTGCTGGCAGAGCTCTCATCAGCCAGTCGACCACCACCCTCTCCACCATCTGGGAGGGAGAAGAGGGTTACATTGACAATCCAACACAACGGGCAGCACTTTGAACACAATTTATAAGTGGTCATAAACTTGTAAATAACTCATGAAAGAATAAAGTTACGTTAAAACCAAGCATACCATTGTTTTTCTTGTGAAATTCTCCATAAGTTTGATGTCACATGACCCTCTTCCCACTGGAAAAAAAAGTTGGATCCAAAATGGCTGACTTCAAAATGGCCGCCATGGTCACCATCATCTTGAAAAGTCTCCCCTCCCATATACTAATGTTTATACAAATTTATGTATAGCAATGCATACTGAATATACAAGGTCAGGGAGCACTCTGAGTGCTCAGCCTGTGGCCAGGCTTCAAAGGTGACCTAGGATTCCTGCTATATGCAGCAATGCGACACATCGCTTTGTAGAGCAGAAGGGATCATACGGTCGCATCCTCAAGTCCTCTAAGAGGGCTAACAGTAACAGAAAAAAAAAGTTTTAAAAATATGAAAAAATTTAAAAAAAAACTGAAAGAAAAAGTTCACCTCCCTTATGCCTCATTGAAAAAAAAACTATAAAAAAAATAAAGAAAAGCACATATATGGTATTGTCCCGTTAAGAAAAGTCTGATCTATCGAAATATAAAAACAATTAACCGGATTGGTATACAACGTAAACGGAAATAATTTAAGAACACAAAAATTTCGTTTTTTTTTGTCGCCGCAATTCCACAAAAAAAGGCTGTAACAAGCAAACAAATGGTTACATCAATCCCAAAATATTACTAGTAAAAACGTCTTGCTATGCAAAAAAATAAGCAATTACACAGCTCTACTGGCCAAAAAATGAAAATGTTACAGGTCTCGGAAAATGGCTACACAATCTCAAAAATTTTGTTTCGCAAACTTTTGATTTTTTTCACCACTAACAATTTAAAAACGACATGTTTTCAGTTTCTGGAGCTTTAGTGAAACTCATGTGTAATCCTAATCATAACATTTTTTGGAGCCTCAGATTTATCTATAGTCATTTTAATGAGGACAATCATTTAAATAAAAACTCATCCATGATCAGGTGGGAAAAGGATTTAAACTCTTCTTTTTTCATTGGAAGATTGGGAAGACGCCATGAGTTTGACTTATGCTTCAAATATATCTATGTCCCTACACGAAACATATTTTAAAACCCTTTCCAGATGGTACTTCACTCCAGTAAGACTTGCACACATTGATAAAAGCAATTCTCCCCTGTGTTGGAGGAATTGCGGCCTACAAGGAAGCCTTTTACACATGCTTTGGGAATGTCCTAAAATTCAAAAATTATGGAAGCAAATTTCAAAGTTAATTAACAAATTGAACAATAAACCTATAATCTTGTCACCAAAAATGGCACTTTTGTCATTAGGGATGGAAGACATAGACCCTTCTATAAAACCTCTCATTACACACGTCTTACTTGTGGATAAAAACTCTATAGCATTTAATTGGAAGAAAACAGACCCTCCTCTTTACTCAGTAATAGAAGAAAGAAACTTACATAAATCATTTGAATTCCAAATCGCAATTAATAATGACAGTCTATTTAAGTGTTCAAAAAAATGGAAATACTGTTCTAATCATTTCCCCTGACAATTTACTGATGTTTTGCATCCAGAATACTTCCTAACACAAGTAATATGAGTAAACTAAATAACATTGGACTATTGTATTTAATAACTTTGTATTTAGTTTCCCAAATTAGGGATTTTGTTGATAATTTGTGATTAATTTTATGTTACCTTTGTAATTTTTCCATGCCCAGAACTATTTACCAACCAGAGTTCTTTACCAATGTACAGTACCTGTCCTTTCCTGCCCTTACCTTTCATTTCCCTTCCCCCTTTTCCCTATGGATATAATATATATAAGTTTTCAATGTAATGATAAAAAGTTAATAAAAATATTGAAAAACAAAAACTGGACATGTTTGATATTGCCATAAACGTATTGTATGGTCATTTTTACCACAAAATGTACAAACAATTCTCAAAAAACAATGGCAGAATAGTGTTTTTTTTTCAAAATTTCACAGCACTTGGAATTTTTTTTCCTATTTTCCAGTACACTGTGGTAAGATGAATGGTGACATTCATAAGTACAACTCGTCACGCAGAAAAACAAATCCTCATATGTCGATGTGGACAGAAAAATAAAAGAGTTATAGCTCTGAGAAGGAGGGGAGGAAAAAACAAATGTCAAAAACTGAAATTGGTTGTGGTGTGATGGGGTTAAAGAATCCGTGAACCCTACATGCAGAACACGTTGGTACGGATGACAACAATCCTGGCACACGCTGCCAACATGTTTTCTCTAGCGGGTACTCTAGATGCATCGAACATCTGTTTGAATATTTTGGTATAATTTTTCTTAATAATGTTTATGCTCAAATATATAACCCTACTCTTCACCTCTCCAAACAAGCCTTCTTCTCGACCCTCACACCTCACTTGACACCTCACTTTCAAACAATCGAAAACGAGTCTTTGACACTTTTCACTACCTCCTCAGTCTTAAAGTGCAGGCCCCTGTGACCAACCTCAGGACTGCCAATCTGGCCACTTTTTTCAAAGAAAAGATTGACCATATCTGACAGGAAATGGTTTTCCAAACTCGTAATATAATGCATCATCTTTCTTCCCACACTTCAGCATGTTAACTTTCCATCTTTAAACCAGTCACAGAAGAGGAAGTTACTAGGCTCCTTTCTTTTTCTTGCCCTACTTGCACCATTAGCCCTATTTTCTCACACCTTCTCCAGTCCCTCTCTGCGGCTGTAACTACCCACATAACCAAAATATTTAACCTCTCTTTCATCTGGTATCTTTACATCTTCCTTTAAACACGCCATCATAAAACCTTTACTAAAAAACTTATCCCTCTACCAGAACTGATCTGCCACCTGCAGACCTGTCTCTAACCTTCCCTTCATTTCTAAGCACCTGCAAAGTTTGGTCTAATCCACTGATTCGCATATAAGTCTCTCCTTGACCCCTTACAATTTCATTTTTTTTCTCTTTACATTACAGAAACTGTCTTTACAAAAGTCTCTAACGATCTAATAGCTAAATCCAATACTCCTTTTTGATTCTTCTGGATCTTTCTGCAGCATCTGACGCTATGGACCACCAACTACTCAATACGATCCACTGTATCTGTCTCAAGGATACAGTTCTCTCTCAATTCTCCTTGTACCCATCTGCTCCTTAACAGCTTAATGTCCACCAATACCTCTTTTATTGACCTGAGATATAAGAGACTAGCATCCACATACAGGTAGCAATCCAGCAGCTGTCAGCTGTGCACTATAGCTGACAACTTGCTGCATCAGCCACAACCAGTGTTGGCACAGACTATGGTCGTTTAACCCCTTAAATGCCTCTGTCAATAATGACTACAGCATCTAGATTGTTAACAGAGTGTGGCCGCTCCCTCTTTAACCCCATTGGCACCCATGGCAATTCATGGCCAAATAATGGCCTTAGAGTCTGCAAGCTATAGCGGCCTGTTCAGAGGCTACCAAAATTTAGGTGGTAAAAATAAACTTTTTCATTCCTGTTATGCCACTTTGTATTAATTCCTGAAAAGCACCTAAATGGTTAATGAACTAGCCCAAAGCAATTTTGAATCTGTAAAGGGGTGCTGTTTTTAAAATTGTATCACTTTTGGGGGTTTCCAATATATAGGACCCCAAAAGTCACTTCAAAACTGAACAGGTCCATATAAAGATAACTTTTGTAAATTTCCTTGAAAGAAATGAAAAATGACTGCTACATTTTGAACCTTCTAAAGTGCTAACAAAATGAAGCAAGATTTTACAAATGGTTCTGATGTAAAGCAGACATGAGGGAAATGTTATTTATTAATGTTTTTGTGTGGTATGACTATCTGAATTAAAGGAATAATCACTCAATGTTTGAAAATTGCAATTTTTTGGAATTGTCACATTTCTGATATTTTTATAAATAAATGCAAAGCAAATCAACCTAAATTTACCATTACCATAAAGTATGATGTGCCCCGAAAAAACATTCTCAAAATCCAATGGGATAAGTTGAAGCATTGCAGAGTTATTAGTATGTAAAGTGACACTGGTCAGATTTTAAAAAATTAGCCCAGTCACTAAGGGGTTAAAGGGAACCTGTCACAAGGTTTTGTCGATATGAGTTACAGCTACCATCTTTCATGGCTGATCTACAGCATTCTATAATGACCTGGAAGAACTGAAAAATAACTATTTTTATACTCACTTGTGGGCCGGTCCGAGGAGTGTCACTCTTCTTGGTCCGGCGCCTCTTCTGGCGATGTTGTCTTCCTTCGTGTGGATGTTGCATCACTGCGTCATCCACACAGTCTCCTTGGCACCATGCTCCTGTGCAGGCGTACTCCTCTGCCCTGTTGAGGGCAGAGCAAAGTAATGCAGTGTGCAGGTGCTGGGACTCTCTGAACTTTGAAGGCACCTGCGCACTGCAGCACTTTGCTCTGCCATCAACAGGGCAGAGAAGTACGCCTGCGCGGGAGCGCGATGCCGAACAGAATGTGGATGATGCAGGAATGCATCCTCCACACGAACTAAGAAGGAGGACAGCATCGCAAGAAAATGGGAGGCGCCGGACCAAGAAGAGTGATACCCATCGGACCGGACCGCCTCGCAGGTAAATATAATAAACTTTATTTTTTTTCTCTTCCAGGTTGGGTTGGAGGCAGATATACAGCATTATATAATGCTGTACTGTATATCAACCCTGAAAGGTGGTGGCTGTAACTCGTATTGGCCAAACCTGGTGACAGGTTCCCTTTAAGTGTATAATTTGCCAGCTGTTCTTCATTCCTCTCTTCCCATTACTGTTAGGGATGCTCAGAGTAAAATAATCTTACTGTTGCCCTGATTAATTTTAATTATGATTACTTCAGCTCTTCATAGTTCTGTACCTCCCTACATCTCGTGTGTGCTACTCTACCCATATTTTCCAATACACTAATGACCTAAGATTAACATTCTGTATAAATTATGCCTCCCACTACCTTCTCCAAGACTTCTCTTGTGCTGTGCCAGTTCTCTGGAATCCACTATCTCAGACTATCCAGTTAATTCCCAGTATCCACAGTTTTAAGTGTGCTTTAAAAATGCATTTTTTTAGACAGGCTAATCACCCCCCCATTGTTCCTTCATAACTTTTCCTCAGAATTCGGTCCTTTTTATCATCTTTTTTTTCTCCCCCGCCATGTAATTAATAACACTTTTATACAAACACTGGCTGATGACTGGTTCATGGAGCGTTATTGAAATAATCCTTTTTTCTATATTGACAAGCACTTTTTTTTTTTACCTTTTGTGTCACCTCTATTTCCTCATAGATTGTAAGCTTGCAAGTAGGTCACTCACTCTTGTTATTTGTTGAATTATGTATTACGCTACAAATGTCTTATATTGTTTGTAAATGTTTCTCTGATTTGTAAAGTGTTGCAGAATATGGTGGCACTATAGAAATAAAACTGATTATTATCAAGGTTATGGATCAATTAATTTCAAATGAGGATCTATGGAAATTCCCTTTCTTTGCACTCTAGTACGTATCGTAATGGCTGTATGATCTTTTCTGAATCTGTCAGTCTAGCAAAAAGTAAAAGTGGTAATCAAACAAATTCACGAGCTCTCTGCCCACACAAATTCTGTTTGCTTCATTTGTGTGAGTGGATATGCCAAGGGTCATGTTTGAATGTTGTTCCATCATGTTAGATGATTGATTGTTCAGCGTAGAACAGTGATATAATGTGAACATGCCTTGATTCTGCTGCACTATCCGTTTACCCAAGCTGTATTTTCTTTTCCGCTAACTGTTTTTGCAGTTTTTGTGTTTAGAATGAGAGTTAAGCAAATCTTTTGGAATTTGAATCCACTAGTCTCCCTAAATTTTTCCAAGAAAATTCTGTACCCAGTTAATAGAATTGTTGCAAATCCTAAAGGCCCCGTCACACACAGCGAGATCGCTGATTTTTTGACGCCACAGCGATCTCGCCAGCGATGTCGCTGTGTGTGACATGAATCAGCGACCGCCCCCCCTGCCGGGTATCGCTGATCGTGCTGGAACGTCCTGGGCCATTTTTTGATTGTTGGTCTCCCGCTGGCCAGTATGCATCGCTGCGTGTGGCAGCGAGAGACCAGCGATCAGCGATGCTGGGAGCTGGTTTCCAATGTAAACAGCGGGTAACTATGAGCCTCTCGGCTCTTAGATACCCGCTGTTTACATTGGAAACCAGCTTGCTCGCTGGTCCTGATCGCTGGTGGGTCTGTCTATGTGACAGGTCACCAGCGATCAGCTATGTCCCAGCGATCCCATCCACATCGGATTGTTGGTGGAATCGCTGGGACATTGATATGTGTAAGGGGGCCCTAAGTACTGCCAAGCCTCAAATTGCCCTGAAAAGATTTATCATGACTATCTGAGGCCTCCTAGGGCTGAATTCAAAACATTTCAAGCTCATTAACACAAACACAGCCTAAGTAATGTCAAATTGGCCATAATATACATGGCTGTGGGTTAACGTATGGTAACATAACCAACAGCCTGTTTAAAAATCTGTGCAGTGTGTTATTTACCTGAAAAAGTTATCCATTTGGGGGTTCATATGCGTGCCAGAGCAGTGTTTATATGTGTTTATAAGGTAGACAAATCATACCTTTTTGGGAGAGTAACAATAGGCTGCTTGTATTTAAAATGAAGAAACTGCAGCTTTTTAAAAAAGCTTTTCATCAAATGATCCATTTTTTTGGATCAGCAATCGGTTTGATGTTTGGAAAATGAAAAAGCAATGCTTTTTTGAGGATCTGGCTAAAACACATGCCTTTTTTGGGAGCAGCAATAGGTTTGTTACTTGAAAAGTGAATAAACAATGTTTTCTAGCACCTGGCAGAATAATGCAATGGATCGTTTTGTTCTTACTGGCAGAGCCATATTAATGCTCAGCAAAATCCCAAGATTAGGAATGAAGAGTGTACAAAAAAAATGTAAAGCTTTTTATTAGTGACAAATCAAGATACAGTGCTGGCAAACCACTGCCGCAACTAAACACTGATGTATTAGACTGTCGTGATGTATAGCGTTGAGGCTAGCAGTAATCTGTAGACTGGACTGGGAGTGAAATTCAGCTCTGGCATTTGAAGGCAGATAGGCTCAGGTTGTTCCTCCCCCTGATGCTATGTCTCCACTGCACCTTGAGGACGCTGATACTGTTAACATATATCCAAACAACCTGGTTACAAGCAATACCTTCATATACACGGTCAAGGCAAATAAAAATATAGAAAAATATGATTAAAAAGACTTTTCGTTATAGTAAAAATATATATGCCGTAATCATGTATATATGGTAGCTTAAGGAGGAATGGTAGACCATTCGAGAATTAATTAACAGTACCGAACCAGAGAAAACCTCGAATTTGTGGTAAATATATATTAAGAAAATAATTAAAATATACAATAAAATATAATTAAAATACCTTTATTACATAATAGTGGTACATAGCAACAAGCAAAAAAGCATTGTGCGCTCCTTTGGTATGAATTATATACAGTTGTGGCCAAAAATATTGACACCCCTGCAATTCTGTCAGATAATACTCAGTTTCTTTCTGAAAATGATTGCAAACACAATTATTATCTCCATTTAATTTGTCTTAAATGAAAAAACACAAAAGAGAATGAAGCAAAAGCAAAACATTGATCATTTCACACAAAACTCCAAAAATGGCCAGACAAAAGTATTGGCACCCTCAGCCTCATACTTGGTTGCTCAACCTTTAACCAAAATAACTGCGACCAACCGCTTCCGGTAACCATCAATGAGTTTCTTACAATGCTCTGCTGGAATTTTAGACCATTCTTCTTTGGCAAACTGCTCCAGGTCCCTGATATTTGAAGGGTGCCTTCTCCAAACTGCCATTTTTAGATCTCTACACAGGTGTTCTATGGGATTCAGGTCTGGACTCATTGCTGGCCACTTAAGAAGTCTCCAGTGCTTTCTCTCAAACCATTTTCTAGTGCTTTTTGAAGTGTGTTTTGGGTCATTGTCCTGCTGGAAGACCCATTACCTCTGAGGGAGACCCAGCTTTCTCACACTGGGCCCTACATTATGCTGCAAAATTTGTTGGTAGTCTTCACACTTCATAATGCCATGCACACAGTCAAGCAGTCCAGTGCCAGAGGCAACAAAGCAACCCCAAAACATCAGGGAAGCTCCGCCATGTTTGACTGTAGGGACCATGTTCTTTTCTTTGAATGCCTCTTTTTCTCCAGTAAACCCTATGTTGATGCCTTTGCCCAAAAAGCTCTACTTTTGTCTCATCTGACCAGAGAACATTCTTCCAAAACATTTTAGGCTTTTTCAGGTAAGTTTTGGCAAACTCCAGCCTGGCTTTTTTATGTCTCGGGGTAAGAAGTGGGGTCTTCCTGGGTCTCCTACCATACAGTCCCTTTTCATTCAGGCGCCGACGGATTGTACGGGTTGACACTGTTGTACCCTCGGACTGCAGGGCAGATTGAACTTGTTTGGATGTTAGTTGAGGTTCTTTTTCCAACATCCGCACAATCTTGCGTTGAAATCTCTTGTCAATTTTTCTTTTCCGTCCACATCTAGGGAGGTTAGCCACAGTGCCATGGGCTAAAAACTTCTTGATGACACTGCGCACGGTAGACACAGGAACATTCAGGTCTTTGGAGATGGACTTGTAGTCTTGAGATTGCTCATGCTTTGTTTGAGAGTCCAGCTCACCCACGTCTGACCTCACCGCACCTCAGACTCGGATCCGGCCCTGCCCTGGCCGCACAGCAATGTTATGATTAAGGGCGTCTAGCCAGAAACGCGTTAACGTTCTGTTGTCTGAACAGCACTCAATAAATCACCAGAGCACTCAGCTGGATCACTTCTTCTTTTATTATTGCTCATGCTTCCTCACAATTTGGTTTCTCAAGTCCTCAGACAGTTCTTTGGTCTTCTTTCTTTTCTCCATGCTCAATGTGGTACACACAAGGACACAGGGCAGAGGTTGAGTCAACTTTAATCCATGTCAACTGGCTGCAAGTGTGATTTAGTTATTGCCAACACCTGTTAGGTGCCACAGGTAAGTTACAGGTGCTGTTAATTACACAAGTTAGAGAAGCATCACATGATTTTTCGAACAGTGCCAATACTTTTGTCCACCCTCTTTTTTATGTTTGATGTGGAATTATATCCAATTTGGCTTTAGGACAAATCTTTTTGTGTTTTTTCATTTAAGACAAATTAAGTGAAGATAATAATACCAAAGAATTTGTGTTTGCAATCATTTTCAGGAAGAAACTGAGTATTATCTGACAGAATTGCAGGGGTGTAAATACTTTTGGCCACAACTGTATTTATATATAGATTTAAGTAAAAAACAGCGGTCCTAATATGTATTTTTATATATCAGGATTTATATGCACTCTCCTTAGTATGCTTCTCCCATAAAACAGTGGCAGTATCTAAGAAGGGGCTGTATTAGTAAAACAGGGGCTCCAAAAAGAGTGAGAGGTGCAAATTATTAGTAAAACAGGGGCTGCAACAAAGGTGACAAGTGCAAATAATTTAAGTATTCACAAAAAAGAGGTTCAAAAAATTGATCATTCATATATATAAAGTGCTTAGTGCAAAGTGTTAAATAGAGAGTGGGGGAGAAAACAATTGGTGGTGTATACCTTTAAGGACCGCCGGTAATCGAGCAGCACAACCCCGACGTGCGTTTCGGATGAAATCCTTCGTCATATATATTTTTTACCACAAATTCGAGGTTTTCTCTGGTTCCGGTACTGTTAACAACATAGCAGACAATGCGACCCACAACTGGACCAGGTCATCTGGCCTTTGCCAGAATTGACAGATGGTCAGTCCGGCCCTGTCTGAAGTTTTTGTTTATTCAAATAAATGAGGAAAGAGTCAAGTCACGACAACTGAAAAATATGTTCTTGGATCTAAATAATGTAAGATGTCTCCACCATTGATTAGTTTTCAGCATATTTTGCATGAGTGTTGTGAATATCAGATAAAAATATTTCCTTTGAAATCTTTTGTCCTAATCTTTTGGATTTTCAAATATATATATATATTTTTTACAGCTGGTGCTCAAGACAAAATTGGATGGGCATTTGGTCTTGGATTAGAGAGATTGGCCATGATTCTTTATAGTATTCCTGACATTCGCTTGTTCTGGAGTGAAAGCGAGCTTTTCCTGAAACAATTCCATGTGTCCGACATCAACCAGGCAGTTAAGTTTCAGGTAAGTAATGATTAGTGACTTGCTATATGAATTATGTGAACTGCTGCTAAATTGGTAACTAGTTGCTCATACATATTGGGTTTTTTATTATTTTTAAAATGTAAAAGACGAAAACATATTTTTTTTTTGCCTAAAATACAAAGGAAATGTGTAATCTTTAACTTCAAGCCTTTTAGAGATCATTTCATTTTCAGTGTGCTTAATTTTTACAATAACAGCCATTTAGACCTGGGGTGCCCAAACTTTTGCGTGCCACTGTATGTTGTGTTACATGTACTCGTATTCATTGTTAACATTTCCCAGAAAGAGACGTTTCTCAGAAAGTGTTTCTGAGAACTAAATATAGGTCTTGCTTGGTGTTTATACACTGGAGGCTTGTCCTTAAAAGCCAGTTGATATCACATTTATAAAGATCTCTTTTCTACGTTGAGAAAGACAGCTGGGCAGCAATAAAGGTCACTGTATTTTGTAAACCATTGTACATGACAGTTTGCCTGTCTCCATGGGAAATCATTATTGGTTTTCAAAGAAAAACTACCATATTAGTACAGTGAAATCTCTCCCTCCCCCAAAAATTCATTTGAGAAGACCATCCCCTAGAGTAGGTGATGAATTTACATTTCCATAACCTCCTTTGTATATAGTCTCTCTTCTTTCAAAGCACTACCCCTCAATAAGGCTATTTTTTACTCTAAAGTGTAGGTGGTCATCTCAAAAAGGCTTGACTGTATGTACTAAGGTTTTTAAAGTAGAGAATTTTCTCAGAATGATTTTTGTTGCTTTTGATCCCAAGAGTTTTCTGAAATGAACTTTGTTGTTTTCAGTTTTGTATCTAGCTATCTATATCAATGGTATAATAATAAATTCTAGCCATCAACTTGCTGTTAGTAACACAAGCTATGATCTGAAAAATCTACTATAATGTTCATGTAAGGGTCTTCATACACAGCAGATGATTAGATGATGATGATGATCCAAACCTCTCCCCAATAGAATATTATGAAAAAGATGTTCTTGGCATGTCGAATTAGTGTCCGATCGTTTTCTTGTTTATTTTTTTTATCATGTTAAGCACATGCACACTTGGACACCTTTTCCCTGAAATGTTCAGCGATTGTGACCAAAAGTAACCATGTCTCCAGTAGTCAATTAGACAGAGATATCATGAGCACTACTGCTGGAGGTGCCCAGGTAGGTTCCCACACCATGTGATATGTATAAACAGAACCTGACACTCAACTTAATGCTGGTGAAAAGTAGTTTTATTTGTAGTACTAAGCAAGAGACGTTTCAGTCCCAAGGACATTCATCAGTTACGTACTTAGTAATTTCAAGATGTGTGTATAATGGAACAGACAAACTTATCCGCATCAAACAGAAGGGTAGTGGTAATGCCTTAATATTGCAGTAGACAGGCTTGTGAGAGAGTGGGCGTCTGTGTTCTGACGCGGCATCCACCGCTTATCTCAGGTCCCATTAGTCAATTGGACTTATCTTCGGTAAGATTAGGATATTAGTCCATTATAGTTAGCTTGAGAAAGTTTGTCTCATTGAATTCAGCCTGATATTATACCAACTTTCACATAAACTAGGCCACTGAGCCTCATGTGGGCATTAAAGTGTTTATGTCCTCTTAAATAGCTCACGGTTCACTTCATTATCATTACACTTATGTAAGAGCCAGAAAACTAGAGAATACAATGTGAACAAAAGAGCAAAATATGAAATATGTTGGACTTTGAGGGCTCTAGGCCTGTCTCTCAGTAATTGTTTCTGAGAAAGAGGTAGATTACTTAGAAACTTGTGTTGTTCAATATTTCTTTTAGGGTGGTTTCACTCTCCGCATTGTTTCGGAAAACTGCTAAAGTTTTCTGGTAGATTTTAATGCTATTTTGTAGACAAAAGTCAGAAGTGGATTTAAAGTGAGTATGAAATAGATATGAAGAACCTATACTTTAAGCTGCATTAAAATCTGCAAGAAAATAGGGGGGGAAGCCAGCACTGCTTAAGGTTAGAACGCATAAATTGAAGTGCATATGCACATAATATCCAGCTGTATTCAAAAATGAGATATTTAGCAAAAAAATTGATCAATTCAATTGAGCCACCCCGCCGCGCCAAGGCAATCTTATGTGGGGGGTCCTACTCTATATTTATAATAAATACTGTGCCATTACGGCCTCCTAAGAGCATGACCACATCAAGTGCAATCTGTACCTGAACATTGCTGGATCGCTCCCATGAAGCCAGATGAAGCAAGTGCAGATGAAGGCCAACCAGGTCTGAACACAGACATATCAGGATTGACCTCCACACATTGCCCAACCAGCAAACATAGATGAAGGGCGATGTTGACCCAGACACAGGTGCACAATTAAATAAAGCTTGGGGCAGGGCGGGGCTGCCGTGTGTGTGCACAGCAGCCTAGATCCATCATAATGAACACAGAAAAATTTATAGCGGTCATAGCCAAGCGTGCACGGCAGCAGTGGTGGTGAGCCACAAACCAACAACAAGAAAATAGGGGGGGAAGCCAGCACTGCTTAAGGTTAGAACGCATAAATTGAAGTGCATATGCACATAATATCCAGCTGTATTCAAAAATGAGATATTTAGCAAAAAAATTGATCAATTCAATTGAGCCACCCCGCCGCGCCAAGGCAATCTCATGTGGGGGGTCCTACTCTATATTTATAATAAATACTGTGCCATTACGGCCTCCTAAGAGCATGACCACATCAAGTGCAATCTGTACCTGAACATTGCTGGATCGCTCTGCCCCAAGCTTTATTTAATTGTGCACCTGTGTCTGGGTCAACATCGCCCTTCATCTATGTTTGCTGGTTGGGCAATGTGTGGAGGTCAATCTTGATATGTCTGTGTTCAGACCTGGTTGGCCTTCATCTGCACTTGCTTCATCTGGCTTCATGGGAGCGATCCAGCAATGTTCAGGTACAGATTGCACTTGATGTGGTCATGCACTTAGGAGGCCGTAATGGCACAGTATTTATTCTAAATGTAGAGTAGGACCCCCCACATGAGATTGCCTTAGCGCGGCGGGGTGGCTCAATTGAATTGATCAATTTTTTGCAAAATATCTCATTTTTGAATACAGCTGGATATTATGTGCATATGCACTTCAATTTATGCGTTCTAACCTTAAGCAGTGCTGGCTTCCCCCCCTATTTTCTTGTTGTTGGTTTGTGGCTCACCACCACTGCTGCCGTGCACGCTTGGCTATGTCCGCTATAAATTTTTCTGTGTTCATTATGATGGATTTAGGCTGCTGTGCACACACACGGCAGCCCCGCCCTGCCCCAAGCTTTATTTAATTGTGCACCTGTGTCTGGGCCAACATCGCCCTTCATCTATGTTTTCTGGTTGGGCAATGTGTGGAGGTCAATCTTGATATGTCTGTGTTCAGACCTGGTTGGCCTTCATCTGCACTTGCTTCATCTGGCTTCATGGGAGCGATCCAGCAATGTTCAGGTACAGATTGCACTTGATGTGGTCATGCTCTTAGGAGGCCGTAATGGCACAGTATTTATTCTAAATGTAGAGTAGGACCCCCCACATGAGATTGCCTTGGCGCGGCGGGGTGGCTCAATTGAATTGATCAATTTTTTTGCAAAATATCTCATTTTTGAATACAGCTGGATATTATGTGCATATGCACTTCAATTTATGCGTTCTAACCTTAAGCAGTGCTGGCTTCCCCCCCTATTTTCCTATTAAAATCTGCAGTAAGATTTTTACAGAAAGAAAAACAATAATCCCTTATTTACATTAAATGACCATTTTGTTGGAGACACCACCTTTTGGAACATCCATTCATTGTGACAAAAAATCTACTTGGTGATTAACTCATTCTACAACAGCATTGACCAGAAAATGTGGACAGGAAAGATTTTTGCTGTTGCCACATAGTAGATTAGGGTAGTGAAGTGTTATGGGCATCCTGTTCTATCTTGTTCAAGAAGGTATGAGAAGCAAGGAAAACTAGAACTAATCTTTAATGATAAAACTCTTGTGGCATGGTTCACTGTCCTGCTGCCATTGGGTAAACAGCTTATCTGAATGGATGAACTTGGACAATCGCAAACCTTAAATAAGTCCTGCTGTCCAAACATCCATCTTCAGAGAAATGAGGACGCGCATTATCACCAAACCAGCCTACACTTTTGATACATGACAGGAAGAGTCCATTGACTCATGCTGCTAGCACCCAATTCTGAAACTCCCATTAAGATGGTGAAAAAGAAATCTGGATACATCTGACCAGGCTTTGCTCTTCCTTTCCTCACTGATCTAAATTTGAGCTCTTTTTGCCCAATGGAGTCTTGGTTTTCTGTTTTCTTAGACAACAATGACACTCGAATTGGTCTGTTGCAGTTTTATTAGCTCATCTGTGCTAGAAAACAGCAAGCAGTGTGCTGAGACATGATCTGGAGCCCCAGCATTCTATTAGGTTCAGTTTGCTTGAGTGTGCACCACCAGATCTTCAGAATGATTCTTCCTGTCCTCTTTCATCAACGAGTTGTTTATGTCCACAGGATAAGCTTTTGGGGGATGCTTCTCCTTAATCACACCATTCTCAGTATACTTTTTACACTCTTGCATGAGAAAAACCTTACAATGGGTTATCAAATAAGGCAAAGGCAGCACTCTGTAGCGCCATAGCTTGCAAACATGAAATATGAAAATTGAACTGCATTACTGCACTAGAGATATGAAAAATTGAGAATGCTTAGTGCATAAATTGGCCAATTCATGTGTACCTGGAAGCCATGTTAATGCGACTCTCGTTTTCCAGGAGCTAACACTGCCAAACCTCTCTTAGATTAAAGTCTTCATCTGTATGGGAACCTGTGAATCCTCTCTTGGACTAAAATCTATATTTCTATGGAGGGGGAGGGTCCTGCTGTGATTAAATTAAAAACGCCTGAGGCTAAGAGGCGGAGTGCTCAGTCAGAAGGCTACTGAATACAAATCTCAAAAAACTGACCGTCACATCAAAACATAGACTAGGTGTGAACAGGTGCTTGAGTCACCAACTCATATATAATCAAATAAATAAGGCAGCACTCTGTAGCGCCATAGCTTGCAAACATGAAGTATGAAAATTGAACTGCATTACTGCATTAGAAGTATGAAAAATTGAGAATGCTTAGCGCATAAATTGGCCAATTCATGTGTACCTGTAACCCTACAATGGGTTATGTCTTGTTCAAAGTTATTGATCTAGATTTTCCCAGAGAGTAGAAAAAACACCTCCTAAAATATTTACCTTTTTGATACTTCTTTATGTACATTTTTCATGCATTTTTACTTTTTACGGTAAAAACACTAAAAGAAATGGCATGCTGAAGATTTCAAAAGAAAGCTTTAATAGCTCAAATCCACAAGTAAAAAATGTAGCATGTGCATGAGATTTCAGAATTCTCATTCACTTTGCTTGTACTTTACAGTGTTGCATTTTTTACCCTTGAAAAACTAGCGGAAAAAAGTGTGTCAAAAAATTTCAGCATGTGAACAAGTTCATAATGTGGACTTCACAATGATACTGTTGAATTTATCCTTCACTTAAGGATCATTTCTAAAATTTCTCTGTAGAGACATTCCAATCCTGAAAGGGCAGTTGTCTTTAATAAAGTGGCTATTAAAGTGGCTGCCTATAACTTCAATATGAACGATCCATCTCTAGGATAGTTCATCAATATCGAATCACGCATCCAAAACCATTCTCTAGCAATGAATATAAGCTGGAAATGTCCAATTATGCTTCAAATGGTTTGTATCCAGAGATACGTCTCCTGTGTCCATCTCGTCTCACTCTGCTCCGATCGAAGCGCACCTGATTTGGCAACAATTCAATATACGAGGTCTTTCTTGAAGACCACCCAAAACCTGAACCTGACACCATCTATTAGAATGACATCTCAGGACCCTATTGGTGGGGGCATTTTAAATCCCAGATGCACCAATAGTGACCGTATTTGAAGGTAAACTGAAAAAGTTCACATGACCCTGGTCAGTCTGCCAAACCACTAGCAGGGATGTCATGCCAGAGTCCTGCCAATCTTATTGCACAATTTTAATGCTCTTTTTCATTAGGTGTGGTATAAACAGTATCCCTGGCACGATCATTATTATTTCTTTGAGATCAAAGAGTTGCAATTTTACAAAGTAGATAAAACACAAAAATTGAGCTTGGTTGGAGTTGGTACACATGCAGCATATAAATGCATGTTCACATGGCCAAAAAGCAGACAAAACCTACAAAAGACAGAATGAAAAAAACCCTGCTGTAATTAAATAAGTAAAAAGCAAAAGTGCATTTAAATCATACAGGGTTCTTAGTAATACTGTATTTGATCAAACATAGCATAAAAGCCGTCCCACCATCGACAAGGTGACTGTGGTTTGGGCGGTCCTACACTGTCTAGTATTAATAACCTTATCATGTGTCAAAGTTGACGTCTGTGTGAATAAGGGCAGACAAGGACCGGGTCCCAACCAGTGGACACCAGTCGGGGGAAGCCTTTAAATACAATTTCCAGCTCAGGAGAGTGAGGCCACAACCTAACTTGCACAGAATGCAAAAATACAAAGAAAAAACACAAAAATTTGTCTTTTTTTTTGTTTACAAAGTAGATATTAGTCATACTAAATTTAGTAAAGATGTTTACCCAATTTTTAGGTTTTTTTTGTCTTTTTGATTAATTTTGAGACTTCTAGCCTTTCCTCTTGTCCCCTTTCTTAACGATTAGTGGATAATATGCCAACAAATAAAAATAAGCCATTGTAAAAGATCCAGTGAGCAATAAATAAGTGAATTGTCATTAGACAATTGTTGCACATGCTTACACTGCACAATGATTAATAACATTGCAGGATTATTTTTTTTACAAAACAGCCCCATGTTTTAATAAAGTTGTTTTTTCCTCTCTAGCTTTAAGAATGAAATATCCTTATTTTTCAGTTTCTAACACCTAATGTAATACCAGATCCAAGTAGCACAGGGTATAGCAGAGAATAACTGATTGAATCGGACTTACTAAATATTTAAAACCATACTAATAGTATCTAACTTCTGCAATAAGAAAACAATAACATTAAACAACAGAAGATGCATAATATACGGTAAGTGAAGAAATAATACAATATACTTTGGCCCCAAAACTGCTTTTTATAAAATATATAAAAAGATAATGCAAACCTAGCTTGATAATAAGGTCGTACAATAATACCATATGGGAATGGACTGTGAACTCCTGTAGGAAACAGACAATGCATCTATTATAATGGAATCTGTCCTAGCATGTACAGTTTGGATACATTTAGAGACTTATCTTTGAGTTGGTCAGGGCTCCTTATCTTTTGCAGACTAGACTGATATGTTGCCTTTAGTCCCCGGTGTGCATCTTGCCTTCTAAGCCGCTTTGACATTCTATACAATAAAGGCTTTTGAAATGATCCTCGCTACCAGCGCTTTGTGTAGTCTTACTCGTGACACTGACATTTTGAGAGAAATATTTCCCTTCTGATCTAATGTCACACATTGGTACACATCCTCTTCATCTCCTTTTTTTACATGTCCTCATTAAGAGCTCAGTGCAATCCTATGATCACATTTGTGGATCGCCTAATCCTATTGTTAGTTATTAGTCTTGCATTGTATGTAAGGATTTTAATTGTGTGAAAATCTGGCCTGTAAAAATATACATGTACTATTATGTATAGTAATAAAATGTTAATTGGCATTGTAGATGACTTTGACCTATATCACTGCACATTTACGCTGTATGAGAATTAGGCAAGTGAGTATTTTCACCATATCATCATTTTTATGCAGATTTCCAACTCCAAGCTGTATAAACTTGCATGCTTATTGGTTGAAGCAGATCAGGTGATGTGTATTTGTGTAATGAGAGAGGGTGAGGCCTAAGGACACAACTCCCTTTATCAAGGTGTGCAGAATTATTAGGCACTTTGCTTTCCTTAGTCAAAATTGAAAAATGAGAGCATTTAACTGACTTTGAAAAATCTTACAGAGGGATGCAATATTCTTGAAATTACTACGATTATGCGGCGTGATCACAGAACTATCAACATTTTGCTGCAAATAGCCAATAGGGCCACAAAAAAGCATATTAACTGCTAAAGATTTGAGAAGAATCAAATGAGAATTGACCACGAAGCCATTATCCTCCAGTGCTGTCACATTCCAGAATTTCAACCTTTGTGGAGTATAAGTTGTTCATTGCTCAGAGACATGGACAAGGTAAGGAGTGCTGAAACCCAACCAACACGTTGAAATGAGTCAAGAAATATCTGAAGACAGATTTTTAAAGGTTTTATAAACTGAAGAGATGAGTGACCCTTGATGGACCAGATGGATGGGCCCGTGCCTGGATTGGTAACAGGCACAGACCTCCACTTTGACGCAAACACCAGCAAGGTCAAGGTGGGGTACTGCTGATGGCTGGTATTATTAAAGATGAGTTTTTTGGACCTTTTTGGATTGAACATTGATTCAAAATTAACTCCTAAGCCGTTTGTCAGTTTTCAGATGACACTTTCTTCAAGCACTAGTTCAGGAAAAAGTCTGCATCTTTCAAGAAAACCATGATTTTATGCAGGACAATGCTAGATCACATACATAAAAGTCTCCACTGCTTGGTTGCCAGTAAAGGCCTTAAAGAGGTTGTCCACTACTTTTACATTGATGGCCTATTTTTAGAAAAGTTCATGAATGTCTGATCGGCCGGATTTTGGCCTCACCGCGGATCAGCTGTTACTGGTGGTGCCGGCTGCAAGTATTTGCGGAGCTGGCCGTCAACTTGTAATGGCCAGGGCTTGTTACTGCACATCCGCCTCCTATTGAGTTAAGATATATTTATTGATATAGAAGGCAGATGTGTAATACCCTGCATCTGCCACGACAAGTGGCCACCGCAAGATAACACTGCAAGATAACAGCTGATTGGCGGGGGTGCTTGGTGCCGGACCCCTGCTGATCAGACATTGATGACCTATCCTAAGGATAGGCCATCAATGTATAAGTAGTGGACAACCTCTTTATGGATGAAATAATGACATGGCCCTTTCTTCACCTTGGCCTAAACCCTATTGAGAAATTGAGGGGCCTTTCTTAAAAGGGAGATTTATGGTGAAGGAAAACAGTAGACCTCTCTGAACAGTGTCTGGAAGGCTGCTGTTAGTGCTGCCCCAAAGTTGATCATCAGCACATAAAGAAACTGAACAGACTCCATGGAGGGATTATGACTTTTATTGAACAGACGTTCAGCAATATTATTGGCCACTGTGACATTTCAAAAAAAGTGCTTTTATACATTTTGATTCGTTTGGTTGTTATTCTCATGAAAACTGATAAAAATAAACAATTGACCTACGACAATTTACATTTTGCAGTTAGTTGCATAATAATTCCGCACACTTATAGTTGCATAATAATAATAAAGTGCAAATAGATATTCTACTAAAAAAAAGGCAAAACCTCACATTTACTGTTTTAAATATTCATGTTTCAGGTTTATTAACCCTTAGATTGACCGATAGCACTTTAGTTGTTTAATAATAGAATTAATCATCAAAAATACAAGTTTCCTAATAATTCTGCACACAGTGAAATTGTAATACCCCATACTAATACTACGTTTAAAGTTAGGCTATGTTGCTCCTTCAGTATCAATGCATTTTTGTATTTGCACACTGTGCATTTTTTTTGCTTATTTTTGAATGAAGAAATCAATTATTTATAAGATTTTACGAAAAGGAGATGTTATATAGTGTTGAAACAACTTTCACTCTGTACTCCAATACAATAAAACTGGTTGCCATAGAAACCAATCCTTTTTGTTCAAAGATAGCACATGTGAAAATAAATTAAAATTAAATGAGAAACCGAAGCAGTTAGAGTGGATATAATAAGTCTACACACCTCTGTGAAAATGACTGCGATTTTGTTATGTAAAAAATAAGATCATACCAAGAAGAATCATTTCAAAACTTTTTCCACTGTCAATCTTAATCTGTGCAAATCTTTTGAGAAACAAGCAAATCATTTTTAGGGGTAAAATTATAATTGGGAGTGTGATTGTGATAATAATTAGACAATCAGATTTACACTCATGGTAAATAGTAGTACTAGTCATCATTATTAGGCACTGTAAGCGGTTTATACCTTGTGGGAATAAAAGGACAAGAAATAGGAAAAACCCAATGTGGCGAAACAAAGAAGTAAGAGGAGCAATTAACAGTAAAAAGAAAGCATTTAAACTACTAAAGCAGGATGGCACTGTTGATGCTCTAAAAAACTATAAGGAGAAAAATTCTTTATCTAAAAAAAAATTAAAGCTGCCAAAAAGGAAACAGAGAAGCACATTGCTAAGGAGAGTAAAACTAATCCCAAGCTGTTCTTCAGCTATATCAATAGTAAAAGAATCAAAAGTGAAAGTGTAAGCCCATTAAAAAATTGTGAGGAAAGTATGGTTGTAAATGATGAGGAAAAAGCTAATACATTAAACACCTTCTTCTCCACGGTGGAAAATGAAATGCTAGGTGAAATGCCGAGAGACAGAGAAAACCCTATATTAAGGGTCACCAATCTAACCCAAGAAGAAGTGCAAATCCGGCTAAATAAGATTAAAATAGATAAATCTCCAGGTCCGGATGGCAAACACCCACGAGTACTAAGAGAACTAAGTAATGTAATAGACAAACCATTATTTCTTATATTTAGAGACTCTATAGCGACAGGGTCTGTTCCAGAGGACTGGCACATAGCAATATTCAAAAAAGGCTCTAAAAGTGAGCCTGGAAATTATAGGCCAGTAAGTCTAACCTCTATTGTAGGTAAAATATTTGAAGGGTTTCTGAGGGATGTTATTCTGGATTATCTCAATGAGAATAACTGTTTAACACCATATCAGCATGGGTTTATGAGGAATCGCTCCTGTCAAACCAATCTAATCAGTTTTTATGAAGAGGTAAGCTATAGACTGGACCAAGGTGAGTCATTGGATGTGGTATATCTTGATTTTTCCAAAGATACCGTGCCACACAAGAGGTTGGTACACAAAATGAGAATGCTGGGTCTGGGGGAAAATGTGTGTAAATGGGTAAGTAACTGGCTTAGTGATAGAAAGCAGATGGTGGTTATAAATGGTATATTCTGTAACTGGGTCGCTGTGACCAGTGGGGTACCGCAGGGGTCGGTGTTGGGACCTATTCTCTTCAACATATTTATTAACGATCTGGTAGAAGGTTTGCACAGTAAAATATCGATATTTGCAGATGATACAAAACTATGTAATGCAGTCTATTCAAGAGAAGATAGTATTCTGCTACAGATGGATCTGGATAAGTTGGGAACTTGGGCCGAAAGGTGGCAGATGCAGTTTAACAATGATAAATGTAAGGTTATACACATGGAAAGAAGGAATCAATATCACCATTACACACTGAACGGTAAACCACTGCGTAAATCTGACATGGAGAAGGACTTGGGGATCCTAGTTAATGATAAACTTACCTGGAGCAGCCAGTGCCAGGCAGCGGCTGCCAAGGCAAACAGGATCATGGGGTGCATTAAAAGAGGTCTGGCTACACATGATGAGAGCATTATACTGCCTCTGTACAAATCTGTGGTTAGACCACACATGGAGTACTGTGTACAGTTTTGGTCACCGGCACTCAGGAAGGATATAATGGAACTAGAGCGGGTACAAAGGAGGGCAACAAAATTAATAAAGGGGATGGGGGAACTTCAATACCTAGAGAGATTAGCAAAATTAGGATTATTTAGTCTAGAAAAAAGACGACTGAGAGGCGATCTAATAACCATGTATAAGTATATAAGGGGACAATACAAATATCTCTCCGAGGATCTGTTTATACCAAGGAAAGTGACGGTCACAAGGGGGCATTCTCTGTGTCTGGAGGAGAAAAGGTTTCTCCACCAACATAGAAGAGGATTCTTTACAGTTAGGGCAGTGAGAATCTGGAATTCCCTGCCTGAGGAGGTGGTGATGGCGAACTCAGTCGAAGGGTTCAAGAGAGGCCTGGATGTCTTCCTGGAGCGTAACAGTATTGTATCTTACAGTTATTGTTAGGTTCTTTAGAAGGACGTAGATCTGGGGATTTATTCTGACAGAATTTTATAGGCTGAACTGGATGGACTATTGTCTTTTTTCGGCCTTACTAACTATGTTACTATGTTATTATGTTACACAGCTGCCATCAGTTAAAATGGTTCTGATTAACCCCATTTAAAGTTTAGCTGTTCTAGTAGGATTTTTCTGACATTTTCCTAGTTGCATTTTACAGCAAAAGCCTAAGTTTGTATACATTTTACAACACAACCTATCTCATTATTAAAAGTTATCAGTCAGGAGATGGGTACAAAACATTTTCCAAGGTATTAGATATACCATGGAACACTCCAAAGATTGTCATCAAGAAGTGTCTGAAATTTCACACTACAGTGACATTACCTAGGACTGGACTTCCCTCAAAAATAGATGAAAAGACGAGAAAAAAAGTTCTGGGTGCTGCCAAGAGGCCAATAGCAGCATTAAAGAAAGTGCAAGAATTTCTGACAAGTACTGGTTGTGTACTACATGTGACAACAATCTTCTGTATTCTTCATATGTCTGCCCTGTGGGGTAGCATAGCAAGACAGAAGGCTTTTCTTATGAAGAAAACCTTCAAGCCCAGCTGTGGTTTGCCAAAACCTACTTCATGTTTGCCAAAAGTGTGTGTGAAAACGTGTCATGGTGTAATCAGACAAAGGTGACATGAACTCCCAAATATCACCCCACTTTCCACCGCTACAGGGGAAGTGGGAAGAGCGAGGCTAAGTGCCAGAATTGGCACATCTTAGAGATGCACCTTTTCTGGGGTGGCTGAGAGCTGATGTTTTTAGCCTGGGTGGGCAGTATCCATGGCCCCTTCCTACGCTATTAATATCAGCCCGCAGCTGTCTGCATAGCCTTTGCTGGTTATTAATTATAGAGGGACCCTACATCATTTTTTTGGGGGGGATTCCCCAATTCAATAGCCAGTAAAGGCTATGTATACAGCAATGAGCTGATATTAATAGCCTGGGAAGCTCCATGGGTATTACCCTCTTCCCAGGCTATAAACATCGGCCCCCAGTCATCGGCTTAAATTAAATACATGTACAGTAAGCTGTACACACACTGCACTAATTGTACTTGTCACTGACCGCTATATATCTATCTATTCTATATGTATTTACTGTATGTAATCCATCTCTTCTATCCTGTCGGCTACTGCAGCGATTTTACAGTACACGGCAGATGAATTGCTGGCTTTTCTTCTTTTAAATATATATATATATATATACAGCTCTGGCAAAAATTAAGAGACCACTGCACAGTTCTATAAAAATCAGCTTCTCTACATGTCTGACAGCCATTCCATTGTCAGTTGAATTCCAACCAGAGTACACCTCATACTACTTAATGTGCTTCTGATTAGGTGATCACCTGAACCAAATTTTATTTAACAAGGGAAGTATAAAAAACCCTGCTGTGGTGTTCACAATCCTCTTGCAATAGGACAAGCTGGATGGCAAAACAAGTGCTAGTAATATCCCAAAAGTAATAGGAATGAAAAAATAACTTTTAACCATGCCAGAGGGGTTGAAAAGAAAAGTCTTGAGTGAGGAAAAGAAGGGCTCAATTCTGGCTTTACTAGCAGAGGGATACAGTGAGCATCATGTTGCCTCCATCCTTAAAATTTCTAAGATGGCAGTCCATTACAACAAGGTCAAGCAGCAGACATTAGGGACAACAAAGCTACAGACCGGCAGAGGGCGAAAACGACTCTCCACTGACCAGGATGACCGTCATCTTTTTCGAATGTCACTCGGCAACCGTAGGATGACATCAAGTGATCTGTTGTGAGTTCATTTTCCCCTTCACTACTGAGGCCCGAGGAACTCCCTCTTCTGGTGAAGAAAGGTAGTGAGCCTGATTATCAAACACCTGAGCCTGATGATGATGACTGGCTGAGTGGAGTTACTGACTGGATATTAGGCTGCCGACGGCCTTCTGCCCTGCGGGTGATTTCTCTGTGGGATCCTTGGAGTCCAGTCTGAATTCCTTCTCTTCTAAAGCTAAGTTTTCTGCTCGGCTTTTTGCATTTGTGCTTTGACTTTGTTTTGCTTTGTTTATCTGGATTTCTGCCATTCCCTGCTGGGGTGAGCTGAATTCCTTTAGCTCTGTCTTCTGAAAATACCTGAGTGCTGATTTAGTTTTTGAAGCCTAGCTGCTTCAGGGTCTTTTTCCATATCAGCTTGTTGGCTTATGTCTTTGATAGGGTTTTGGCAAATTGCAGACAGCAACCTTCCTTTCCTGTTCTGTTTAGTTAGCTTGGGCCCCATCGTTTGCCCAGCCTATCTTTCTATCTGTGTGAGTGTTTTTTCATCTTGCTTCACCGTCATTATATGTTGGGGGCTGCCTTTTTACTTTGGGGTCTGCTCTGGGGCAGTTTAGATTTCCTTTTCTGTCTTTAAGCTATTTAGCTCTCCGGCTGTGATCGAGGGGTCTAGGGCTCCGTAGGAACCCCCCACGGCTACTGCTAGTTGTGTTGATAGGTTCAGGGGGTCTGCAATCTGATAGTTGCCAACTTCTCTGGTTTTCTGGACGTAGCTTCTATTTTTGTGTCTGCCTCCTACGGTGACTCAATCATAACAGTGATCTACAAAAGGAATGGCAAATGGCAGCTAGAGTGACGTGCAGGGCAAGAACAGTTCATAACAGGTTCCAAGAGACAGGGCTCATGTCCTGTAAAGCTAGCATAAAAGCCTTTTATCAATGAGAAGCAAAGAAGAGCCAGGCTGAAGTTTGCCAAAGACGATAAGGATTGGACCATAGAGGACTAGAGTAAGGTAATCTTCTCTTATGAGTGTAATTTTCAGCTTTGCCCAACACCTGGTTGTCTATTGGTTAGACGGAGACCTGGAGAGGCGTACAAGCCACAGTGTCTTGCACCCACTTTGAAGTTTGGTGGAGGATCGGTAATGATCTGGGGATGCTTCAGCAAGGTTGGAATTGGGCAGATTAATCTTTGTGAAGGACTTATGAATCAAGCCGCATACAAGGTTATCCTGGAAAAACAGTTGATTCTTTCTGCTCTGGCAATGTTCCCCAATTCTGAGGACTAATTTTTCCAGCAGAACAATGCGCCTTGCCATACAGCTAGGTCAATCAATGTGTGGATGAAGGACCACGACATCAATCCCTGTCATGGCCAGCCCAATCTCCAGACCTGAACCCCATTGAAAACCTCTGGAATGTAATCAAGAGGAAAATGGATAGTCACAAGCCATCAAACAAAAACCTGCTTAAATTTTTGTACCAGGAGTGGCATAAGGTCACCCAAAAGCAGTGCGAAAGACTGGTGGAAAGCATGCCAAGATGCATGAAAGCTGTGATTAAAAATCATGGTTATTCCACAAAATATTGATTTCAGAACTCTTCATGAGTTAAAACATTAGTATTGTTGTTTCTTTGTTTTTTAGCATTATTTGAGGTCTGCAAGCACTGCATTTTTTGTTATTTTGACCATTTCTCATTTTCTGATAATAAGTACAACATTTAGTGCTTGGAAGTAGTTTATAGAATAAAAGAGCAATTTACATTTTACTCAGAAATATACCTATGAAGAGAAAAATCAGACAAACTGAAAATTTTGCAGTGGTCTCTTCATTTTCGCCAGAATTGTATTTGTGTGTGTCACTGACATCTATATATCTATGTATTCTATGTGTAAATATCTGTTCTGTTCTCACCTGTCACTCTGTGATTTTACTGTACTCGGCACATGAATTGTCGGCTTTTATTCTCTATCTATATGTTTTAAAGAATATTTCGTTTGAAAAGGATGTGTAAATGACACAGAATTGCTCTATGTATAAGCTTGCGTTAAAATCGCATTGCAGTTGCATAGCAATCACTGCAATTGGATGTAAATCGGATGCTAGGTGTGAAAAATCGGATTGTACTCACATGAAAAATTCATTACACTCGCTTGACACTTGCATTACAGTCATCCGACTTTCCTGCATCAAAATTGGACCAATTTTAAAATCTCTAGTGTTAAGCCCCCGTTACACACCGCAATATCGCTAGCAATATCGCTGTAAAGTCACCGATTTTGTGACGTTGCAGCGATATTGTTAGCGATATCGCTGCATGTGATACTTACCTCCGACCGGCTCCCCCGCTTGTTATCGCTGATCGCGCGAGAAGCTGCTGGACCATTCCTCGTCGGCCACTTCCTGCTGCGCTTCCTGTGGCGCCGACGAGCGATGCGTGGAGCCGGGCGGGAGGACGCAGGATCGCCGCGTCTGACAGGTAAGTAGCGATCCCCGTCCCCAGTGATGTCGCTGATGAGATCTGCCTGTGTGGCAGCTCACTAGCGACCACCTAGCGATGCACCAGCGATCCTGACCGCGTCATATCGCTGGTCGGGATCGCTGGTGCATCGCTAGGTGTAACGGTACCCTTACTCCAGCCTTAGAGACCCTCAAAATAAAGTTAACATGTTAAGGAGATAGCTTTGAACGTTTAAAAAAACAAAACAAAAAAAAACAGGAACAATGGATAAATAAAAAATAAATTCTGCAAAATGGGCTGATGATGTTCACACATAGAAGATAGAAAACACAAGCAGAAGGTTGGATAAATACCTGTGTGAAGAGAAAAGATAGATGAGTATTAGCTTCATGCCATGTAGAACTGCAGACTACACTTTAAAAGTATTGCACTTAAAAATGTATTGCACACATGCTATCCCTAGCCAGATCTGAATATATAGGAGTTATTCAACTATAGAGTTGAATAGCACGTCTTCACTTTCCAGCCCTGCCGTGTGCCCAAACAGTAGTTTCCAACCATATATGGGGTATTACAGTATTCAGGTATGTTTGTTTATCTTTGTGAAAATAGGGGAAAAAAGTCAACATTTTAGTAAAAAAAAATATATTTTTTTACATTTTACCGTATTTTTCGGACTATAAGACGCACCGGACCATAAGACGCACCCCAATTTTCAGAAGGAAAATAGGGAAAAAAATAATAATGTGTCAAATGGGGGTCCGTCTTACAGTCCGAATTCAGCTTACCTGGGAAGGGAGCCGGCATGTCCGGGGACGGCGCATGCGCGGGTTCAGATCTCGTCGTCCCCCGAGATTTCGGGACGAGATCTGAACCCGCGCATGCGCCGTCCCCGGACCGGCGGTCATCTTCCCAGCGTCCATGTTCCCGGAGGCCACCGCAACATGGCGGCGGCCAGCAGGGAATGTGTGGGGGTGCCTCCGGGCTTGGAGGAAATGCCGGCAGAGCCACCGCCCCTGCACCAGAGCACAGCCCGCCGCCACCACCGCCCCGCAGAGCCCCGCCCGCTGCCACCACCGCCCTGCAGAGCCCCGGAGGTGAATATATTGCTTCCATAAGACGCACCCCCCACTTTCCCCCAAAATTTGGGGGGAAAATAGTGCGTCTTATGGTCCGAAAAATACGGTACTTCCTTTTAAGCACCCAAAGGGTTAACAAACATCCTGAATGCAATTTTGAATACTTTTAGGGATGCAGTTTATTAAACGGAGTCGCTCTTTTCTTTAATATATAGGAGTCTCAAAATCTACAGGGTAGGACCTGTTCAATGACCTGAAGGGAGCTGGGACCTCCGTCTCAAACATTATGATTAGTAATGCACTAGCTGTCATTGATTTAAAAACCTGCAGGGCACGCAAGTTCCCTCTGCTCACATCAGCACATGTTCAGGCCCATTTAAAGTTTGCCAGTGACCATCTGGATGATCCAGAGGAGGCATGAGAGAAGGTCGTGCTCAGATGAGTCCAGAATAGAACTTTTTGGTGTCAACTCCACTTTCCGTGTTTGGATGAAGAAGAAGAATGAGTACAACCTCAAGAACATCATCCCAGCCGCGAAGCATGGTGGGGAAAACATCATATTTTGGGAGTGTTTTTGCTACAAAGGGCAAACGATGACAGCAACGTATTGAAGGGAGGATGGATGGGGTAATGTATAATGAGATTTTGGCCAACAACCTCCTTATCTCATTAAGAGCATTGAAGATGGGTCATGGCTGGGTCTTCCAGCATGACAATGACCCGAAACATACAGCCAGTGCAACTAAGAAGTGGCTCCGTGAGAAGAATTTCAAGGACCTGGAGTGGCCTAGCCAGTCTCCAGACCTAAACCTAATAAAAAATATTTGGAAGAAGCTGAAACTCATTGTTGTCCATTGACAGCCCCGAAACCTGAAATATCTGGAGATCAGTAGAGGAGAGGTCCAAAATTCCTGCTGCAGTGTGTGCAAACTTAGTCAAGAACTACAGGAAACATCAGAACTCTGTAATTCCAAAGAAAGGTTTCTGTACCAAATATTAAGTTCTGTTCTATTATGTCAAATACTTATTTCATGCAATAAAATGCAAATTATGTACAAATCAAACAATGTGATTTTCTGGATTTTTTTTAAGATTCTGTCCCTCACAGTTGTAGTGTACCAGCGATAAAAATTACAGACCTCTCCATTCTTTGTAAGTGGGAAAACTTGCAAAATCATATATACCGTATTTTTCGCTTTATAAGACGCTCCGGATTATAAGACGCACCCCAAATTTTGAGGAGGAAAATAGGAAAAAAACTTTTTTTTAATAAAATGGTGGTGCATCCTATAATCCATGCGTCTTACTGCTTACCAGGGGTGGTGATGGAGGAGGCCGGAGTGGAACATTGCTGCTGGGATGAGGGGGTGTTTTGATGTGCAGCGTGCCGCTACCGGTGTTTGATATTGCCGCCGCCCTCTGTCCCCTGATGCTTGCCACCACCGCCATTCTCTGTCCCCCGGTGCCTGCTTGCCACCACCGCTGCACTCTGTCCCCCAGTGCTTGCCACCACTGCCGCGCTCTGTCCCCCGGTTCTTACCGCCACCGCCGCGCTCTGTCCCCCGGTTCTTACCGCCACCGCCGCGCTCCTGTCCCCCGGTGTTTGCCGCCATCGCCGCAATCTGTCATCTCCCGAGATTTCAGTGCCGAGATGTCCATCTGCGCATGCGCGGCGGCCATTTTCCAGGAAGAAAAACACAGGAAAGCAGGCATGGTGCGGCAGAGACCCCCCACACTGAACGGGACAGAGCGCGGCGGCGGCGGAAGAAACTACCAGGGGACAGGAGCGCGGCGGTGGCGGTAAGAACCAGCAGACAGCGCAGCGGCAGCATCAGGGCACAGAGTGCCGCGGCAAGTACCCTCAGCGGCAGCGCAAAGGTATATCCTCTTTGTAAGACGCACCCCCTTTTCCCCCCTTTGTAAGTGCGTCTTACAAAGCGGAAAATACGGTATATAATTGTAGTGTGGCTAATGGTTGCATAGTCAATGGGAGGTATGTGTCACAGAGATGGCCTGTCTCTGTGATATAACCCGGAGTATTTTTCACTAATGCATGAAAGCACTGAGAGGTTCATTTATTGCACCTTTATCTGGGTTGCGGGTAGCTATGAGAGATGGGCGGGTCTGGCTACCCACATGCCTCACATCTGGGTGTGGTTACAGCCTATATAATGGAGTCTTTTTTTGGCACATGGTTCTGTGTGTTGGGAGGGAGAAGGCCTCTTGCATGTGTGGCTCCAGACTGAGCCTGAGTACTGGACATTACTCCAGCCTGTGTGCCCACAGGCCGGGCATAGCAGAGCCCGGCTATGGACATTTGTATTTTGTTTTGCCTGATCTAAAGGCTGTTTACTTTCTGTTTTTCCTTCTGGGCTTATGAAGCAATAAACCCACATGAACTTTTAAAGGAATAAGCCCCCTGTTTTCTTCCCATTGCACCCAAGTGGGTACAACCCCTACAATATATAACAACTGTTTAACATTTAAGTAGTCAATATAAGGGTCCTGTCAGCAGGCATTTAGACCCCAAACTAGCATCATCTATATAGAGTCCCTGAAATATTGTTCATGTGCATACCATTATTTTATGAGTTTGTGTCTTCATTTTCTAGAAGTCTATTGGCAAATTTGGCAAATTTTTATGCAAATGAGAATGAAGTTGTATCTTTCTGGCCTCTCTCCTACTTTCCGTGCCTGCCACCACTGACTGACAGGTCACTCTTTCTTATGACCTGTTCTTTCGCCCGAGATCTCGTGTAAGTGCCATCTTTCTCGGGAGCAGCAAATATGCAGATTGATAGTCTGTGCGTTGAATGTCGTCAGTGCATGCATCACGCCCATGAATGCCAACGCATGAGTGAGATCTTGGCAGGTAGAAAAGACTTGCCATTCATTGACATTAGTCTGGTGGAGAACGTTGGACAGAGGCCATAGAGTAGTATTAAAATGGAGAACACAGTCTTTTAAAACAAAGGTACACACGTGATAAACATTACATTGACTTTACAGAGATCATGTTATTTAGGGGTTAAGAAAAAAACCTTTTGACAGGTTCTCTTTGAACGCAATTTGAACGCAAAAGTGTCAATCTTGGAACATTGTTGTGCACTGACATATTTTGGCTATTTCATAGGTTAATCTAAAGTGTAATAGTCACCAAGACTAATAGTAAAACTTTACACATCCAAAATTACGCACCATTTACAACATTGTGATTCTGAATTAACACTGAAGGAGAAAGCTTTGTAAGATCCTGGCGTCGTTAAAAACATAACTAAGCAATTAAATTGTCATGATCCAGGACGGGGTTTCGCTTTGGCCCGTCCTGATCAGACTGGGGGTTAATTGTTCCGCCTCTCCCTGGCAGAGGGCGGCTATTTAATGCTCACTGGACCTAGGTCCTGTGTCAGTTATACTCCTTTCATTCGGCTGAGTTAGTTGACCTTGTGTGTACGTGTGCCTTGTGCCTGATATCTTGCTTGCTTGTTTGGTTTTGATCCGGTTCTGTCCCTGTTACGAGTTTTGCCTGTCCCTCTTGTACTGCGCTACCTCTCGTGTATGACTCTCTGCTTGTGACCCGACTTCTCTCTGCTCGTCCCCTTGGTACCACGTCGCCCTCTTGTGTATGACCTTTGGCTTTGCTGACTACCTGTCTGTCCCTCCTGTGCCTCGTTTGCCCGTACTGTTGTGACCTCCGTTTTGCCTGACTCTGAGTTGTTGTATGGTGTCCTGTCATATCTGAAAGCAGGAAGCTAAGCCCCGCCCCCTTGCAGTCACCTGACCATAGGTCCTGTGCCAGCTTACTAACTTCAGTGTCCGCAGGTCCTGTGCCTCTTTACTTTCCGGCGCTGACTGGACCCTGACACTAATAGTTTGAAGCACGCATTGTCACCTCTGCTGCCCTGCTACACAGGTATCTTTTAGCACTGTTTCTGTACTCAGGACACGCGCACTGGCTCTGTGAGCGAGAGTAGTGCGGTGTCTCTGACAGAAATGAAAGACATGTAGATGAGCTGCGTAGTGAGATGATAAATGGGTACAAATATTTTCTTCCCTAAAGACAGGTTATCCCTCTCCGGTTCTGCTGCTCAACACACTGCACATTTATCTTAGGCCATTTTCCTTAATTATGCTAAAATTTCAATTCTTTAAGTCTCGGTGCTCACGACAAGCATCTAAAAGCAATTATTCCAAAATGTTTTTCTTTTTTTTGTTCAGTAACGCTCATAATTGCTTACTGGGGGACTATGATGTGAAGCATTTTATTCAGTGTGGCAATTTATGAGAAGTAATATATGTCACTCATCTGTGTGTTCTGGTAGCTCCCTCTTATTGTTTTGCATCTCTTTTGCAGAAAATTAATTCATTTGACAGGTTTATTCGTATAACAGGCTGTGAAATCCCTTTGATTTCACAGCTGATTCACTGAGGGTTTCATTAATCCAAAATGAATCACAGATACCTTTTTTAGCTTTTTGTGTGTACAAGGAATTTTCACAACTAGGTTATTTTGAAGACATTTTCTTACAGTCACTCAATGTTGAAATCACTTTTTATTTTAACAGTTTGAGTATTCCTTCTTAGGTTACATTCTGATGGTGTGCAAGAGCTATGCACAAGGTCACACGTAAAGTAAAACTAGCTATGGAACTACTGTATAACCAATCTAATTCAGTATATACTCCCAGACATTATTTATTTCCTTTAATCCGATTTATCGTTCTTATACCCAATATACTAGTAGCGTTCAACCAGTGGCTCTCCAGATGTTGCAAGACTATAACTCTCAGCATCTGCAAACAGCTTGCCAACTGGAACTCGTCTAATCTTGTCTTCAGTATTATGGTTTATAACCAAATGCATGCTATTCAACATAATTACACCATGTTCCAAATTATTATGCAAATTATATTTTTCTCTGATTTTCCTAAATGGTCAGTGCAAATGACAGTCAGTCTAATAAAAGTCATCACCCATTATAGTATACAACTAATTTTATTGAAGAAACCTCCAAATGATAACAGTATAATCTCCAAAATGAATATGCACTGTTCCAAATTATTAGGCACAGTAGAATTTCTAAACATTTGATATGTTTTAAAGAACTGCTCATTTGTGGAATTTGTAGCATTAGGAGGTCACATTCACTGAACAAAGAAGCTATTTAACTCCAAAATATCCTAACAGGCCAAGTTACATGTTAATATAGGAACCCTTCATTGATATCACCTTCACAATTCTTGCATCCGTTGTGAGTTTTTGGAGAGTTTCTGCTTGTATTTCTTTGCATGAAGTCAGAATAGCCTCCCAGAGCTGCTGTTTGATGTGAGCTGCCTCCCACCCTCATAGATCTTTTGCTTGATGATACTCCAAAAGTTCTCTATAGGGTTGAGGTCAGGGGAAGATGGTGGCTACACCATGATTTTATCTTTTTTTATGCCCATAGCAGCCAATGACTCAGAGGTATTCTTTGCAGCATGAGATGGTGCATTGTCATGCATGAAGATGATTTTGCTCCTCAAGGCACGTTTCTGCTTTTTAGACCATGGAAGAAAGTTATCAGTCAGAAACTCTATATACTTTGCAGAGTTGTTTCCCCATGATTCCGGCCCAAAACATGACTCCTCCACCTCCTTGCTCACATCGCAGCCTTGTTGGGACATGGTGGCCATCCACCAATCATCCACTACTCCATCCATCTGGACCATCCAGGGTTGCTCGACACTCATTAGTAAACAAGACTGTTTGAAAATTAGTCTTCAGGTATGTCTGGGCCCACTACAACCGTTTCTGCTTGTGAGCACTGTTTAGGGGTGGCTGAATAGTAGGTTTATGCACCACAGCAAGCCTTTGAAGGATCCTACACCTTGAGGTTCGAGGGACTCCAGAAGCACCAGCAGCTTCAAATATCTGTTTGCTGGTTTGTAATGGCTTTTTAGCAGCTGCTCTCTTGATCAGATGAACTTGCCTGGCAGAAACCTTCCTCATTCTGCCTTTATCAGCACGAACACGTCTGTGCTCAGAATCAGCCACAAATCTCTTAACAGTACGATGATCACGCTTAAGTTTTTGGGAAATATCTAATGTTTTCATCCCTTGACCAAGGCATTGCACTATTTGATGCTTTTCAGCAGCAGAGAGATCCTTTTTCTTTCCCTTGTTACTTGAAAACTCTGGCTTGCTTAGCAGTGTGGAACATCCAGTTTTCCTTTTATTGGGCTCACATGGCAAACTAATTATCACAAGTATCTAAGATTGATTTCAGTGATCCAAAGAACCCTGAGACACAATACCATCAATGGGTTTCATTGAAAAAAGAAATGCTATGACACAAAACCAATTTGCATAATAATTTGGAACATAGTGTAAAGACCATTGTTGAGTCAAGAATTCACAGCTTAGATTTCAAAGGTCCCTTTCCTCTTAAAGCAATTGTTTCAAAGAACGGACAACTACTCGGATAACCCCTTCGCCCCTGAGTAAAATAATAACTTTGGCACTCGGCCTCCCGGGGCTCGCGAGCCCTGCAGCCAAACCCCTGACTTCACTCTCATCGCCTTTGGACATATCAGACATCAAGAAAAAGTGAGAAGTCAGCCGCAGCTCTGACTCTTCCTTTTGATGTCTGATTGATCCAAAGAAGGGGCAGCAAAGCCAGGGCTGATTAGTTGTAGGGCTTGCGTTACATAACAGTGATAGCAGCAATTCATGGTCTCTCCGTGATGCTGCTATGGATGCTGAAACGATTGCTACACATCACTCAAATCCATCTGTTAGAGATTGACAGTGGCATTTAAATGTTTAAGCTGCAGTGATTGGAGTGGCATGTATAAGACAGCCAGCGCCTGTTAAGTATGGAGTGGACTTGGCATCACACACATGCATACCAATACATAATCTATCAAGACGGGGGTTAAAAAACTTTTAATAACTCCTATTTACTACTGTCGGTAATTTTGAGGGGTCAAAACTGCTGACCGACTCGCTTTAATGCCCCCTATCTGCCCAATACACCCATATAATGCTACCTGGTCTGCACTTCAGTTTCATGACAACTAGTAGTACATTGGCTATGGGGTAGAGCTCTTCCTTTACAGCATTGAAGTTCTGGGTTCAAATCCCATCAAGGAGATTGTATGGTCTTCTCACGTGGGTTTCCTCCCTCACTCCAATGGCATACTGATAGGGATTTAGATTGAGAGCTTCAATAGTGCCAACAGCATTATATTTTACTTTACTTCCAGTCCATAAAGTCAATTACATGCTGGTGAATTGCACATTTGTATTCCATGTGGTTAGTGCAAATTTTTGTAAATTTTAGTTGATGTCTTTAACAAATCAGTTCAGTTCAGAATTATTTAATATAATTTAAAGTTCTTATTCACTGTTATAAAACTATCTATAACTGAACTCCATTCTTTATATTGTTGACTCTTTCTGTCCCACATGTATTTTCCATTTTCCTAATGCCCTTTGGATGTCATCCCCTTTTGTGAAAACCTCTTGTGCTGCATCTATTCTCTGGAATGTACTATGTTGGTCAAGTAAACAGTGATATATAATTGAGCTTCAAAACCAGACACGTTCCATAGACAAGACTGGTGATGATTAGGGATGAGCGTACCCGTGTATGTTAGAGTTTGAGCGAACTTTAATCCAAAGTTCGGTTCGGGTAGCAGAACTACCCAAACTTGAACCTGAACCCCATAGAAGTCAATAGGGACCTGAACTTTTCTTTCTTTCTTTCTTTCTTTCTTTCTTTCTTTCTTTCTTTCTTTCTTTCTCCCTCTTTCCCCTTCTCTCTCTGTCCCTCTCTACTACTCTCTCTCTCTCTTTATCCCTCTATCTTTTCTTCTCTCTCTCTCTGTCTCACTCTACGGTACGATCACCAAACTTTACAGTTCGGATTTGGTCATCTCTATTGCTGATTATAATCTATAGATACCTATGACAAATTTAAGTTTTTCTAAATACTATACCATTGAAGTTCTTCAGTTTTTTTTTTCATCTCCAACCTGATTAAATTACTATTATCCTGCTGGTTTAACCTGCTCCATTCAATATTTTTTTTTTCATTGCCTTAAAGAGAAACTTTTATCTGGTTTTTGCCACCTAACCTGAGAGCGCCATAATGTAGAGACAGAGTCCCTTATTCCAGCTATGTGTCACTTACTGGGCTGCTTAGTGTAGTTTTGATAAAATCACTGTTTTATCAGCATGGGATTGTCACTCGAGGACCAGTAAACCTGCTGTTATGTACTCCTCTATATTCATGAGTTCTGTATAGCCCCATCACTGATTCACATCTTTATGCCTATGCATAGTGTTCACAAAAACCTGCCAATCAGTGATGTGGACGAGGTTATACAGAGCTCAGCATCAAGAGAACTGGTAGATCTTCAAACAAAGATTTTATCAAAACTACAGCAAGCAGCCCAAAACCTAGAGTCAGATTCACTTTAATTCATATCAAATTGGCTTATTTAAAAAAAAACAAACAAAAAAACCCAGTTATTTATTTTACATTAATAACATAGGTTGAATAGGAATTTATGGCTGTCAACATAAAGGGGAAAAAATATTTTTGTTGATTCTTTATAATTAGGCACTTGTATAATATGCAGTCTTAATGTTTCCAATTGTATGGTGGTAAAATAATCTTATCTTTTTATTTATTTCAGCCAATTAGCAAGTTTCCCCATTTGAGCAATGACATTTCCTTCTGGCTGCCTAGTGAAGGATATC